>NC_140988.1:202989865-203447763 GCF_052327205.1 Somniosus microcephalus
TGTCATTTTGAATTCTCCACCCAACTCCCACTCTGACTTCTCTGTCCTCAGCCTCCTACACTGTTCCAACGAAGCTCAATGTGAAGCATGAGGACCAGGCGACCTCCTCTTTCTATTAGTGCACTGTTAGCGAGGCCTGTGGGGCTGGGAAGCAGATGAGGTCAACAATTTCAGATCAGAACATCTGCCCCCACTTTTTCTGAGGGCAGCTGTAGCTGATTCTGATATTCCCATTTACACCTCCTTTCGCCCCATCTTTTGTTTCTGTACTTGTCCCATTACCATCTCTTTTTTCTTTGTATAATCATACCTTTAGTCATCTAGCCACTCCTGCCTTCCACCCTATCACAGACTTTCCCTTCATTCTTTCCTCACCTCCCCCTTTTCCCTGGCTCTGTACTTGCTTAAAATCTGTTACATCACAAACGTTGTCTTGTTTTGCACACTTTGTACAAAACTAATAAATTGCAGGACAATGGAGTATTACAGTTTAAACTCTTTATGAAGCATCAGTTCTGTGATTTCAATCATACAATACAGTGGGGACAAGATGGAGTTAGGACCCCTTACAGATGCCTACAGGCCAACGACAACTCAGCATGTGATCACGAGATGCCTGCGGGCCAATGATAATTCAATATGCAAATGTTACATCCCCTTTCTTTTAAAAGAAAAATGTTATGCATTACTTTTAAAACTTTCTTCTACATAACGTTCTCGGTAGCATAAACATATAATAAACTCAGCATTTAACCAACACTGAAAACATCTCAACGTTTCAATAACGATGTACGTTTTTTTTTTTAGGGCAGCTATCCGCCTACACCCTTTGACAGTTTACAAGTCAAGGATAACTCTAGGCTTGACCTCTCATCACAACCTCGTGTGGTATGGAAATGAGCATGCTCCTGAATCAGTCAACAAATCAGGTTCAGGTTCAGGTAAGTATGATGTGTTTTGTGTATTGCTCTGTTCATCACACTCTGTTGAACTGATCCTCTCGTCGGAATGATGGTGTTGTTCCTTGGTGTTCAGGAGGTGCCTGCGATTGTGGCGGTACACCTGTCCTTCTGGGGTGCGGACATGATACGATCGCTCAGTGTCAGCTGGCTGGATGATGACTGCTGGCTTCCAGTAGTCATGCTCCTGGATTCTGACGGATTCTCCATTGTGCAGCGGCGGCAGTAGTCTAGCTGACCTGTCATAGTATCTCTTTTGGTGTTGCTGTCTCTGTACACATTGTGCATGCACTTGCTTGCAGCTGATGAACTCTGGCTGCAGCTGCTGGTTGGTGCTTGGAAGGATTGAGTGAAGTCTGCGGCTCATCAACAGCTGTGCTGGTGACTTGAAGTTGTCAACCGGAGTGTTGCGGTACTCAAGAAGACTGATGTAGAGGTCTCTTTTGTCCGCTTTGGCTTTGTCCATGAGTGTTTTTGCAATCTGGACAGTTTGTTCAGCAAGGCCATTACTTTGAGGGTAATGTGGGCTTGGTGTGACATGTGTGAAATCCCATGCCTTGGCAAACGACTCAAACTCTTTTGATTTGTATTGGGGGCCATTGTCTGAGACTAAAGTCTCTACCATGCCATGCCTGGCAAAGGCTGCCTTTAGCTTGTGGATCACAGCTGCAGATGTGGTGCTATGAAGCTTGTCCAATTCAAAAAATCTGCTGTAGTAAACAGCAGTCACTATGTAGTCCTTGTTGTTCCATGTGAACAGATCCGTTGCCACGACCTGCCAGGGCCTGTCTGGGATACGGTGAGGTATCATGGGCTCTTTGACATTTGATGGGTGGCGTTCTAGACAAATGGAACATTTTCCGACAATGTCCTCAATGTGTTTGCACATTCCGGGCCAAAACATAATGCCACGTGCTCTTTGTTTGCATTTTTCCATGCCCATATGTCCAGCATGAATTTTTGTCAACATCTCCTCTGTGAGACTGGCAGGAATGATGATTTTCTTCCCTTTGAAAATGATTCCATTGATTTGTGACAGTTCGTCTCTGTGGTTCCAGAATTCAGATATGCTCTGAAGGCATTTCCTCCTTTCCTCAGGCCATCCTTCATGTATGACTTTGCTCAGCAGTGTGACTTGTGCATCTTTCTCTGCTCCTGCTCGGATCTCTTTCAGTTTTGAGTCACTCACAGGTAAGCTGTTGTACACCATGTGCACCTGCACATCCATGCCTTCACTGAGGCTGCTGTCCTGGTAGCTAAGAGAGTTTCTGGAGAGCGTGTCTGCGACAGGAATGACTTTGCCTGGACGGTGAATGATAGTGAAGTCGTACTTCTGTAACTGAAGGATCATTCTCTGTAGCCTTGCTGGGGCTGCGGCTAGTGATTTCCTCATGATTGACTCGTGGGGCTTGTGGTCGGATTCCACAATGACTTGTCGGCCATAGACCTACTGTTGGAAACGCTTACATCCAAACAGAATTGCATATAGCTCTTTCTCGATTTGAGCATAATTGATTTCACTCTCTGTGAGAGATCTGGAAGCGTAACTGATGGGCATTCCTTCTTGCAGTAATACTGCGCCTAGTTCGTACTTTGACGTGTCCACTTGTAGTCTGAGCTCTTTGTTGGGATCGAAGTAGGCAAGAACTGCTCCTGGTTCTCTGGTGATTAGGCTTTTCATTTTCTGAAATGCTGTGTCATGTTGTTTGTCCCACAGGAACTCATTGGATTGCTTGAGCAACTGACGCATGGGTGCGTTGATTTCGGAGAGGCTCGGGGCAAACTTGGCTAAGTAGTTAACCATGCCTAGTACTGTCTCTAGCTCTGCGTGGCTCTTCGGTGGCTCCATCTTCTTGATGGCAGAGATTTTCTCTGGATCCGGCTTAATGCCATCATGTGAGAGGTGATGCCCGAAACAACTGTTCTCGGTGGATCCGATTATGCTTTTCTCGGGGTTGAGCCGCATACCTTTCTCCCGTGATCTTTGTAGCATCGCACGGAGGTTCCTGTCATGTTCCTCTCCATTCCTGCCATAGATGAGGATGTCGTCTACAATTGCGACTACTCCGTCGAGGCCTTCATAGGTTTCGTCGATCTTCCGCTGGAATTCATCCTGAGCTGAGATAAGACCAAATGGTAAACACAGAAATCGGCAGCGTCCAAATGGTGTGTTGAACATTGTTAGCTTAGATGACTCTTCCGTGAGCTTGATAGTCCAGTATCCTGATTGTGCGTCCATTACACTGAAGTAACGTGCTCCCACTAGCTTGGGTGTGATGTCATCTAGCATTGGTAGAGGGTAGTGAGGGTGTTTGATAGCCTTAATAAAACCTCTGGGGTTGAGACAGACTCTGAGCTTGCCTGTATGTGGTTTCTCAACCACTACTAACGTGTTGACCCACTCTGTCGGTTCTGTTTCCCGGACGATGATTTCTATATTCTCCATGCTCTGCAGCTCCTCCTTCAGGCAACTACATAGAGCAAGGGGTATCCTTCTCAGTGGGCAAGCCACAGGGGTTGCTGCTGGGTCAAGGTGAATAGTGCATTCACCTGGGAATAGACCGATTCCTTTGAAAACGTCAGCAAACTCCTCCATGACTGTCTGCTTCTCAACTGGTGCTGTCAATGATAGCACTAGCTTGACGAGGTCCATGTCTAAACATGCTTTTAGACCTAGCACTGGAGGTGCTTGAGTGTCAACAATGTAAAAATCCAACATCATGTCGCTTTCTTTGTATTTGCATCTCATCACGCGTGTGCCTTTTACAATGAGCTGCTCACCCCCATAGCTGGTCTGTCTGCATAAGGTGGGCTGTAGCTCACACTCATCCTTCAAGCTGTGATACTCACTCAGAGGAATTACGTTAACCTGAGCTCCAGTGTTTAGTTTAAACTTAAGCTCTTTGCCCTGTTTTCCTATCTCAATATCGGCAAAGGCTTGCTCAGTCTCTGTAATCTGTTTTTTCTGTGACACAGAATCAATAAACAGTTCCTCTGCATTTGGCTCTCTATCTGGCATTTGGCTGTCACTCACTGTGTTTACGGCTTTCCGAAAACAGTCCTGCAGACTTTTGCAAAGTGGTTCCATTTACCACATTTAGCACATTGTCTTCCTTTGGCAGGGCAATGCTCCTTTTCTCCATGCATCTTGTTTCCACAGTATCCACAGTTTTTGAAGCATTTTATGTCTGTGTCACTCATTTTTAGGACTCTCTCTTATCTTTCTGTTCTGAATCACGCTCTCTGGGTGGTGTTCTTTGGTGTGTGACTATTAACTGCGTGCACTGTCTGTTCACTCGAGCTGCTCGTGGTGCCGGTTATGGTTTTCAACTGTGCTTGGGCTATCTCGTGCGATCTAGCTATGTCCATAGCTTTGTCCAGCGTTAGCCCGGACCCAACATTCAAAAGTTTCTCTCTCACTTTAGCTGAATGTATTCCAAACACGATTCGGTCTCTGACCATCTCATCTTTATCTGAATATTCACAGTCTTTTACCAGCAGTTTTAACTCAGTCACGAACTGTTCAAACGATTCGCTAGCTCCTTGTACTTTCTCCTGAAACTTGTACCTAACGAATATCGTATTTGTTTTGGGCATCACATATGCTTCAAAATGGTCAAAATAACTTTTCAGTACCTTTGTTCATCCGCGGTGAGAGAACATGTGGTAAAAATGTCTCTCCCTTTTTCTCCGATCCACAGGAGTAGGTAGCTGCATCTTTCTTCCTCTCCTTTGCTTTTCAACAGACCCGAGAACATCAACTGCACGTGTTGCTTGAACTTGCGCCATTCTCTATGTAAGTTCAAAGATTCCCAATTCATTCGAGATAAGGGAGCTCCAACGATGTCCATTTCAAATCTCTGTCCTGACACCATGTATTGTTTTGCACACTTTGTACAAAACTAATAAATTGCAGGACAATGGAGTATTACAGTTTAAACTCTTTTATGAAGCATCAGGTCTGTGATTTCAATCATACAGCACAGTGGGGACAAGATGGAGTTAGGAACCCTTACAGATGCCTACAGGCCAATGACAACTCAGCATGTGATCACATGTAAATATAATAGGTATTCCTTACAGATGCCTGCGGGCCGATGATAATTCAATATGCAAATGTTATATCCCCTTTCTTTTAAAAGAAAAATGTTATGCATTACTTTTAAAAATTTCTTCTACATAATGTTCTCGGTAGCATAAACATATAATAAACTCAGCATTTAACAAGCACTGAAAACATCTCAACGTTTCAATAACGATGTACAGTTTTTTTTTTAGGGCAGCGATCCGCCAACACCCTTTGACAATTTACAAGTCAAGGATAACTATAGGCTTGACCTCTCATCACAACCTTCTGTGGTATGGAACTGAGCATTGTAGGATTCGCAAAATTGGATTTCACATTAATAAGGGTCAATAGGCAGAAGAGGCCATGATTTTAAAGACTGTTTTAAAAGAAGCCCACAAAAAGGGGCATACAAAATGGCCACCGTATCATGTGACCAGCTTATTGGGACACTTTAAAATGGTTCCTGCGCAACCTCAGACAGCTATGTGGATTGAACCCATAGTAAGTTCTGGAAGCCGTTTCTGAGAGAATGAAACCAGACCCACAGGCATGCATATGGATTAGATGCAGATCCACTCAAGATCGGCCTGGAGACAGAGGCCATCTAAATGTTGACCCAGATGAAAGAGGGCAATCTCATATTCATGAGAACTACACCAAGGGCTCGGTAACGGATCAGCAGGACATTAAAAACAATGAGAGCCATTTCAAACCAGAGATGGGCCTATTACCAGCCTCTTAAAATGATTTTAAATATAATAACTGCCCCGCAGTGCTCAAAGCCGCTCGGATTGCGCGCTGGACCCTCCTCCTTTCCCAGATGGATCTCAAAGTTAAAGGCCTCTGCGCGCCAAGGCTCGCAGCCAACATGGCATATCCCGGAACAGCCCATCGGTGTTCCGTAGAAGGGGTATGGGAGGTCAACATAGGTTTACGGGCCGGGATACACCCCACAGGCCGCGAAATCTACGTAGACGGTTCTAGCACTGTATCTGCTGGCGAACGACTCACAGGGTGTGGAGTTTATGACCCTGCGGCAAACATTGCCCTGGCAATTAAGCTCCCCAGCACTATGAGCGCGCAGCAGGCTGAACTGTCCGCGGTGGCGTACGTGGTTACCCACCCCGAGATTTTCCCAAACCCATACACGATTTGCTCAGACAGCATGTTCACATGCAATTCGTGTACAGAGTACCTCGCCATCTGGTCCCGACGCGGATATACCTCCGCGGGCGGGCGGCCTTTAACAGTTAAGCCCTTGCTAGAAAAGATCCTGGCAGCTGTGGGAGAGGAAGGGGAGGTGTTCATCCATAAGGTGAAGGCTCATTCCACCACAGAACCCCGCAGTCAGGGCAACCAGCAGGCGGATGCGCTAGCCAGGGAGGGTGCCCGCAACGGCATTCTCTGAGACCCCTATGAACCCGGACCCGTGGCGGCGATCCAAGGCAGGGAGGGAATTCCAGGGAACACAGGGGTGGCACCGCCCCCAGACCTAAAGACCGTCCAAACCCTGGATCCCGCCCTAAAAACAGTCCTAAAAGCCATCACAGAAGGCAAGCAGGTAGAGGGTCCGTACAGTACGGCAGCCGTCACAGTCAAAGAAGGCATGCTGTTCCGAAAGGAGCAGTGGGTTGCGCCGCAGCAGCACCGGAGGGAATTCCTGCAACTGGCCCACGAGGGTCCAGGGGCGGGACACCCCGGTCCTGAGGTTACCTGGCAGCGGGTAGAGCAGGCGGGATGGTGGCCGGGACTTCGGGACGATGTCCGCGAATTCTGCACAAGCTGTCTTGTGTGCGCTGCAAACAACCCAGACCCCCACAAAAGGAAGGTGCCCATGGGGCACATCAGGAGGGTAGAGGGACCATGGCAGTCGATTCAGGTCGACTACATAGGGCTCCTGCCCGCCGCCCAGGGAGGATTTAAGTACTGCCTTGTCCTGGTAGATGTGTTCACCAAATGGGTTGAAGCTTTCCCGTGTAGAACAGCTACGGCACTGGGCACTGCTAAGATCTTGATTCGGGAAGTGTTCTCACGGTGGGGACTCCCCCGTCTTGTAGAGTCCGACCAAGGGAGTCAGTTCACCGGTCAAGTAATGCAGAACGCCCTCATGCTCTTGGGCATTGAGGGGAAGTGGCCCGTAGCATACAATCCCCAGTCATCCGGGATTGTTGAACGCATGAATCGGACCCTCAAGGAAAAGCTGAGGAAAGAGACAATGGGCTCGCCCCAGAAATGGGCGGAGGTCCTGCCTTTAGTCCTCATGGGGATCCGAGCCAGCCAGTCCAAAAGCACGGGGTATTCCCCGCACGAATTAATGACTGGAAGGATCATGCGAACACCCACCCATGTACTAGCCCCGGTGCTCACTGAGGGCCAGCTCCGAGAGGTAAAACGAGACAAATTCGTCCAAACCCTTTTGGAGCGCCTGAAACAGATTTATGGGCAGGCGGCTGGGAACATGGGAAGACAGCACCAGGGAAATAGACTGTTACTGGAACCTCGTAAGCAACAAGAGTGGGTAGTCGGAGACCAGGTCATGGTCCGAAACTATGCCAGGGTAGGGAGTTTTGAACCATTGCACATGGGGCCTTACAGCATTGTGGACAAGGCCAGCCCCATGGTTTATGCAGTGAAGGTGCCCCGACGGACCAAATGGTTTCACATTAACCAATGTAAACTGTTTAAACTGGGTGCACAAGGGCCATCAAAAGGGATCAGGTCTGAGGACAAAGATCCTCAGCCTGTAACAGAGTCACAGACCACACAGGCTGGAACAGTAGCCTGCTTGAAGGGAGGGGCCACCCCATCGGAGTGGGAGGTCTCCCCTCTAGATTGGGATTCAGACGAGGAAGAGCCCGAACAGCTCGACCTCGCCTTAGACCCAATCACGGAGGAGGAAGAGTCAGAGGACGACGATCCCGCCCTCGACTCAAGCTTGGGGGAGGTAGGGAATGGGGGCGGAGACTCACTACCTGTAGGGACAGGTGAGGTGGAGTCGGAAGCCACAAATCCCGACCCCGGGGGGGCGGAGCCTGAGGGAGGGGAGCTGGAGCCGGCAGCTGTGGAGGAACCACAGGCTGTGACGGTGACAGTCCCAACCCCCGGTCCATCAGCCCCGGGAGCCCCACCCAAAACAGCCCCTCGTAGGTCGACTCGAGTGCCCCAGCCCAGAAAGTTTTGGCCAGATTCTCCCCATTTTTCCCAACCTCGGTTTAGAGCAGCCCCAGGAAGACATGGTTCCCGTTCAACAGCGACAGGCTGCGGGGGATCAAAGCCGAAGGCCAGTGCAGCCCCACCGCAGGGTGTGGCACGCGACAGCCCTCACAGGGATTCAGTAGGCCGCCCCGCGGAGGGCGGCGCTGTACATAAGTTAAGTTAGGTAATTATGATGATAGTTTAAGGAATATAAAGTATACGGTGTTAAGATATGTTAAGAGTACGATTTTGAAGTCTGCCCGGTATGTGTGCTTGTTTAGGAGCGGGGTCCAGGAACCCGCGCGTCCATTTAATTAGGCCAGCACCTATTGGGAGCCCGGCTACATCATTTTATTGGTTACAGAAACCTGGGATATGATGAAAAAGATTCTCATCGTGTTCGTGGTGATCGGGTGCGGGTGGGCCTACCGAGGCCGCACCAAGGACGTCATCATCTTCGGGTGTTCCGGGGACACGGCCCCCATCGCAACGGATGGGACAGGGGAGCGAGAGGTTGAGGAAACCGCCACCTACTTCCACCAGGGGAGATGGCCAGGTTGGCTGGGGACGAATTCTACGGAATACTCCAGCAATTTCGGTTTTGCCTACCAAGAGACTTCGTTAACGTGCCCTCGGGTGAGGATCCTTGCACCCAGAGTCAGCGTTACCATGGGAAAGAGGATCTGTCTGGTGTGTAATGTGAACGTACCACTAAGGCGATGGTGGTGGCTGCGAAAGCTGGGAAAGGACATGAGAAACTCTACGGTCGAGTGGGAGCGACTGAGTAATAATACCCATCGGACTATTACGGGGACTCACGGACAATTACGTGTGTGTTGGGACAAATGGTGGGAACCAGATGAAGGAATATATGTCTGTATGTGGGGTTCAAGACACATTTGCCCCAAGGGCGTATCCATCTTCTTCCAGAGGCAGTGGCAGGATGAAGGAAAGGGGATGAGATGGGATGTCAGCACTCGAGCGTGCGGAGCCCCATACTCCCCTATTCCGGTAAACGCCACTGAACTCATCACCCGCCCACGCAAGCCCCTGCCCACGTTTCCGGTAGCACTAGCCCAGAAAGAAGGGTGTCCAACCACCACCAAGGGACCCGGGAACGGTTTAGTATTGGTACCCACCGGTCAGGTGCTGTACCAAGGGGTACACTACACGGTGGCCTCAGTGATTTTAAACCCCACTGAGGTACGATTGCCAGAGTGGTGTCCCAAAGAAACGGAACAATTATACCAGGTCCTGTTAACCCGAATGTTTAGACAGTTTTACGAGTTTGACTTTGCCGACATCGACAAAGACAAATCATACACCACACCACCAGAGGTTTTGGATCGAGTCGGGAGGCAAAGAAGGGGTACAGTAAATGACATATTCACTGCTTTTAATACCGGGACATCTGTCGTCAACGCTCTAGATAACGTGGAGCTGCAGACACAGATCAATGGTTTAAAAGCCCAGTTAAGGAACATACTGACAGACGAAAATAAGGTAGTGGGTTCGGAGTTACATGAGGACCAGGCCATGACACTACACTTTAAGGGAATAATAGCTGAGCTGGAGAAACACGCGAGAACGGTAAATGCGCTCATTAAGGAGGATCGGAATGTGTCCGATCAAGCTGCGCAAAGCGAGGCCTGTGTGCTATACGGGGCGTGGTAACTGGGCGAGGGCCGCAGTAATCTTGAGGATTTAAAACAGGGTTTGGTCCTGTCCTGGATCAGCAACAAGCACTTGCAAGCGCTCCACCCTTTTGAGAATGCATTAATCCCGTGCCAGCTCAGACTAGCTGCAGAAGCGTACCCAGTCCCAGTGGACTGCGGACGTTCGAATCATACTATCATGGGAATAGTAGTAAGAATGCCGGTGTTGGGTCCCGCAGCAAAGCCCGCCCCGGTATACAGGGTGGAGAACATTGGAGTCATTCAGGGGGGCGCACACATTCGTTACGCAGTGGTCCCGCCTTACGTCATCAGATGGGAGCGTACGATGACAGGCACCGACCTCTCGGGATGTCAGAGCCGGGGAGCACACATCATCCTGTGTCCCCAGTACTTGAATGCCTTTTTGAAACCACAATGCGGGTTCAGAACCGCTAGCGCGAAGCCGATAAATTGCACCATGGAGGCAATGGCAGAGGACCATGTGCCCCCGCAGGTAGCATATATCAGGGGTGGGACATACTGTGTCACCACTGCAGCGCCTCACTACCACTACGGACAGCACGAGTGGTGTTCGATCAGTGATAGTAGTTTCTGTTTCAAACCAAGGGCCAAGGTTCAAGTGGCACAACAACGAATTGTCCCCATTCCTGCACCCTCCACCATTCACCTCACTGTCAAAGAGAATTTCACGGACTTGCAACGATTCGTCGCGCATTTTGGTTATGTCATTCCCCCTCTTCCCGAACACCTCACCAAGATTTTAAAAGCCGTTATAGTTTCACAGAAACATTTTTACACACTGGAGCAGAAGACTTTAGAGATAGGAAAAGACATATTGGACATAGCCATCCCACCATGGTGGGACTTGTTCACTAACATAGAGGTCCCGGCCTGGATTAGAATAGCATCCCACATCTTAGTAGTGTGTCAGGTTTTAATTGTGATATTTTTGCTATTCGTGCATTGCAAAAGAGGCAAACGCCTCCAGAGGCACGAAAACACAGGAGAATGGAGAGAACGTTATGTGCGAATGGGGGAAGAAGACACCCCAATTTAAGCTGCTAGTATTGAAGGTTAAGCGTCCCTCCATTTTTAGATTTTGGCCATTTGCGTGTTTTTGTTTTAAGGATATGAATATTGTTATGTTATTAGTCGTTCTTAAGTTTTTGGGATTAATAAAAAGGTGTATGCAGGTGGTGCAAGGGGGTATCAACCCCTGCACATCTGACAGATGAATGTGTTATAGTTTAAGAAATGCTGCCTATGATTGTCCAAATTGTGCAAAAGGTAATTTTCGTTTTTTTCGGAAATGGGAACTGCATGTGTCGTGAGGGTCATAGATAGTTAAGTGCCAGGAATGTTTGGATGTGGGGAATCAGGGAAAATTTGCTCACCAAGGATTATTGATACTTTAAGCAAGCTATCAGTATCACAGGGGGGCCTGTAAGATTCGAAATTTTCAGCAATAATCACGCAAGAAAACAGGATAAAATAAGACAGTTTATTGACCAAAGTAAGCTTGCACAGAAAAACCTTTGATAAAAGGGCATACAAAATGGCCGCCGGGCCTCGTGATCAGTTTTCTGGACCGTTTGATTTCTGTTACTGCAAGCCAGACAGGCTTGTGGATTGAAGACAGTAAGCCTGCGAAAGCCAGTATCTGGGAACTGAAACTCAGGGAAACAGCATACATATTCAATGGATTCTAAGCACAGGATGCGGCCCATCAAGATATGGGCGGACAATGCAAAAACACTTATACCCATTTATTGTACAAAGGAGAAACCGTTTAACAGCCATCAAGGAAATCTCCAGACCGATCAATATGCGAACCGAGTCGCGGTGACAATGTGAAAGACATTTAAAGACATTATCGGCCAGGAAGGCCAGTTAAGTTATCACCGGCTCCCGTTACAAGACAAAGCGCCCCTGCAGAGATTTCTGCCCGCCAAAATTAATACAAAGACAGGACTATGATTTGGCGGGAGATAAGACTGTCCCAAAAGAGTATAACTATGGATTGAAAGTCCATCAAAAGGTACGATCGACGGTACGGAGTGAATCGGAGAACGATCGGAGTCATCGACGGAACGAACGGACGAACGAAGGACGGACGGTGACGGTTACACCGATCCAGGATCGGCGCCCCTTCTACCTCGGTAGCATCGGAATCGATGAAGATGCTTCGTCTTTTTAAAGACGCTTCGGACGGACAATTTCGGTAAAAAGACAACGTGGTCGGTGTTCAGCCAGACAAGGCTCGGCCACGACGAGAAGACGACGAGGGTGGCCCGGGTACTGGGGTCGGGAGATCATCGACGACCCAGGCCGAAGGAGAAGAAACCCTCTGGAAAGCCACCGAGCCAGGCGGGAGCGAGGAAGGTCCTCGACATTCTCCCATTTGCATGCAGTTCTTCAACAGCCTCTAGCTGATCTTCAACCTTGACGAGCGCTCATCGAGGCTGTGTCTACCCCGCCGCCTCGAGAGAGAGAGAGAGAGAATATTGACTGCGCCAGAAGTTTCCAAATCCACGTGACGACGGAAAGCTGTGCCAAAAGAACCCCTTTTTCGCAATTTTGAGAGTGGTGAGCATGATCCCAAGTTCCTCAGGTCGAAACTTAGTTTAGGTATAGGGGAGGGAGTTAAGGGTAATCGTAATGTGTTTTCCCTTTTACGATGTGCCGTGTGTTCCCCATTTCCATAGAGTCAAGTTCATAAATTTGTGTATGATTGTAGTTACTTTAATCTGTGCCTATGACATGTATTTTATAATGCTTCAAACTGTTTAAAATAAAAGCATCCATTTTGTGCTATTCAACCTGGTCTATTGAGTCCTTTCTCTGCACTACAGTTCTCTGCATCTAAGTCCAAGGTCTAGAACCGTAGGGGGAGTGGGTCGAACCACTCAAGGGTAATTCTTGCACAAAGCCTGGCAGGAAACCAGAACGAGCAAGAGAAACCCCCTACAGTCTCCTTCTCCTCCTTGGCCTTTATTGCAAAGGGAATGGAGTATCGAGGTCGATGTCTTTAAAACTCTGAAATAATTGGATATAGAGGCCTAGAAATTCAGTGCCCTTAGCGCCAATTTTGCGGCGCTAGAGGGCCTAGCGCTGCAATTGGCGCCGGCGCCGAAATTGCCTGGGGCCCTTCCGCCGCGGTAGACCGGTAGCGCTGCGCCGGCACCGATGACGTCATCGGTGTGCGCAGCGTCCCGGTTGCCATGCCGACGGGCCCCAGCGCCGAAATTCAGTTGCGGCCGCCTCGCCCGTGGCAGCCGCAACTAAGACTCTGGCAACAGAGTCTTACATGACTTTGCGCCGGCGCATTAAAGGCCCCGCGGCGGCCGGCCGCTTTCCCGCCGGCCGCCTGGCCGCAGCTCCCTCCCCGGACTTCCCCCCCCCCCCCCCCGGAACAGAAGCAAGCCCGGCACTTGTCCGAGGTGCCGGGCTCATTTTTAAAAAGATTTTCGCGGGCCGCGGCCGGGTGCAGGCAGCTCCTCCTTAAGGGAAGGAGGAGGCCTGCACTTCCCGAACCTGCCGCACCGCAGCGGGCGCCGCAGCGCCGGAATAGCGCCGATATTCAGCGCGTAGCGCCAGTTTTCAGGCGCAAACAGCTCTCAGCAGCGCCGGCAGCCGTTTGGGCGCAGAACTATTGAATTTTGGGCCCGACCAGCGCGACTTTGCTCCGGCACTAACTTCCGGCGCTAAAGCCCTGGCTGCGCCAAAACTCAATTTCTAGGCCAATAGATTTGAACAAGATATTTGAAATGGATAGTGATTGTCAGACTAGAAGGTGTGCCTATAAAATATGTAGATAAAGAATGAGAACGGATGTCAGGAAATATTTATTTTTCAAAGGGTGGCAACCTCTGAAGCAGTGGATATTGTAAGTTTGGGCACATTGTAGTCCTTTAACAAGTGACTTGACAAAAGAGGCGGACATTGGAGAGAATCGACAGTGTGTGGGTTTGCAAATTATGTCTAATGATGCATCATGGGTTGCCATGGTCCCCTGGAGATTGTTTCATTGTGTAATGGAGTCAGGGAGGACTTTCCCAGACTTTAACCTGAAATTGGCCCTCGTTTATTTCCTCACTCATGATTAGAAAGGGCTGTGCACCAGGCTATACGTCTGCTGGATCGGGTGAGCACTGAAGAGCCTGAGGTCTCTTTTTGCCATTCTTTTGTATGCTCATATATTGTGTCCTGAAGCTTTGAAGCTCCTTTCTACAGAATCTGAATTCCATTTCCACCTTGCATGTACAGTGACAGAGTAAGGAGAGCACGGAAAGTAACGCCATTATTGAAACCTTCCTTTAAAACCAGTGGCCACTCAGCCTGCAGCAAACTTCCATGAACATTATTCAAAAACAGCAGCAGGATGTTTGGTGCTATTGTACAAATGGAAACTGGAACCACTCCATAAATCACCTTATTGTGCATCCATCAAGTATTAATGCCTACCTTCCCAACTGAACCATTTAGACATTTCAATTCCCAGCATCCTTAGTCCTGTGATCTTGCAAACTAAGTTTACTATTTATTACTGCATTTGATGATAGTTATTGCTGTGGACCTATTTTTACCTCAGATTATATTATATTATATTATATGGGCTAGAAATTGTGTAGCGCCCCGCTTGGGGCAATAACTTTCTGATGGGAACTTCCGGCTTAGCGCTCCAAGAGGGAAGTGGCGCGCTAAATCAAGCGCTACCACTTCCCTTAGAGCACTAAAGTGAGTGAGAGGGGCGGTAGCGGCAGAGCGCTGCACACTGTTCCATGCCAATTTCTCCCCCTATGACTCTAAAGAAATGGTTAGGCAGGAAGAACTTAATTTTCGTTCCTTCAGTTGATTTAAATTCGTACAGGACAATAAATGAGAATAATGTCTTGTTCAGCTGTGCGAGTCACAGATATTATTATCCATATCTGTATCTTTGTGATTTCAGTATAGTGTCAAAACACATGAGGGGTGAATTGCGTCGTCATTTCAGAATCTGCAGGAAGGGAGGGTAGAAGCTATGGGGGAGAAATTGGCCTCCTTTGTGCCTCCCGTTAGTGCCTCCGGTAAGGGCTTATTGACAGGGTGCGGCAAAATTATCGACGCCCACGAACTTCCGTGGCGGGTTAGCACTGGCACTAAAACTTACTGCCTCAAACTCTTGTGCCCCGGAGATCATGACGTCGTCCGATGCGCAGCGTCCCGTTATCGCCCCGGATGTAAAATTCACTTCCGACCCCTGCAGCATCGCCGGGCGTCAACAACGGCAGCTGCAAGAGGCATTGTCACCTCGACTTGCCACTTGGGCAGTGCTAATTAATGGCAGTGGTGGTTAGGTAGGCCAAAATTTGATAATGCCCCTAGTGTGCTGTATACCGATTTTTATCAAGCCCACGATTGATCAGCCCTGCACTCTCTTAGAATGCATTGGGCTGCTATGCGCATATCGCAGGTGCCGTCGAAGACCATTTCCAGCCTTAGCCTTCAATGACCACAGCATTGGCCCTTCCCTTTAAGGGAGGGAAGGAGCCTGTAAAACTGGCAGCGCTGCATGGAACATTGTGCAGCGCTCTGCCGCTCCCGCCCCTCTTGTTCCCTTTAGCGCTCTAAGGGAAGTGGTAGCCTCTTTCCTCTTGGAGCGCTAAAACTGGAAGTTCCTGTCAGAATCAATTGTGTAGCACCCAGCAATACTTTTGCGCTCCCGCAAAAGCTATCACCCCAAACGGGGCGCTACGCAATTTCTAGCCCATATATGAATAGTTCAGCATCACTCCCTTGAGAATAACAAGACTGAGAAGGGGATCTACAGTTGCATCTGTGTGGTGTTTCACAGGAACACCAGGGCAACAGTTTAGATGCCCAGTCAGTAACCTGATAGGTTTGATATGGTTAAAGGGGGTATGCCCTTCTAGTGGCGTGCCTTTGGTGGGCATAGTCACCAATCTGTCCTGCAAGAAGATAGAGTAAATAAGGGTAAGGCTGGCAGTTGAGGTGTATGTGCCAAGTGGCATAGGAGAGGTGAAGTAAGAGATGTGGGGTCTGAGGCTATAAAAGTAGAGGAAGGGGTTTTAGGATTGTGCATATAATTGCTGGGAGGGGAGCTGATCTGGGGAGCCATAGTACAAGATACTGACTTGGAGCCCCTCTTAACCAGAGAGTATTGTGAAGGGTAAAAAGTGCGCTGGTGCCTAGGGTAGGCAAGGATATAACTGACGAGGTGTGCAATGTTCTACCTTGCCTACCCTGCTGAGGATTTGGAACTTTTGGTGGCACTGTTCCATAGACGTGGAGGTTACAGGAATTGGCACTCAGTGTCTTGCCTTCAAAGCCCTCAGAGGGCTCCTTCAGCTGTTATTTTTTCTTCTCTGGATAAGTGCTATGCCCTGCTATCCTCTGGTCACCATTCCCTACAAATATTCAATCAGATTATAGTATTGAAATCACTCCTTGATATCCCTCTTTTTTAAATTAAAAACTGATCACTGGATGATTGTTAAAGGAGTGTGGGATATGCTTCTGGGCTTTGGGTGGTGTCTGGACTCTGAGGAAGGGTGCTTTGCAAATTTAGGTTTAAATTGTAAAATTACTTTTCAAATGTGACTTCAAGATTCTGTGTTGTGCAATATAATTCAAGCATTTTGTGTGCGGATGCTTGACACATGTCATAATCTATGTTTTTATGCGGACTAAAAATTATTAAAGATGCAAACTAAATATATGGGGCCGACATTCCTTTGTATTGCCGTATGCTAAGTTTGTGAGGTAACCAATGTTTTAAAATAGTGCAGTTAGTATAAGAGAAATGAAAATAAAGACCCTTGTTACATCAATACTGAAGAAAAATGATTTATAGCCAATTATAGGGAAATTCTACAGCTGATATATTGTAAACAAATTCTAACAGTTTTAAATATTGTTGATGCTTACTTTCAATGTTTCAGCAAATTTTATGCTTGATTATTTTACTTTGTGCAAATTTTAATTAGTATGTAAATCAATGATTTCAACTGCCATATGACATCTCCAACTACTCCTAATCTGGATTCCATTCTGGACAATTTCACATCAGAATAGCTGAGGGAATACATATCTTCCATAAATTTTTTTACATAGATTTTTATGAATGATATAACTAGGGTATTGATTTATTCACTAACATTGGCCACTCAGCCATCTAATGTAATAGTCACAAGTACAATGGGGGTGCAATTGGTCAATGCCAGTTGTGAAAAATGGGCTGATAGCGAATCGGCAGCCCATTTTACACCATGCTTGTTTTCTTTTCCTTTGAACAGAAAATTGGGCGCGGTGTAAAACTGGCTGCCGATTCCCTATAAGCCCGTTTTGCATAACTGGTGTGACTAATTTCACCCCCAACTTATTTTAATTTGTTCTGAATTTTGATCTCATCAGGTCAGGAATGTTAGAATCACAGAAACTTTAACACAGAGACAGGCTATTCATCCCACCTTTGCTAGTGCTAGCGCTTAAACTCAATCTGTTCATTCTAATCCCATTTCCTCGTCTTTCCCCCATATCTTTTCTTAGTCTTAATTTTCAAATACTTACCCAGTTCCCTTTTAAATGATGTTATAGCTTGTGTTGTAATAACCGTCTGTATGGAAAATATCTTTCTGACTACCTCTTTCGTTCTACTACAGATCATCCTGAGTCTATGAGATAGATTTTCATCTTCATCACTTAAACGTTAACCCTTGGCTGAGCAGAAAGAGGAAACTTGGGCAGAGAGGATTGCACAACTGTAGCAGAGCCTGCTTGATTTTCCTTCCTGCATCATCCATCCAGTGGCATCTGAGCTATGCTGGCATTTTGATGCCAAACTAGTGCAGTTTTATACTGAAGTCTATGTTCACTAGGAGCTGGCATCCTGCTCCTAAAATCACTTCAAATCAGGTCCTTACCAGATGCAACCTTTTGAGCGGAGTGACAGCATTCTGTTTTTTATGGTATTTTTCTTGCTTGATAAATCCAAATTATTAATGCTACACTCATTCAAACTTGTTGGGCTGGATTTTCATTCAGGAGTCGGGTAGCAGGCGGGACTACAACTTTCGGGGTTGTAGTCCCGCCTCCATTGAGTTCTAGCCAACCCACGCGATTTTGACTTGATTGACCTTGTTGAGCCTGCCCAGTGGGCTCAGCAGGCCAATTAAGGGCCATCCGGCAACAGGTGATGTCACAGATTGAAATTTCATCTGTCAAGACCTTTTGACAGATGAAATATCAGCGTTTCACAGCTGTTTGAAGCTGTCAAACACTGACAAACTGTACTCTAGGTTAATTCCTTCCTCTCAGGCTGATTTAGAGATCTCCCCAGAACAGAAAGCTGAATGCTGCAATTTTTGACAGCTTGCAGCCATTCTGCTTTCTGTGCTGGTGAGATGAGGGACTCCTGAGACCTGAAGGGAGGAAGGCTGTAAAGGTAAGAAAAGCTTAGTAGAACTTCTTTAAACACTGTACACACACCAAACACACTTACCTTTGCACTCATGCACCCATCACTCACCTGAACACCAGACATCTCGACCGCTCTAAGCCCTTCATCCCGACGGTCCCCCTCCTCTAACTTGGCATGGTTTGGAGCCATCGGGAATCCCACACTTCAGCAATAAAATAGGGATTATGCTAAAAACTGCCTGTTAACTACCTGTTAACAGGCAGTTAATTGGCACTAATCCCCTTCTCACCTCGGGGAGGTGGGTCCCAGTGCTGGGTGGGTACCCGCCTCCTTTGAAACTGGCATGGAGGCGGGTTGGGTGTGGGATGGGTTTGTGCCCCCTGATTTCGGGATTTTAACCCCCCACACGCCTCCAATCCCGCCTCCACGGCCCAATGAAAATCCTACCCATTAGATCTATGAGCAGATAAACCACATAAAACCAGAAGTTATTCCCGGAGAAAGACAAGGATATATTTTCCAATTGGCAACGTTCAGTTAGGAACATTTATCATTACTCATATCACTTTCCTCTGTGGTTATTTTTAGTCAAGCCTTAACCTATTTTAAATAAATACTGTATGAACCTGCTATTTGTTGATACCCAAATTCACCAATCAGAAAATACACCTCAGTATTGTTTCCGGTCAACAATTAAGGCCAATGCATGGAATTTACTTAAACACTTCTATTATTTTTACTGTTTTTTTCAGAACTTGATAGACTATGGAATTCAATTAAGAATGAAATGCTTTTGCAATGGATGAAATAAGTATCGGGTGAAAAAGATTTGTCCCCGATAGCATGTTAAAAACACCTTGAAGCGAAAGGCATCAATGTCACCTTAAATATCACTTTTGTGAAACAAATTTATTTTTGCCATATCTACTTGTCCTGATGCTAATTAGACATGTCTTTTCTATTTCATACACAGTTTCATATTTCTATTTTAATTTGTAGTTATATTCATGAGGGAACATTAGTGAATGTAACCTGTGTCATGTGAAGAATATTGGAGCCAGTGCTACATTCTGTTGCCATCTTGAAATACTATATCCTGTTGGAGGTCATTAATATATTGGACACAACGATTCTTAATATTAATGCTATGCATTATTAATATTGCTAATTATCTAATTTGCATAATGTTATTATTCTGTTTCAATGCTTTGGTGAATCAGGTCAGTGACGAGGGCATCTCACGAGCTGACCACAAACAATACTTTTTAAATTGTTGAAGCTGTGAGATTCTTATGACCATTTATAGTTGGGCTGCTGGTGCAATGCAGAAACATATGGTTGACTTATGAAATGTGTATCTTTGGTTCAGCAGTATGCACGGTCAAAGATTGCTTTAGCTGCAATTAATTATACAAGCCAATTTAAATTAGATGGCCAAAATGATTCATATTAGCCCATTTCTGGTAAATTATAAAAACAGATTTTGTACATTTGAGTTAACATTAGCTTTGGGTCCAGTTTGGTTACTATTTTGAATACTTATGATGAACATTTTTATTTACCTGGTATAGGGTTCTCAAAATTCCCACATTCCCCGAAAGTTATGGATAAAGGGACCCTGTATGGACAAGTTATTAAAAAGGGTACCCAAAATGGCTTCTGAAACCTCGTGACCAAAACGTACAGGATTTTAAAAGCAAGGCCCTGCAAAAGGCAGGCACTTTCAAAACCTGAAACAAAACCTAACATGCATGAATCTGTGAAAGACTTTGTGAAGCCAGACAGCTAGGTAAACACAGAATATGCATTCGTCATTTTGGAACAGATCAAGTCAGAATGGGCCTAATCTTGAGGCCATTAAGTTTCTGCATACATAATCGGTAACAGCTCAATGTGGCCACCGAGCCAGGAAAAGACGATTGAGTTTCATAAATAACAAACAGCCAGGATATCGAAGCCATTAAACCAGGAGACAACTGCCCCAGAAGTCATTAAAGTAAATGACTGTAATCATTTTAGACGAGCCCGCCAAAAGTTAGACAAAGAAATGACCTGATTTGGCACGCAGATAAGGGGTGAAGAAGCAGGTATAATTGTAGTCCCACCGGTAGCCAAGCTCTCTCTTGCTCTTCGCTCTTGCCCCTGACCTCTTGCTTCCTGCCTCATCACAGGCTCTCTTCTCCCTCCCCGCACCGCTCAACACCAAGGGCGCCCATTACTACACCGAGGGCCGACCGCGGGAGGAGAACGAGACCCGAATCAAAAAAGCACAGGACACACGGGGCCACGAACAAACAAGACGAGGCGAGATGAGATGAGACGAGATGAGAAAACTGGTAAAACTGATAAAGGCAGAGAAGGGCAGCGGAAAGACGCGTTGGGGGACAAACGGCCTAGTTATAAGCTGGCGTTTGAAGCATGGATATTCAAGTCAATTAAGAATAAGCTGGCGTTTGAAGCTTGGGTAGAAAAATCATATTAATGGTAAAAACCGCCAACCGAGCCCCAACCGCAGCAAAACCGTCGGCAACCAAACCACCAGAAGAAGAAGACCCATCGCTGCAAAGTACCCAACGAAGACGATTAACGGAGGAAAAGGGAGGGTACCTTACACAAACAACTCCATCGCCGCACCCTGCGACCACATGATGATGATGAACCCCAAAGGACAATAAGAGCGAACCCCAAAACCCACAACCAGTTAAATCAACAGGTTTTGAATTGGTGAGCATGAATCCCTGGGCCCTCATAGCTTAATCTTATTGGGGGTGGGATAAGGATAAGGGGATTTTAATGTGTTTGTTCCCTCGATGTGCCGTGTGTTCCCCATTCCCAAATAAGTGTAATTGTATATGCCTGTAATTATTCCAGTAATTCTCAGCAAGATTGTGTTTTATTGTGCCTTTAATAAACATTACGGTTTTCTTGCACCAAACCAATTGTCGACTCTAATTTCTGTATCGCCGCCTGTACCTAAGTCCATGTCTAGAACCCAGGGGTGTGGGAGCAATTCGAACCGCTCAGGGACAGTAAGGGGCAGAGCTGACTGGGCACACGCCACCCCCTACACTGTAGGGGTGCATCTTTTACCTGGTTTATGGTAATTTACCTTCTTTTACCTGGTTTACAGTAACTTACCTGGTCGAGCAGCTTTTTGCTGCTACACTCTGACCAATCCCAAACAACAGTTTCGAATCGCTAAACCCCCCTTCCAGTTCTGACTGGAGGAACTTATAATTAATAATATATTAAAAACGGACAAATGTTCTGGATGTAAGAAAGTCAAACTTTATTAACTAAATAAACTACACCACATGATCAATACAACAGTTAAAATTGCTTAACAGGGGAAGGCAGATGGCAAAAATGAGGGATAAATGGCTACAATGTTAACCTTACAATCTTAGAACATTTCCCTTAAATTACCACCCCTTTACTTCTCACTAGGTTGCCTTGTTGAGGAGTCAGAAACCTGCTCACCTGTGGTCCAAAGAGTAAGAGAGCGATATGCTTCTGAGAAGCTATCTTTATATCCTGGGAGCTCCTGCTGTTTTGGCGCTGAAAAGGTCTGTGTGCAAATTCGCGCCGAAAAGTTTGAATAGACAAGAGAAAGGCCATGATTGGCTGATTCAAATGGGCTATTTCCCAGTGGTCAAACTGCTCCCATTGTCTGGAATGGGTTTCTAATAAAGCTTGGGGTGGTTTGAATGTGTCTTCATTCTGGGGCCGAAATGTTCCCGCCCACAACCGGAGTTTTCTGGGCTAACAAAAGGGATCCAACTGCCCTATTGTCTGGGATGGGTGATTCAAACCCATTCAGTTCAAACTGTTCCCTTCCTCAGTTTGAGTGTCCTTTTCAAAAGTCTGTGCTGAGCCTTCGAACCATCTCCATTCACCCTGATGGGTTTTGAGTGGGGTTGGATTGCTATGTAAACAGAAACCGATTCTCTTGTGGTCACTCGAAACCGCAGCCTAAGTGGATAATCCTTTATGTCAACAAGGCAGCAGTTTCAGTAAACAAACATCGATTGTCAGCAGGGAGGGGAAACTCCCCTTTTTGATTGACAGAATTTGACTGCTGTTGCTTGACCCTCCCCTTTTCACAGACATACATGCCTTTGTCCTTGGCCATGCTTACTGATGGCCATTTTTATCCCTTTGCAATTTACGCAGTTCAAAACTCAAGAGTACATTTTTTTAATAAAATGTGCTGTCTTAAAGTGTGCGAATTTTTCCATGATGTTCCTCGATTCCAGTGTTGTCCACATGCTGCCCAACTCAACGCAGCCCCCCTGCAATTCTGGGTATGTTTAAAACATTGTCCAACCCAGAGGCAATCTCCACGATGTAGATTAATATTTCCCAATCTTCAGGGACTGAGGGGATTTTTGCGAACCCCTGCAACACTGGCTATTAATAAAAGGAAATAAGCATGCAGTGGGTGATGCAAGTGTTTCAGTTCAGTCCCATGGGTTAGTCTGTTGATATATTTAAGTAGTGCATCACTTTGAATTGGCTTGGTAATGTAAAGCCTCAAGATCTTCTACTTCTTGAGAGGAAGCTAGTCCATGAAAGAGATATATGTGGTGTTATACTGGCTGATAATTTCATGAGTGTCTACAAACCTGAGAATTAAGATTCAACGGAAATAATTTCACAAATTATTTGCGGCAGGTTATTCTTGGTGATGTGAAGGAATGTAATTTTTTTAAATTTCTATGGGATTTGTTGGTGCTTTGTGGACCTGATCACTGTGAGGAACAGAGTGACTCATTGACTGACTCACTGAATACAGAAAACTCTGCTGACTGGAAAACAATTTATTTTCTTGCACTTGCAAGGTTAATCATTATACTAAGTGTACTTATAGCACTTAAACACTGTGTACATATCATAATTAATACTCTAATTGACTCTATAGCAGTTTTATTTTATTCTAATTCTTCTACATTTATAACAATCACAATTCCATTCATTATAGCACCACTAATTCTAAAGGTACATTGTTGTCACTGTTGACCAGGTGAATAGAATAAAACCCTTGTATATATAATAATATAAAAAGTGTGCACATCTTTAAAATTGTTCTTTTCTTTTTGCTAATGGAGATACTGCTACAGATTCTATTCCTTTTGAATCCCCATATCTATCTGCTACACTTAGCAAATGTGCTTTGGGGACTTGCTTTCAATTCTAGTTTTAATTTTCATAAACATATGAGCAAAGGATTTAAGCAACATAATACCATTCGTAACATTGGGGCTGGATTCCCATATGTGTGAAATAAAAGTGATGTTGATGAGATTGGGGAAAACATTGATGAAATTAAAATGTTACAGCTCTTTTCCCAGCCAATCAGTAGCATTGTCGTCAACTTCAGTATCAATCAAGGCCACTGAGCAAACTAATTGACTTGGCTCTGTTTGTAGTATCCTCATTCTAGATCAGAAGGTTGTGGGCTTTTCAGCTTGTAACCAAAACCAAAAATTGCTTTAAACGTCCATCAGCATTCCTAAAGAGAAAAGAGAAAAGAAAGGGCAATGCAGCTTTTTCTTTGAACTTGTAATCTAAGTTGACACTTTAATGAGGTACTGAGGATTCTCTATTGGCAGATTTTCCATGCTTCAGATTAGATATTAAACACAGATCCTTTCAGTTATTCAAGTGGATATAAAAGATTAGTTTTCACGGAAAATCAACACTGTTCCCTGCCAGTCTGGTCAATATTCGTCCCTCAATCATAACACCAAAAAACAAATTTGTTTGTCATTTATCCCATTTGCCTATGTAAAATAAAAAGTTATTTATTGTGTGAAGTGCTTTGAGTCCAGAAATGCGAGTATTATTTTTGTTTCTAGTGGTAACCAAAGTTTAGCTGAACACTGACCGAAGATGAGGCAATAAGGTTGAATTTTATCCTTTGATATACTGAAGAGACTGCTAGAGCAAAGAAAAAAATTACCCATGCAGAAAATCTTTAGAAAATAACATAGGAAGGTATGAAAACACAGCTGAGCTAAAGAATCAATACATTTCCTTGTATTCATCCCAGGGCAGATATTTTACACTAGTGCATACAATTAATATAATCCAATTAAGAATAGAAGAATATAACAATGAGAAAAGTCCATCCATTTCAGTCCATCAGCTAAGTGCTACTTCACGAATTAATCATTTTCATCCTTTCCTGCCCCTAAATCCTATCCTTCTGCTCTTTGTTGAAACAGGAATTGACCCAGTTCCCTTTAGGACCTTTTAAATGAGTCAGTATTTATTTCTTCATTAACTTTAGCTCATGGCTGTTTTAGGTACAACTAAGTCCTCATTCTATATTCATGTTGCACAATATATTTCTCTGCATCCACCTTATTGATTCTCTTCATTATTTTAAAAACTTGGCTTCGTTTCCTTGCCTACCTCTGAATCTTTTCAACTGCCACAAAAGGGTGAAATTTCTCATGCTAATTTTACCAAAAGTTATCATGAGTACAAAATGGCAAATGTTGGTTTGTATTCACAGCAACATTTTCAGTAAAATTAAGAATTTCATTTCTATACTTTCAAAAGCATGGTGACTACAGCTGGACAAAATAAAATCATATGGAACATGCATTGATCGTGTGTCCCTATCACATTCTTAAAACTAGATTTGGATCTGGTTTTGCAATATATTCTCAACACAAAAATTCAATTTGTGGTCCATTTGTCTGGTCGTTGCATCTCTGTAGATCTCTATGAATGTTATTCCTTTCTTCCGAACATCTTGATATCTTACACAACATAACATTTTCTGAAAACATGGACATTATACATTCATCAATGTCATTTTTAAAATATTGTAAACTTTAGGGTTCCAGAACTTACCCTGGGGTATTCTAATTTAATACTCAGTTTGTAATTTCCTCCTTTACACCAAGGAATTTCACTGTAGCCGTAAGTGTCTATTGAGGCACCTTATCAAATGTCTTCCAGAAGCCAAGATCTATAGGCCTAGAAATATTTTTGCGTCCAAAAACGGGTGCGAGGATCGCAATGTGCAATCAACCCGCGCCCATTCAAAGGAATGCAGGCAGCATGCTAACTTTGTGTTGCCTGCTGATTAGCATGATTGCAGCGTTCAACCTTGCGCTGAATGCACTGCTGAGTGGCTGAACATTCAGCAGGGGGACCAAGTTTGTGCGCGGCTAGTATCAATTAAAGCTAGCCTACACTTCTTAAAAGCAGTCTGCACCTCTTAAAGGGGAGGTGCATTCTGCCTGCAGCTCATTCAACTGGCTGGGGAAGACAGTGAGAGGACAAAAAAATAAACAATTATGTTGCTACAGGTGAGAAAGCATGCACCAAGGTTCTACGATGCAGCACTGGAGGCCTTGGTGCAGAAGGTCAACGTGAGGAAAGAAGTCCTGTTTCCACAGGGGGCCAGGAGGCCCTCCAGGCAATTGTCTAAAATCCAATGGGACCAGATAGCTGCTGTGGTGAATGCCAGCAATATAGCCCTCCCCAGGACCTGGATGCAGTGCAGGAAGAAGTTCAATGACCTCACACGAGTACTCAAGTTCAATGACTCTTCAAATGCCATGTCCCAACATCTGCACCACTAGCCTCACACACTGCTCAATTTACCACACCCCCATCACTCACTTACCAACAATCTCTACCAACATGACTCATACCTCACATTCATACCTTTACCTCACCCTCACACATGTACCACTGCCACAAGGCTCACACCCATATCTTACAGCTTGCACAAACTGTCAACTATTCAACCATGACAGGCATATCACCCAAACACATTGCACGATACTCACTGACATACATCCCTTTCTCTTGCAAGAAAAGGTGGCTCACAACTGCCACCAGCAGGACCTAACCGGGAGGGGACAGGTGTGCATGCATAACATGACCCCCATGGAGGAGCCAGTGCTCGCCATTATTTGGAGGGGCATCGCTGAACCTGTGGCCAGCAGCGGAGCTGAAGGAATACAAGATGCTGGTATACTCATACGTAATTCTCCTTCTCATGTCCCGATCATTCCACAATCTCTTTTGACTTACAAGCTGCACATGGTGTAACCGTGCTCCTCTTGCTTTTCTCCCTCCCCTCACCACAACCTTGCCCTTGTGCCTTTCTCCTTTCAGATAGCCAAGAAATGACACCTGGCCAGGCATGGATAGAGGAGCATGCAATAGGAGAACAACAAGACACAGCATCACCACTCGATCTCACACTTGTAGCCACCAGCTTAGATATTGACATTTGTATATTTTAGAGGATAGTTTTCAGGCGGGATCTGCACGTGGTGAGACACCAGACATGAGTAGCCTGCAGCCAGAGTGGAGGAAAAGGATAGCGCAGGTGCCAGCGCCACAGAGTGCAAAGTCGCACACGAGTTCTGCTGCAGTGGATTCAGATGAGGACGTTGATGGGGTGGCCTATAGAAGAACTTTGATGGGTATGCACAATTAAATGCTTGGTGCCTTGGCAGGCCTGCCAGAAAGCCTGAGTACAATGACAAGGAGCATGGCGGAGTCTGGCTCCAATCTTGCACAGGGCTTTGCGCAGAGCTTGCAGCCCATGATTTCCAGGATGGAAGTGATGGGCAAGTCCATTAGCACACTTGTGGATCCAACCATGATGCAGCGGCTGATGGCTGATGTCTCAGCTTCCATTGCAGCACAAGCACAAGCCACCCAACGTCTGAGTGCTACAGTGGAAGCTCAGACTTCTGTCATTCAAGCTCAGACTGCTCTCATGCAGGCTTAGCTTTTTGCTGCCACGCAAGCTCAGACTGTTGACATTGTGACTGTGTTTACCCATGTGGAAAGGGGCTTTCACGGTGTCACAGCAGTCCAGCAATCTGTCCTCCAACTGATTACTTGGAATGCTGAGGCGTTGCCCTGGGTGAGTGGCAGCAGCTCCGTGGAGCACAAGCCTGCTGTCCTCTCTCAGGATGACAGAATTTGTCCTCCCACCAATGTCACTTGCGTGTTCCAGAGGAGACGTGCAGGACGGGGGAAATGTGTTAAAATCAGAAAGACCTCTTAAAATGGGATTATAGAGGCAATTAACTGGTTGTTAAGGGCCTTAAGGGATGGAAATGGGGTCTGAAACCACGAATGTGGGAAAATTGCTCAGAGGTGGGATGGAGGCACGATCAGACCCACCTGCCATTTTTTGCGATTTTGATAACTCACACGCCTCCAAACCCGCCTCCTCGGGCCTGGTAAAATCGAGCCCTCTGTGTTTGAATCAGGAATTTAAGTAGTTAAGGAGCAGGCAGGGCTAGAGTGGTCAGTAGAATGGCACGTAACTTTTTACAAGGCAACGGGAGATTGTCAGTGTCATGATTGCAGCATCAAGGTGGACATGTTTGAGGATGAGGAACAGGATCTGCAGAAACCCTTGAAAGGTTAGGAGTTGATCCTTCATAACTTGCTACTACCCAGGGCACTGATAGTATGATATGTGTGCCAACTAATTTGACCTCAGCAAAGACCATCTGTGAAAAGACTGCCTTGGCATCTTTTAATCCTATTAAAAATGAATTAAACTGTCTATACAGCAATGCACAGTGTCCATAATAAAACAGGGAGCTGGAGGCAATCATGCGTTGCGAGGAACCAGACACAGTAAGGATTACAGAGACATGGCTTTAGAAAAATCAGGACTGGGAATTAAACATTGCAGGGTATAACATATTTAGAAAAGATAGAGAGGGAAAAAGGGGAGGTGGAGTAGCTGTACTTATTAGGGATAACATAATGGCAGTAGAAAAAAGTGACACAGCTATCAGTAAGTCAAAAATAGAATTCATATAAGAACATAAGAACATAAGAAATAGGAGCAGGAGTAGGCCACTTGGCCCCTCGAGCCTGCCCAGCCATTCAATAAAATCATGGCTGATCTGATCTTGGCATCAATGCCACTTTCCCGCCCACTTCCCATAACCCTTGACTCCCCTGTAGCTCAAATATATGTCCATCTCCGCCTTGAATATATTCAATGACTCAGCCTCCACAGCTCTCTGGGGTAGAGAATTCCAAAGATTCACGACCCTCTGAGAGAAGAAATTCTTTCTCATCTCTGTTTTAAATGGGCGACCTCTTATCATGAAACTGTGCACCCTAGTTCTAGATTCCTCCACGAGGGGAAACATCCTCCCTGCATCTACCCTGTCAAGCTCCCTCAGAATCTTATATGTTTCAATAAGATACCCTCTCATTCTTCTAAACTCCAATGAGTATAGGCCCAACCTTTCTTCATAAGACAACCCCGTCATTTCAGGAATTAACCTAGTGAACCTTCTGTGAACTGTTTCCAATGCAAGTATATTCCTCCTTAAATAAGGAGACCAAAACTGTATGTACTGCTCCAGGTGTGGCCTCACCAATGCCCTGTACAGTTGTAGCATGACTTCACTACTTTTATACTCCATCCCCCTTGCAATAAAGGCCAACATTCCATTTGCCTTCCTAATTATTTGCTGTAGCTGCATGCTAACTCTTTGGCCTAGAAATTGAGTTTGCGCTGCGCCAGGGCTTTAGCGCCGGAAGTTAGCGCCGGCGCTAATGCCCTTTGCGCGCGCCAAAAATTCAGTAGCGCCGCGCCCAAACGGCTGCCGGCGCTACTGAAGGGTTTTCGCGCCTGAAAACTGGCGCAACGCACCGCATTGCGGCGCTATTCCGGCGCTGCGGCGCCCGCTGCGGTGCGGCAGGCTCGGGAAGTGCAGGCCTCCTCCTTCCGTTAAGGAGGAGCTGCCTGCACCCGGCCGCGGCCCGCGCAAATCTCATCAAAAATGAGCCCGGCACCTCGGACAAGTGCCGGGCTTGCATCTGTTCCGGGGGGGTGGGGGGAGAAGTCCGGGGGGGGGAGCTGCGGGCAGGCGGCCGGCGGGAAAGCGGCCGGCCGCCGCGCCTCCTTAAAGCGCCGGTGCAGACTCCGGCAACACTCGTTTGCCGGAGTCTTAGTTGCGGCTGCCACTGGCGAGGCGGCCGCAACTGAATTTCGGCTTGGGGCCGGGTTACCACGGCAACCGGGACGCTGCGCACACCGATGATGTCATCGGTGCCGGCGCAGCGCTACCGGTCTACCGCCGCGGAAGGGCACCAGGCAATTTAGGAACCGGCGCCAATTGCAGAGCTAGGCCCTCTAGCGCCGCAAAATCGGTGCTAAGGGCACTGAATTTCTAGGCCTTTGAGTTTCATGTACGAAGACCTTCAGATCCTTCTGTACCACAGCATTATGTAGTCGCTCTCCATTTAAATAATAATTTGCTTTTATATTTTTCCTAACAAAGTGGATAACCTCACATTTTCCCACATTATACTCCATCTGCCAAATGTTTGCCCACTCACTTAACCCATCTATATCCCTTTGCAGACTCTTTGGGCTCAATTTTAATAGCCGTGAGGAGGCGGGTCAACTGCAAAAATGGGAGAAAATGGCTTCAGACACCCAACCCGCCTCCATCCTGCCTCCACCCGATTTTCGTGAGTGTCTGTTCAGCTGCTCTCAAACTGATCCGACTCCAACCGGTGGGGCAGGTAGTTAAGGCAGTTAAGGCTTGATAATCCAATTTGGATAGAGGTTTCCCATTTTCATGCCTTTGGCTCCTGTTTCCCATCTTGTCAGAAACAGTCCAGCTGTAAGGAGACGAGTTGATGGAGGACATGATCTGTAGTCATTATTGGTGCAGAACTTTAAAAGTGCTCCTGTAACATGGCTGGCATTCAAATGCAACAACTTTGTTGTTGGAGGTTTGTGATAAGATTTTGCAAATCTACTGACCTTATGACTGGTCAAGCTGACACACATCTGCTGATTTGAACTGATTGGAATAATTTCAGGCCACTTTAAGTGTGTGCTTGCAAGCTTCTTGCCTCTACTGAAATCGATAACAACAGGATGGGAACCATTTACATCCTCTCATCCTGGTCGTCAGATTTGGAGGAAAATCAGCGCGGCTTATTGCTGCTGGATGAACAAGTGGCTCAGACACAGCCTCCTTGGAGGAAGATGAAGAGGATGAGGAAAAGGACAAGGAGGAGGACGGGGAGTGACGCCTTGCGTAGCCGGATATGACCAATCCAGCAGCAGGCAACCACATTGCTGGCTGTCAGGCAAGCGATGCACTGAGCCATGCCAGATTTGCGTAAGCTTACGCTTCAACCACAGGTGGCTGGCACATGGAGATGAATATAATTCCGACGTTTTCAAAATCCCAGGCATCAGATGTCGAATAAATGGTGGTTTGCGCTCAGTGTCACCACCAACATTCTACATGGAAATCACTCTGAGCCCCCAGTTTTGAACTTCTATTTCCCAGAACACAGAGGCCACACTTTAGGTGATCTCAGCAGATCATTAAACCTTTTTCCACACTGAACCCATGTGTGTCTGCACACAGACCTCGAGCTCACCTCCTCAGCAAATTGCAGCCAAGCTGCCTTGGTTTGCTGAGGAGGCCTCCTCCTTCCGTTTCCAGGGAAGAGGAGCTCCTGACGTCCTCTAACTCTCTCAACAAGAGCATGGAGAGAACCCTCATTGAACCTGGCTGCAGCCTTAGTTGTTGGGGCTGCCAATCCTGCAGCAGCCAGCACCTTTAAGAGAAAAAAGCATTAATATTACTAAGCCAATGATTGGAACAAATCTGGCACCTTTTTCATTTCATAGTCAGATAATAAATTGATATATAAAAAGATCTTAAATATCTTTCTGGAATAATATGACCAGTAATTTCATTCGTTAAATTTTGTTCAGAATAGACGCTGTTAACTCTCATTTCTATATAATACAGCACCAATCCATCTCATTGACATTTTTTCCAAAGGGGACATGGCCCCTTTAAATTTTCATTTAAACAACGTGTCAACAGACGCGAGAAATGGACAGCCTCCAAGCAATTGCCTGGAGGAACCCACACATTCGCCGTAATGAGCCCAATCAAGCCAAAGTAATAAGTGATGGGAGGCGGCAGTCAGGAGCGGGCCAGAAAGCGGCCGAGCAGCGGGCCTGCCCTCAACCCGCCTCCATTAATAAAATCCAGCCCTTTGTGTCCTCCTCACAACTTCCTTTTCCCACCTATCTTTGTAACATCAGCAAATTTGGCTACAGTACACACGGGCCCTTCATCCAAGTCATTAATATAGATTATAAATAGTTGAGGCCCCAACACTGATCCCTGTGGCACCACACCAGTTACAGTTTGCCAACCAGAAAATGACCCATTTATCCCGACTTTTTGTTTTCTGTTAATTAGCCATTCCTCTATCCATGCTAATATATTACCCCTAACCCCATGAGCTCTTATCTTGTGCAGTAACCTTTTATGTGGCACCTTATTGAATGCCTTCTGGAAATCCAAGTACACCACATCTACTGATTCCCCTTTATCCACCCTGCTCGTTACATCCTCAAAGAACTCTAGTAAATTCCCTTTCATAAAACTATGTTGACTCTGCTTGATTGTATTATGATTTTCTAAATGTCCTGCTATTACTTCCTTAATAATGGATTCCAGCATTTTCCCAATGACAGATGTTAGGCTAACTGGCCTATAGTTTCCTGCTTTTTGCCTCCCTCCTTTCTTGAATAGGGGCGTTACATTTGCGGTTTTCCAATCCACTGGGACCTCTCCAGAATCCAGGGAAGTTTAGTAGATTACAACCAACGCATCCACTATTTCTGCAGCCACTTTTTTAAGACCCTAGGATATAGGCCATCAGGTCCAGGGGACTTGTCAGCCTTTAGTCCCATTAGTTTGCCTAGTACTTTTTCTCTAGTGATAGTCATTGTTTTAAGTTCCTCCCTCCCTATAGCCCCTTGATTATCAATATTATTGGGATGCTTTTAGTGTCTTCTACCATGAAGACCAATACAAAATATTTGTTTAAAGTCTCTGCCATTTCCTTGTTTCCCATTATTAATTCCCCAGTCCTATCCTCTAATAGAAATAAATGGGTATGATCTGATAGCCATTACAGAGATGTGGTTGCAAGGTGACCAAGGCTGGGAACTGAATATTCAGGGGTATTTGACATTTCGGAAGGATAGGCAGAAGCAAAAAGGAGGTGGGGTAGCTCTGTTAATAAAGGATGAGATCAGTGCAGTGATGAGAAATTATATTGGTTCAGAAGATCAGGATGTAGAATCAGTTTGGGTAGAGATAAGAAATAGTAAGGGAAATAAGTCACTGGCAGGAGTAGTATATAGCTACTTTAGCTACTCTCTTTCCTTTTATATACCTGTAGAAGCTCTTACAGTCTGTTTTTATATTTTTTGCTAGTTTACTTTCATAATCTATCTTCTCCCTCTTTATTATTTTTTTAGTCATCCTTTGCTGGTTTCTAAAAATGTCCCAATCCTCTGGCCTACCACTAATCTTTGCAACATTGTATGCCTTTTCTTTCAATTTGATACCATCCTTAACTTCCTTAGTTAGACACGGATGGTTCATCATTCTTGTAGTCTTTCTTTCGCACTGGAATAAAGCTTTGCTGAGAGTTATGATATATCTCCTTAAATGTCTGCCACTGCTTATCTACAGTCTTACCCATTAAGCTATTTACCCAGTCTACTTTAGCCAACTCTGTCTGCATACATTTGTAATTGCCTTTATTTAAGTTTAGGACATTAGTTTCAGACCGAAGTTTCTCACCCTCAAACTGAATTTGAAATTCCACATGCTATGATCACTCTTCCTTAGTGGATCCTTTACTATGAGATCATTAATTAATCCTGCCTCATTACACATTACCAGATCTAAAATAGCCTTCTCCCTGGTTGGTTCTACAATGTATTGTTCTAAGAAACCATCCCAAATACATTCTATGAACTTGTCCTCAAGGCTACCCTTGCCAATTTGTTTTTTCCAATCTATATGAAGATTAAAATGGCCCATGATTATCACGTACCTTTCTTACAATCCTCTCTAATTTCTTGATTTATACTCTGTCCTACAATGTTACTACTGTTAGGGGGCCTATAGACTACTCCCACCAGTGACTTCTTTCCCTTAAGATTTCTTATCTCCACCCAAACTGATTCTACATCCTGATCTTCTGAACCATTATCATTTCCCACCACTGCACTGATCTCATCCTTTATTAACAGAGCTACCCCACCTCCTTTTCGCTTCTGCCTATCCTTCCAAAATGTCAAATACCCCTGAATATTCAGTTCCCAGCCTTTGTCATCTTGCAACCACATCTCTGTAATGGCTATCAGATCATACCTATTTATTTCTATTGGTGCCGTCAACTCATCTATCTTGTTACAAATGCTGTGTGCATTCAGATAATGAGCATTTAAGTTTTTCTTTATACCATTTTTACCTATTCTGAAACTATTTGCTGGTGTACGCTTATGTTCGTATGCTCTGTCTCCTCCTGTCACACTCTGGTTATCATTACCCCTATCGTTACCCTGTACTATTGCCTTCTCCTTTCTCTTTGACTTTCTAATTTCCCCTTCTCCTGAACCCTCCCCCCACTATTTAGTTTAAATCCCTATATGGATAGAGATAAAAGATAATAAAGGATCAATTACACTAATAGGTGTAGTCTACAGACCACCTAATAGTGGAAGGGAGGTGGAGGAAGAAATATGCAGACAAATTAGGGAAATGAGTAAAAAATATAGAATAATAATCATGGGGGATTTCAACTACCCCGATTAATTGGACAGATGAGGTAGGTAAAGGGGATAAGAGACTGGAGTTCCTACAATGTATACAGGACTCCTTTCTAACCCAATATGTAAAAATCCCAACAAGGGAGGATTCTCTATTGGATCTAGTAATGGGGAATGAACCAGAGCAGATGAGAGAAGTAAAAGTAGGGGAACGTCTAGGCAATAGTGACCATAATATAATATGCTTTAAGATGATAATTGAGAAAGATATAAGTATGATGAAAACCAGGTTAATAAATTGGAGAAAAGCTGATTTTGAGGGGCTGAGACTAGAACTTGGGAAAATAAAATGGACAACAATATTGGCAAACAACAATATAGAAAAGCAATGGGAAACATTTAAAATGGTGTTCAACAGAGTGCAAGAAAAATATATTCCGCTAAAAGGAAAGAACAAACGAAACATTAATTAGACTCCATGGATGAATAAAGCCATAAGGGAACAATTGAGGGTAAGGAAAGAGGCATACATTAAGTACATAGACAGCAGGGGAGTGCACAATAAGGGAGAATATGAAGGGATTTGGAGAGAAGTCAAAACAACCATTCAGAAGGCAAAGAGGAACTATGAAATGAAATTATAAAGGAACATAAAACAAAATAGTAAAATATTTTCCAGGCACATCAGTAAAAAAAGGAAGGTTGGGATGGGAATAGGGCCATTAAGGGATAGATAGGATAACACCACAGGTAACGATAGAGAGATGGCAGAAATATTAAATAATTATTTTGGTTCAGTATTTACCAGCGAGATAGAGTAAGTAGATGTGACATTAAATGATAAGATTAGTAATGAGATAAGTGCATTTAAAATAGAAAGAGGGGATATATTAACTAAACTAATGAAACTCAGAGGATAAAACACCTGGTCTGGATGGATTACATCCACGTATTTTTAAAAGAATCTAGGGAAGAGATAGCAGAGGCATTAATACACATATTTAATAATTCATTAGAAAAAGGTGTAGTGTCAGAGGACTGGCGGATTGCTAAAGTAATGCTTATATTTATGAAGGGAGATAGAACATGTCCAGGGAATTATAGACCAGTCAGCTTAACATTGGTGTTAGGAAAAATAATGGAATCCCTAATAAGGAGAAAATAGAAGAACATTTAGAAAACAAAAACATAGTAATGAATAGTCAAAAGATTTCAAAAGGGAAAGTCTTGCTTGACCAACCTCATTGAAGCTTTGAAGAGGTAACAGAGAGAGGAGACAATGGTGATGCAGTAGGTGTAATTTATCTAGCTTTTCAAAGGCCTTCAGTAAGGTACCCCAGAATATACTGATGAACAAGGTCAGAGAATGTGGAGTCAGGGGGCAAGTAGCAGAATGGATAGCCAGCTGGCTTCAAGACAGAAAGCAGAGAGTAGGGGTAAAATGTAGCTATTCACAGTGGCTGAAGTGGGTAGTGGTGTTCCACAAGGATCAGTGCTGGGGCTACTGTTGTTCACAATTTATATTCACGATTTAGACTTTGGAATCAAAAACACAATTTCTAAATTGCTGGATGACTCCAAATTGGGGGGGATAGTCAATACTGAGGAGGACTGCAAAAAATTATAGGAGGACATTAATAAACTTGCAGAATGGGCATATAATTGGCAAATGAAGTTCAACACAGATAAATATGAGGTATTACATTTTGCTGGAAGAATAGGGAGGTCACTTATCACTTGGAGGGTGCGAGTCTAGGTGGGGTTGTAAGGGGTCGTTTTAACGAGCTTATGGTGTGCTAGATCGGTTTTGATTTCGCACTGCTCGTGAGCGGTTCTGAAGCGCTCCCCCCTCACCGGTTCTGGACACTGGGCTTATTGCCAGACAACCTTGATGTGCTGGCTCAACTGTGACTCGGAAGACAAATGGATCAGGTGAGACAAGGTGAGTTTTAAATCAGAAATATCTTTATTTTCAAGGAGAATAAACACAGAGAATGCAAGAATCAATTTAGACAAAAATCATTAGCACGTCTCCCAATGGGAACTAAAATTTAACACACAAGGAATAACTTTGACTATCTTATATCATACAACAATTCTTAATCAGCGGTATACTAAAACGGGGGTGGGAAAAGCACACGGACACATCGAGGGATAAATCACACTCCTGAATTACAAAACCCTTAATGTTACAAACCCTCCCGTTGCTAAAATATACCTCAACTATGTCAGTTAGGTAGAGTTGGGCCTTTATGCTCACCACAATTTAAAAACCCTCCTGGACCTTGGTATTCCTCGTTACATCCGGGATCTCCAATCTTCCTTATGGGACCGGCTCCTGGACCCGCTCTCCTGCACAAACTTGGAAGTCCTCCGAACTCCTCGAGCCGTCTACTCTTCCGCACGGTCTTCGAACTCCTGATGGTATCTGGACTTGGACTTCACTGCTTCTGGTGAATCTTGTGGGTCTGTCTGAGTCTGGCTGAATCTCTCTCCTGCACAATCTTGAAAGTCCTCCGAACTCCTCGAACCGTCTCCTCGCCACTCGGCCTTCGAACTCCTGATGGTCTTGGATCTGGACTGAACTTCTGAATCTGCTCTCCTGCACAATCTTGTGGGTCCTCCTCGCTCTGTCCTTGACCTTGTGTCTGTGTGAATCTATGATAGATCTGTCTGAATCTCACTGAATGAAAAAGAAGTCTTGCTGTCGATTCTCCCTCCACAGTTATATTGTTTCCTTGTACTTATCTCGGTGCCAAATCAGGGGTTTTCTTTTGTCAAGGTAATGGGCAGGCTGCTTTGACAAAAGCAAGTACTTTATTTTAATGTCTTGTAAATGAAACTGATGGGATCTGAAATAACAACAGAAAATGCTGGAAAAACTCAGCAGGTCAGGCAACATCCGTGGAGAGAAATTTGAGTTGACGTTTCGGGTTTGACCCTTCTTCAAAACTGGAGAGAAAAGGAACTGGATCGAAGGCAGGGCTGCGATCGGACAAAAGAATAAAAGAACCAAAAGAAGTAAAAGAGATTAGAAGCTAGACGAGATGATAATAGGCTGGGATTAGGTGTAAAGTGTACTGGCAGTACACTTTACACCTAATCCCAGCCTATTACCATCTCGTCTAGCTTCTAATCTCTTTTACTTCTTTTGGTTCTTTTATTCTTTTGTCCGATCGCAGCCCTGCCTTCGATCCAGTTCCTTTTCTCTCCAGTTTTGAAGAAGGGTCAAACCCGAAACGTCAACTCAAATTTCTCTCCACGGATGTTGCCTGACCTGCTGAGTTTTTCCAGCATTTTCTGTTGTTATTTCGGATTTCCAACATCTGCAGTATTTTGCTATCGTACTGATGGGATCTGTCCTGTGTCCCTCTGAGTTTGTTACAGATAATGGTTTTTTTTCTGTGCTCAGCGATTTCAGAGATGGGTTTGCATTTTGCTAGCAATTAGCGCACCTCCAGGTGCAAATACTTTTGTTTACGAGTTCGTTGCTGCTGTAACCATATTATCATATCAATAGCAGTAAGTTCTGGAATCTTCTAATTGGTGATGACTCAGGCTGCTGTAAGATACTGCTGGTGTGTCCTTTTGAACTGAGCTATGAGAACTGCCAACTCCATCTTGTGTTCTCACAATGTGGCCATTTCAGGGGTTTTACCAATCTAGACTGTATTTTCTGGATTTTGCGAATCCTACAGTCCCCCCTGTGATACAATGAACATCTCAAATCGTCTTTGTATCTTGTGTCTTTGGGTGAGCACAAATCCGTTCCCTCCCCAACTGACCTTCCCCGTAGTTTACCTTACTATGGAGTGTACCTCGCCCACGCACTTTCCTCATTTCGACAATGAAATTGAGTAAACATCTCCTATCGGAGAAAACATTCAAACAATGTACAGACTCACCTAGAGTCGTAACATAATCTTATTTCAATAATACAAAACCATCCAATGTACAAAACAATCCAGTGGAATACCTTATACATTCATTCTAAAATAACAATAACTAAACCTTATTCTCCAAAACTATATATATCTATGTTCATCTGCCACCCGTCTCCGGACGGCCAGCTTATAATCTGCGGGGACTGTCGCAGGCCTCCCCCTGTGGCGTTCCCACATCAGTCTCAGCTGCTAGTCCCTGGCAGCCTGTGGCTGCTGGCTGTGGACTGTTTAAATTTCCCGCAGCTTTCTTACGGGGGTTTCTTTTTGCGAAAACCAGCAACCAGTCCTTTTTCGGTTGCGGTTTTCTCTCTGACCGTCTGATGGTCACCACATATGAGGTTTCCTCATGGGTTGGACCCTTGGCTGGAGTTTTGGCCCTGGCTGCAGTTCGTGGCTTCCTCACGACTGCCGGCTGTTGGCTTCCTCCCGCAGGCTCCGCCTCCCTAGGCTATGGGTCAGCGGCAGGCACCTCTTTGCTACCTGGGACTCCAGGTTGAGAGTCCCCACCCCCAGATGCCACCTCTCTAATGCTACACTGAGGGGCAAGACCTAAAACCTCCGGCTCCTCCCCTTCGCCGCAGTCGGGGGCGGGACCTTCGTCCTCCAACTCGGCTTCATTATGACCAGGGACAGGACCTGGGACCTCCGGCTCCTCCCCTTCTGGGTGATCGGGGACAGGACCTGGGACCTCCGGCTCCTCCCCTTCTGGGTAACCAGGGACAGGACCTAAGACCTCCGGCTCCTCCCCTCCTGGGTCCCAGAACAATGGGGGAGTCTCCCATTTAGATGAGACCACTCCTCCCCTCACACAGGCTGCACGTGCAGCCTGTGTGACCTGTGGCTGCAGCTCCCCTACAGCGTTTGACTCTTTACTGGCCTTTTTAGCCCCTGCTCTCTGTTTCCCTGCCTCCGGTTTAAACAGCTTACATTGATTAATGTGAAACCATTTTGTGCGCCGGGGCAGTTTCACAGCATACACCATGGGGCTGGCCTGGTCTACAATGCTGTAGGGACCCATGTAAAGTGGCTCAAAACTCCCCACATGGGCGAAGTTTCTTACCATTACTAGGTCCCCTACCTCCCAGCGATGGGTTTTACTGGGCTCGAGCAACATCCTATTTCCCTGATGCTGCCTCCCCATGTTACCTGCGGCCCCCTCATAGATCTTTTGGAGGCGTTCAAGGAGCGTGCGGGCAAATTTGTCCCGATTCACCTCCCTTAGCTGCCCCTCCGTTAGGACTGGGCCAAGACATGAGTGGGGGTTCTCATGACCCTGCTGGTCATGAGCTCATGCGGAGAGTACCCCGTACTCTTTGATTGGCTGGCGCGGATTCCCATGAGGACAAGAGGCAGGACTTCTGCCCACTTTTGGGGCAAACCCATTATCTCCTTCCTCATTTTCTCTTTTAAGGTGCGGTTCATCCGCTCCACAATCCCAGATGACTGGGGATTGTAGGCGACGTGCCATTTCCCTTGAATGCCCAGCAGCATCAGGGTATTCTGCATGACTTGGCCGGTGAACTGTCTTCCCTGATCGCATTCCACGAACTGGGGCAGTCCCCATCTCGAGAACACCTCCCGTACCAAGATTCTTGCCGTCCCTAACGCTGTGGCTGTTCGGCAGGTGAAGGCTTCAACCCATTTAGAGAACACGTCCACCAGAACGAGGCAATACTTATAGCCTCCCTGGGTGGCGGGTAAGGGTCCGATATAGTCAATTTGGATTGACTGCCATGTTCCCTCTACCCTCCTAACGTGTCCCATTGGCACCTTCCTCCTGTAAGGGTCGGGGTTATTTGCCGCGCACACGAGACAGTTCGCGCAAAACTCCCGGACGTCCTCCCGGTGTCCTGGCCAACATCCTGCCTGCTGCACCTGCTGCCAGGTGACCTCAGGCCCGGGTTGCCCTGCTCCCGGCCCCTCATGGGCCAGTTGAAGGAATTCCCTCCGGTGCTGCTGAGGCACCACCCACTGCTCTTCTTTAAACAGCATTCCCTTTCTTATGGACAGGGATGCTGCGCCATACGGGCCTTCTATTTTCTTCCCCTCGCTAACCGCGTTAAATACCCCTCTCAGGGCAGGGTCCTGAGATTTGACCGATTTAAGGTCCGGGGCTAGCGCTACCCCTACACTCTTCTGGATCCCATCCCTGCCTTTTACAGCTGCCACTGGTCCGGACCCGTAGGGGTCCCAGAAAATGCCAGTCTGGGCACCCTCTCTCGCCAGTGCGTCAGCTCGCTGGTTCCCCTGACCGCGAGGTTCTGTGGAGGAGTGAGCCTTCACTTTGTGGATGAAGACCTCACCCTTCTCCCCCACGGCTGCCAGGATCTTTTCCAGCAGGGGCTTGACCACCAAGGGTCTCCCATCCGCGGAAGTGAATCCGCGACGGGACCAGATGGCCAGGTATTCGGTACACGAATTGCATGTGAACATGCTGTCCGAGCAAATCGTGTACGGGGTAGGGAAATCTTCGGGGTGGGTGATCACATACGCCACAGCAGACAGTTCTGCCTGCTGGGCGCTCATGGTACTGGGGAGTTTAATTGCCAACGCAATGTTTGCCGTCGGGTCATAAACTCCAAACCCCGTGAGCCGTTTTCCAGCAGATACCGTGCTGGAACCATCCACGTAGATCTCACGGCCGGTGGGATGTATCCCAGCCCGGAGACCCACGTCGACCTCCCATACCCCTTCTACAGAACACTGATGGGCTGTCCCAGGGTAAGCCAGGTTGGCGGCTAATCTGGGCTCGCACAGGCCTCGTACCCGCAGATTCATTTGTGAGAGGAGTAGGGTCCAGTGCGCAATGCGGGAACTGCTTACTGTCCCATCCTTAATCCTCCCATCCAAAAGCATCTTGGTGGGCGTGTGGTGTGTGAGGAGGGTGATGGGGAGGTGCCTGTGAAGATGGCGGATCTTTTCACAGCCCAGTGTGTGGCCAAGAGGTGCCGCTCACAGACCGAGTAGCTCCTCTCCACGTCGGTGAGCACCCTGGAGGAGTAAACCACGGGTCTCAGCTTGCCATGTCGCTCCTGGAGCAACACAGCACTCAGACTGTCCCCGCTGGCTGCCACCTCCAGGAAGAACTCCCTTCCCCCATCTATCGCTCCCAGGGCCGGTGCGGTCTGCAGCTTCCTTTTTAGGAGCTCGAACGCGGCCTGGCATCCTTCACCCCACGACCACTCCACTCCCTTGTGCAGGAGTCGGAGTAGCGGGGCTGCCATGGCCGCATAGTCCTCCATGAAGTCTCGGCAGTACCCGGTTAGCCCTAAAAACGACCTCACACCCTTTATAGTGACGGGGACCGGTAACTCCTGTACCGCCTCCCTCCTAGCCCTATCGATGGCCCTTTCTCCGGCGCGGATGGTCAGCCCCAGGAACTTGACTTCCTTTTGACCGATCTGCGCTTTCTTTGGGTTGATTTTGAACCCCCTTCTGGTCAGCAGTTCCAACAGTTCAGCCAGCAGTGGGCCGTGCTCCCCGACCATGTCGGTAAACAGGAGCAGGTCGTCCACATACTGCACTAACTGAAGGGGCTGACTGAACTCCTTCAGGCTGTCTGCCATGCATTGGTGGAAAATGCTGGGACTATTGTGGAAGCCTTGTGGCAAGCAATTCCAAGTATATTGTTGCCCTTTAAAAGTAAAGGCAAATTTATACTGGTCCTCCCTCCGCACAGGGATTGACCAGAACCCATTAGAAATATCCAGCACCGTGAACGTGGTCGTGGATGCGGGAATACTCCCAGTGAGGTCGGCCACTGCCGCCACTGTGGGGGCACATGCGGGGATGTTGCTGTTCAACACCCGATAGTCCACCGTGGCTCTCTAGGAATTGTCCGGTTTCTTAACCGGCCAAAGCGGAGAGTTCACATGGGTGGCTATAGGCCTTAGCACCCACTGCTGTACCAGCGCTGATATGACCACCTCCATATCAGCCTCTGCTTCCTTTGGGAAGTTGTACTGCTTTTGGGGCTGGGCCATGGGATCCCCATCTACCCTAACCTCAAAGCTGACGACTCTCCCACAGTCGTGTTTGTGTGTGGCGAACGCACCTAACTGAGCCTGCACCTCGGCTCTAAATACTACTGGGATACCCTCCATCATTTCACCGAGGTCGTAACTCCCTTTCGGCTTCATGGTACACAGGGTTCCCTTCCCATCCTTTCCCGGGATTACTACCACTCCATTTTCCCTTCCGGTATTGGGCCCCCAAAGGCAATGGTTCCTGAGGTCCACGAGGATCCCATGACCCACGATGAAGTCGGCCCCTAGGATCCCCTTTCCTCCCTCCGCGTCCCATCTCGCCAGGACACACGTCCACTTTGTGTGTAGTGTGCCCAGGCGGATCGAGAGCGGCCTGGAGAACGCACCCGTCTGCTCTGCCCCTGTGAACCCCGATAGGACGTATGGAACCCCGTTAGACAGAGGTGAGGCGGTGGGATTCTCTGTATGAATCACGGTGCATGAAGCTCCCGTATCCAACAGGTAAGTCCCTGTACCCTTCTCTACCTCCATCTGCACGAGCGTCTCTTCCACCCGTCATACTGGAGCGCACATAGATAGACGGGCTGCGTGGGCTCCAGTCATTGCGGGCCACTTTGGGAAGGGGTTGGGGGAACCACTGGACCGGTGGTGGCTGCTACCTTACCCTTAGTGAGGACCAATGACCTCACTGAAGCCAGCAGCGCGTCCAGCAGCTCTTGAGGAGCAGTTGGCTCCGTCTCTTTCTCTGGGGCAGAGGTCGGGGTTGTAGCTGGGGCTTGGGCTGGGGCTGTTGGGACCTTTTCCCTTGTATCCTTCCAGGGATTTTTGCAGTCCCTGCGCCATTGCCCTTCCTTTCCGCAACCGTAGCATGTTTGCCGGCTTTGGTTGGGACGGCTCCCTTCCTGGTGCCACTCCTTACGGGGCTGGTCACCAGGCCTGACCTCACAAACCTTCCCGTTTTGCTGGGGTGTCTCACTATCCCTCCCATTTCTAAAGGTGACAGTGAGTTGGCGGATTACCGTCGCCTCCGTGGTCAGAGGGTTTCGGGGGTCGAACCAGGCCATTGCCTGCATTCGAACACGGGGCAGGGAGTTGTTCATAAGGCACCTTAGCCAGTGAACTAACTGTTCCCCGTTCAGGCGCGCTCGCGCCGGCATCCTCGGGCACGCATCCTGATAGACTGGCCACAGCCTGTCCACGAACGCCTGCAGGAATTCCCCGGGGAACTGGACTGTTTTCTCCACCCGGGAGAACGGACTCCCCTTGTTCATCCCCATGGCCTCCAGGATCTCTTCCTTGAGCTTGCCATAATTCTCCTGACCCCTCTTACACTCATCGGGTAGCGTCTGGAGGAGATCGCTACCCAGGGAGAGCAGCATCATTTTGGCCTTTTCTGCCTCGTCGCAGTCATTCACACAGGCCGCCTGCGCTATCTCCCTAAAGTGCAGAGAAGGGTCCCCCTTCATGGTGAGCTTGGGGATGTAGCTCACCATGGAACGCAATTGTTGCGTACCGTGTGGCACCAGGAATTGGTTCTGGATGTCCCCAGGTTCCCCGTCGTCACCGGGTGGTCCGTACCTCCGTTGTGTCACGGGGTACACCGGTCCCGGTCCCTGATTCTCTCTCGGGCTACCCTGGTCTACCTTGGGTTCTTCATCCTCCACCCCCTCCTGATCCCAGACCTCTGGAAAACTAGGGGCTAGGGGTGGTGGCTGTGAAAACTCTGGTTCCCTAACCCGTTTTGTTCTGGGGGCTGCCTGCGGGATTTCCCTGCTTGGGTTACCGTTGAACTCAGCCTGGCCGACCTTGGGGCTAATGAGGCATATCATCCCCTTTGCCCTGGCCAATGCCAGATTCAGGCTTTCTATTTCCTGCCTACAGGGGCCGTGGTCTACCTCCTCAAACCCTTGAGCGCAGGCCAGCTTATAGGTTGCTTTTACTTCGCCTACCTTTTCCTCCTGTGCCTTCAGTTCCCCTGTAAGGCGGCTAATCTCCGTTTTTAATCTCCTCTCTTTCTCCCTGGATTCTCTTGCCTGATACTCTACGTGTTCTACCCTGAACCTAGCACTCCCCTTCAGCTCAGCTATCTTGCCCTCCAACCTTTCTACCTTCCCCCGATGGTCCCGGACCAGCGCTGCCCTCTCTTGGCTTATGGCCTCCAGAGCCACTAACACTTTCCCTTCCACTGCAACCTTTTCCTGCAGCTCTTGGGACAAATGCTTAATCTTGGTTTCTTTACTGGCCACTGCGTGGTCCAGTACCAGAACCTGCTTTTTATAGCACATAAGCCACACCGCTTTCTCAATGCCCTTGCGGTGCTCTTTACTAGCCGTCCACTGGGCGGCTGCCTTTAGGGGACGCTCGGCTCCTAACAGGTCATACACCCATTATTTCACTACATTTACTTTACCACACACGTAGGAGACTAACCTATCTTCCATAACATCTGTCTCACCCGAGTCTTTGTCCACCACACAAGGTTTCTGTAGCCAGTGTCCCATCTGGGTCGCCATTCTGTAAGGGATCGTTTTAACGAGCTTATGGTGTGCTAGATCGGTTTTGATTTCGCACTGCTCGTGAGCAGTTCCGAAGCGCTCCCCCCTCACCGGTTCTAGACACTGGGCTTATTGCCAGACAACCTTGTGTGCTGGCCCAACTGTGACTCGGAAGACAAATGGATCAGGTGAGACAAGGTGAGTTTTAAATCAGAAATATCTTTATTTTCAAGGAGAATAAACACAGAGAATGCAAGAATCAATTTAGACAAAAATCATTAGCACGTCTCCCAATGGGAACTAAAATTTAACACACAAGGAATAACTTTGACTATCTTATAGCATACAACAATTCTTAATCAGCGGTATACTAAAACGGGGGTGGGAAAAGCGCACGGACACATCGAGGGATAAATCACACTCCTGAATTACAAAACCCTTAATGTTACAAACCCTCCCATTGCTAAAATATACCTCAGCTATGTCAGTTAGGTAGAGTTGGGCCTTTATGCTCACCACAATTTTAAAACCCTCCTGGACCTTGGTATTCCTCGTTACATCTGGGATCTCCAATCTTCCTTATGGGACCGGCTCCTGGACCCGCTCTCCTGCACAAACTTGGAAGTCCTCCGAACTCCTCGAGCCGTCTACTCTTCCGCACGGTCTTCGAACTCCTGATGGTATCTGGACTTGGACTTCACTGCTTCTGGTGAATCTTGTGGGTCTGTCTGAGTCTGGCTGAATCTCTCTCCTGCACAATCTTGAAAGTCCTCCGAACTCCTCGAACCGTCTCCTCTCCACTTGGCCTTCGAACTCCTGATGGTCTTGGATCTGGACTGAACTTCTGAATCTGCTCTCCTGCACAATCTTGTGGGTCCTCCTCGCTCTGTCCTTGACCTTGTGTCTGTGTGAATCTATGATGGATCTGTCTGAATCTCACTGAATGAAAAAGAAGTCTTGCTGTCGATTCTCCCTCCACAGTTATATTGTTTCCTTGTCCTTATCTCGGCGCCAAATCAGGGGTTTTCCTTTGTCAAGGTAATGGGCAGGCTGCTTTGACAAAAGCAAGTACTTTATTTTAATGTCTTGTAAATGAAACTGATGGGATCTGCCCTGTGTCCCTCTGAGTTTGGTACAGATAATGTTTTTTTTTCTGTGCTCAGCGATTTCAGAGATGGGTTTGCATTTTGCTTGCAATTAGCGCACCTCCAGGTGCAAATACTTTTGTTTACGAGTTTGTTACTGCTGTAACCATATTATCATATCAATAGCAGTAAATTCTGGAATCTTCTAATCGGTGATGACTCAGGCTGCTGTAAGATACTGCTGGTGTGTCCTTTTGAACTGAGCCATGAGAACTGCCAACTCCATCTTGTGTTCTCACAATGTGGCCATTTCAGGGGTTTTACCAATCTAGACTGTATTTTCTGGATTTTGCGAATCCTACAGGGTAGAGGAACAAAGGGATCTAGGAGCACAAATACACAAATCACTAAAAGTTGCAACACAGGTTAGCAAGGCCATAAAAAAAGCAAACCAAGCACTTTGGTTTATTTCTAGAGGTATAGAATTGAAAAGTAGGAAAGTTATGCTCAACCTGTATCAAACCTTGGTTAGACCACAGAGTACTGCGTACAGTTCTGGTCACCATATTTTAAAAAGGATATAGAGGCACTGAAGAGGGTGCAGAGAAGATTTACATGGATGACACCACAAATGCAAGTGTATCAGGAAAGGATGAACAGGCTGGGTCTCTTTTCTCTTGAAAAAAGAAGGCTGAGGGGTGATCTAATAGATGTCTTTAAAATTATGAAAGGTTTTGATAGAGTGGATACAGAGAGAATGTTTCCACTCGTGGGGAAGATCCTAACTAGAGGCCATCAATATAAGATAGTCACCAAGAAATCAAATAGGGAATTCAGAAGAAACTTCTTTACCCAAAGAGTGGTGAGAATGTGGAACTCACTACCACAGGGAGTGGTTGAAGCGAACAGTATAGATGCCTTTAAGGGGAGGCTAGACAAGCATATGAGGGAGAAGGGAATAGAGGGTTATGCTGATAGAGTTAGATGAGGAAAGAGGGAGGAGGCTCAAGTGGAACATAAATGCCGGCATGGGCTGAATGGCCTGTTTCTGTGCCGTATATCCTATGTAATTCTATGAATGTTTTATCTCCAACCTCGATAAGCTTCTACAAGCAGATCTGTAGTTGCGGACAAATATATAGATGGTAGAAGTTAAAGAGCACATTGCATTGAACAGTTATGCAATTGAATCCATCCAGGCCACAGTTGGAAACATCAGTTGGATCAGTACGCAGTTAACCACATCATCAAAGCGTGCTATGGACTTTTTAGGAGTGGGTATTCTATACATCATGCATGAGATTTACTTTCTAAAGGAGGACTGGGGGCATGTCCCCATAAAAATTTAGATTTGTGACACTTTGTTTGATGCATTTGCACTCAACTTTTGATATGTCAGTGAATATTTTATGTTGTGAAAAATATACATCATATAATTAAAACACATAAAACAAACTCTCCCAATGGATCAGTGAGTTTATTCAGTGACACAGAAAAAGAAACCTGAAGTCTGATCCTTAGTTTGTGCTGAGTTAGCTAATCTCAGCCAGGTCGGGTTGGGGGTTGGGGTGCTAAACTTTGCTTTGGTGGTGCTGGGTTAACCATTTAGATCGTTTCTACAGGGGTTTTACGGATCTTCCACTGAAGTTACAGTGGACCATCGGGGAAATCCCTGCGGAATTCAACCCCCAGATTTTGTAGCAATTATTGGCATTTAAGGGTATATTTTATAAACTCACATTTCCTGGCACAGAGCCTTGTGCACTGGACGGCCTAGTGGAAATTCTGGCATGGAAGTCAGGGCACCACGCAGGACTTTATACCCATTACAATGAATGGCAGAGAATCCTGAAGGACCTGCTGATTCTTCCACCCAAATATACAATATGCATTCCTGGCAAGAGCACAACTTCATAAAATCTACCCTTTAATGTCTATCGCTGAACTGTTGCCTGCCATCGTCGACTGCTGCAAGAGCTATGCTAACAATGTATAGGTCCCCATGGAGTCTCAGTTGTTCACCTCCCATCTGCTCTAATACTAAACATCACTTACAGATTCAAGATTAATTTACAGCAACTACGTCCCTACTGCAGCTTCCCGACAGTGTTCCAACAATCCTGCTATGTACATAAAGCATCGCAAGAGCCTCAGCGTTAAACAAAACACATAAGCTGGAACATTCTCACTTTCAACCGAATGCACAAACCACGTTCACCAGGTTCAGTCTAACACAAGCACTCCCATTCCTCGAATCTAGTTAAAGGGTTAGGTGCCTCACACCAGAGAGTTTCTTCTTCTGTGTTTTATACCCTCAGTGTCCAACGAGTTGAAGTTCAAATCAAACCACAAAAAGCCCATAAATCTGAACATATGTTACCAGCAGCCAAATAAGTCAACTAAATGTGCAAATTACTTGGGGTAGAAATTCGACTTGGATGATAGCACTAAACATGAGGTATCGCATTGGCTGCTTGTTATACACCCAGCTTAATATTCACTCCTATTAAAGTCAATAGAAAGTAGAACAGGTTACCAATGCCATACCGACTGTTTAATGCGATCATCCAAGATGAATTTCTGTCCCAAAACATTTAATATATGACCCAATGACAATTCCCACAAACCACGAGATACAAAGTGGACCCCAAACAAATTAAAATCCCTGTTTATTTTTTGGACAGTTTGTATGCTGGCAACAAGACCTGGGGTGCCAGGAACAGCAGCAACAAGGCCTTAAAAAATGAAACAAAGTTTAAAGTTGAAGTCAAAGTTACTTATCGGCACTAACCAATGATATTCAGGGAGGACAAGCTGATTTTAGAATGGGGCACAACTAGTGTTGGGCTGCAATCCAGCAGTGGACCACCTGCTGAAATTAGCCGACTTTAAATTTGGCCAGTTGAGACTCATAGAGCTGGATTTTGTCATTGGGGGCGGGCTGGGGGAGTGTCAGGTGGTCGGCGTGTCAGGAGCCCGCCTCCGATGTGAGGCGGGACAAAAGTGTGATTTTGCCCTAATTGGGCACTTGATTTCCAGTGTGTGGGAACCCTGGCACAATGAGTCTTTTGATACTGAAACTCGCCTCTGATTACATTACCTATGCAGCTGGATTTAAGGCCTGCAAGCAGCCTTGGTTCTTTTTCAGCCTTTCAAGTTATTCATCATATTTCTGAGGGATTCCTACTGCTACTATGTCCAGCACCAGAACAAAGTGTGCACCCAGATTTGATGAGGCCTCCCTCCAAGCTCTGGCAGAGGGAGTAAGAGCAAACAAGGAAGTGCTCTTTCCTTCCTCAGGGAGGAAAAAGCCTCCACAACAGACTAAAGCTGTGTGGCTGCAAGTGGCACAGGAGGTGAATGCCATCTCAATGTGCAGCAGAATCTGGCTGCAGTGCCGAAAGAGGTTTCATGACCTTCTCCACACAGGAAAAGTGAGTATTCCATCCCCATGACCCTCAACCTAATCCCCATCGCCTCTCATCACCAGCACTCTGCTTTGTCAACCTTCTCCTCCACATCCCAATTCACCCTTACATCCCTGCATCCTTACCCATTCCCTCTCTCCGTATGTTCACATTCATTTAATTATTCGACTATGCAGCCCTCACACTCCCCATCACTGTGATGCTTTGACAACAACTTACAACACACAGGGAGGGCTCTTGGGCTTAGCACCTCACTCCATCTTTGTATCCTCCTAAGCAGCTATGCTATGGATTCTCTACACTCACTCCTTCATTCTCACTCAAACTCCACTTATGTCCCTCATTGCAGGAAAAGAGAGCCCGCAATAAGTGGGAGAAGGCAAGGACAGGAGGGGGGCCACCCTCAATAGCCCAGCACAAATCACCATTGCGGAGCAGGCGGCCCTGCAGATCGTAAGAGTGGAGGAGGATGCGCAAGTGGGGGACGGACAGACGGGAGTACCAGAGCAAGCTGGTGACAGAATAGTTTTTCTTCTCTCTCTTTGACATTGCATGAGTGACTGAAATTGATTTGGATGCTCTAACAGATTGACTTATGAGCATCTGCACAATTCAATGTGCATGCAACATTTATCTCACATGTCTAACTCTTTCCTTTACTCCCCCACAGGACCATCGACAGCCCCCCTTCCCACTGTCCAGGTGGAACAGCCTGAGTGCCCAGACTCCTCAGAGGAAACTGCAACTTCTGAGGGCGCAACGTCAGCAGAATTCAGCACACCCAGTCCCAGCGCAGACACTCACACCTCAGTGGGACCTTCGGGACATAGAGTAGAGCTGTCACCTGGTGTCTCACAGCTCACAAGTGAGTATCAGCAGATGGTGGAGACAGGGACAGCAGTGGAGAGTCCTCGTCGGAGGGCGCAGAACTCTCCCAGCTCGGCTCTGCTGCATGTCAACCCTGTGCCTCCGGGTCCATCCAGAAGGAGAGCGGTGCCTGAACTCCAGGAACAGGTGCAGAAGTATCTGGCAAGTTTTGTCTCCAGGGTTGCTGCGAGTATGGAGCGAATGGAGGAGTCCATCACTAACATGAGCAGGGCCTTTGTGGAGGCATTGGCGCATGAACGCATCACCACGGAAAGGATGGCAACCTCCATGGAAAGGATGGCTACCTCCGTGGTAAGGCTGGCTTCTGTAGAGGAGAGAATGACTACGGTAGAGGAGAGGATTGCTACGACCATGGAGGAGCTAAGTCGCCAGGGTCTTGAAAACATGGTCATTGCTCAGAATAGAATGACATCTCTTGAGGAGCGATGGTCAGCTATTGAGCAGAGAAACCAGAACTTCATGGACATCCTCTGGAGCAGGACTTTCAGTGCAGAAACGGGTCCTCATGGCCCCCCTGAAGTGCAGCAAGGTGCTGTCAAGCCACTTGCTAGCTCTGAAGTGGGGCTGACCCATGAGAGGGATGTTGGTGGCAAAGAACCAGGAAGTGGGGGCTTCTTTCCAAGCTCACATGACCATGCCACTGCAGAGCCCTCGATCAGAGCCCCACCAGAGTCCTCACCCAACTGAGATCGGTGCCTCAGCCCCTGCACAGCTGTAGGAGCAGCAGACTGTTGCCCAGCCCTCACAGGCTCACAACCCCAGAGGACGCCTGCCAAAGGTGTTGAGACAGGAGCAGCAAGAAAGTAAGCAAGGGACCTCCACATCTGCTGAAGCCAAAGGTGAAGCACCACACAGGAGCAAACATAAAAGGAAGACAAAGCACAAATAGTCACAAGAGTAGTCACTTGGGTGTTATGTTGTGTTTATTTATTAAATGCCATCAGTTGATTGTTGTGATAAAAAATTATGATGGCAAACTTTTGAAGTTGTGGCCTGTGTCATTTCGCAAATGAGACTTCCACATTGAGGGTTTAGGGTGACTTGCAATTGTCAGTATGGTGGTCAGAATGATAGGAGTTTGCAGGTTCTTGGCCATTGTCGATGCTCCGGTAAGAAGGTGTGAGGCAAAAGTGTTTGATTTGCCAGGCTAAGCAAATCTGGCCAAGATGAGTGCGTCTCTTGCATCCCGGGCAGCAATCTGCTCGCGTGCTGCTGCCGCTGGTTGATGCGCCTCTGCAAGCTGTTCATTGCCGCTCTTCTCCTCCTCCTCTTCCTCCTCCTCCTCCTCATCTGAGGAGGCTATTCGATGAGCCACTTGTTCCTCAGGCACCTGCAAGCCACGACGCTGTGTCATGTTGTGAAGTGCACAGCAGGCCACGACGATAGAGTTTTCCCGGATTTTGACCCAGTGACAATGAAGGAACGGCGATATATTTCCAAGTCAGAATGGTGTGTGACTTGAAGGGGAACTTGGAGATGGTGGCATTCCCATGCGCCTGCTGCCCTTGTCCTTCTAGGCAGCAGAGGTCAAGGATTTGGGAGGTGCTGTGGTAGAAGCCTTGGTGAGTTGCTGCAGTGCATCTTGTAGATGGTACACACTGCAGCCACGGTGCGCCGGTGGTGGAGGGAGTGAAATTTTAAGGTGGTGGATGGGGTTCCAATCAAATGGGCTGCTTTGTCCTGCATGGTGTCGAGCTTCTTGAGGTTGGCAATGTTCATGGGGCATCTTCCTCCCTGTAGTGTATGTAACCTGTACCACCTTAAGAGGATACCTTAAGGTGATGGACTACTTTTTGATGGCTCCTGTACATTGTAGTACCGGTGGTGACCACACCGGTATATAAACCCTACGGAGCAAAGTGTATCCCAGTTCAGCCCTGACCCTCAATCACTAAAGACCTGTTTAATTATTTCTGTAGTCTGTGTCCTGTTATTCAGCATAACTATATTTGAAAACACATACTCAACAGTGGCGACGAGTCTGATCTTACCTAGCGGCAGTTGCATCAAAGGAAGCTTCGTCTCTGAAACGGGCATCGAACAAGGACATCCACCCTCAACATCCTGCTGGGCACTGCATAGCACGGGAGGCCATCGGGAACCTGGGTTGGTTTCTGGCCACGAAGTCAAACATCAGTGAACATCCCTTTGACGACAGTGGCGGGTAAGCCCGATCGAGCGGCACGGGGGGGAAGCCGGCCGAGTTGTCAGTAAGAGAAGGGGAGGGAAATGACGAAAAGGGCGGAGAACACGACCGCAGCCGGTGTCAGGGGCCGGACTGCAAGCGGGGCAGAGACGCGCAGCAGCCAGAAAAGCGTTTATGATCACAAGGACCGCGGGAGTGGCGGGGAACAAGAGCAGCAGCGTAGGGGAAAATAAAGGACCGCTGGGAGGCGAGAACGGCAACAGTGCGGTAATCGCCATTTTGAGTCGGCGGGGGAAGAAGACAAGCGCGGGAAAAGCCGCCAAGCGTGGGAAAAGCCGCCAAGCGCGGGAAGCCGCCATTTCGAAAAAATAAAATAATAAAACTGCGCAAGTTATCAATGTACTGTCAGTTCGGTACAGGACTAGCAGACGCACTGAGAGATAAGTTTGTGTGTGGGCTCCTAAGGGAAGGAACCCAGAAGCGACTGCTAGAGGAAAAGGATCTTACGCTGGACAAAGCTTTCAGCATTGCAGCATCGCACAAGGCAGCAGCACGAGGCACTGCAGTGATACAGCAAAGGTCATTGGAATTCAGCACCAATGAAATGGCATTGGGCGCAGTAAAGTGCTATCATTGTGGAAGGACAACGCATGACCAGAACCCGTGCTGGTTCAAAGATAAAGAATGCAGGCAATGTGGCAAACTTGGTCACATAGCGAGAGTATGCCGGTCAGGAAAGAAGACCAGCAGCAAAAAGTGGCCGCAGGAGAAGTACAAAAAAGTACACAAGGTGACAGAGAACAGTTCGGATGAACAGAAGATGGATTCAGACTCCAGCAGTAAGGAATTGGGTTGTCTAAAAATACATAATGTGGGTAACACAGCAGACCAGCAAACTATCTGGGTCATGCTTCGGATAGCAGGAGTCCAAGTGAAGATGGAATTGGACACGGGATCGGCATTAACGATCATGAATAAGCAAGATTACAAAAGATTATTCTCGCACATTCCCCTGAGGGATACAGAGATTGTATTGAAAACATACATGGGGCAAATAGTATAGCCCAATGGAAAGATAAAAGTAAATGTGGTCTACAATGGTAAAGAAAGCCAGAAAATGGACTTGTATGTGTTACCTGATGGAGGTCCGCCACTACCGGGACGGGAATGGATCCGGAGAATAAATGTGGACTGGCATTCCATACAAGCACTGACTGTAGATGCCTGTAAAGAGGACGACGTCAAACCTAAACGACTGTCCAAAATATTGGACGATGCTAAGGAGGTGTTCCAACAGGGACTGGGAACACTGAAAGGAATTATGGCAAACATCAAGGTTGAAGAACATGCAAACCCAAAATTTTTCAAAGCCAGACCGGTACCTTATGCGATACGACCTGCTGTGGAAGCAGAGCTGGAAGGGCTAGAACATTCAGGAGTACTGTCCAAGGTGGACTGGAGTGAATGGGCCACACCCATTGTTCCTGTCATGAAGCGTTCGTTGAGCAACAAGCCGGGGGAACCTGGGAAGGTTTGCATCTGTGGCGATTTCAAGATCACTGTTAATCCGGTTCTTCACACGGTGCAATATCCGCTTCCGCGGATTGAAGATATCTTCGCTTCGCTGTCTGGCGGGAAACACTTCACCAAGATAGACCTGGCGCAGGCATACCTACAGATGGAAGTTGATGAAGCGTCACGCCAGTATCTCACGATCAACACACATAAGGACTTATATCGGTATAATAGACTGGTTTTTGGAGTGGCATCGGCTCCAGCGATTTGGCAAAGGGTCATGGAGCAGGTATTACAGGGAATTCCAGGCACACAATGTTACCTGGATGACATCCTAATTACAGGAGATGATGATAAGGATCACCTCGCGAATTTGGAGCAGGTGCTCACCAGATTGAAAGAATATGGGCTCAGAGTTAATCGCCAGAAATGTGAGTTCTTTCAAAAGCGAATCTCGTACTGCGGCCACGTCACTGACCAGGAGGGGCTCCATAAGTCACCTGACAAGATCGAAGCTGTTGTGAAAGCTCCTGCTCCGGAAAATGTATCCCAGTTGAGGTCGTTCCTTGGGTTGGTTAACTATTACCACAAGTTTCTTCCAAATTTATCCACGGTGTTTCACCCGCTGAACACTCTTTTGCAAATGGGAATACCGTGGAAGTGGAGCGATGATTGTAAGCGGGCTTTTCAAAAGAGCAAGGCACTGATCACCTCGAAGGAAGTGTTGGCTCACTTTAACCCAACGCTGCCTATTCGCTTAGCTTGTGATGCTTCTCCAAATGGTATCGGGGCAGTGCTCTCACGTAAGTTTCCAAATGGCTCGGAAAGGCCAGTCACGTTCGCATCCAGATCATTGACCTCCGCAGAGCGCAACTATGCTCAGATAGATAGGGAGGCTCTCAGCCTCGTGTGGGGAGTTAAGAAATTTAACCATTACCTGCAAGGCCAAAAGTTTACGCTGCTGACAGATCACCAGCCGTTGGTTTCCATTTTCAACCCTAAGAATGGTGTTCCGGTAATGACGGCGCAGAGGCTTCAGAGATGGTCCCTTTTCCTAGGGGCACATCAATATGATATCGAATTCAAAGGTACAAAGCAACATGGTAATGCTGATGGGCTGTCGCGCCTGCCAGTACCTACAGTGGAAGAGGGACCGGCAGTTGACCCTGTCGAGATATTTCACTCAACCATCATCGAATGCTTACCAGTCACCAATGCGGGTATTGAGAGAGAGACCCGAAACGAACCGACACTGTCTCGGGTCTACGACTTGACAGTGAAGGGATGGCCAGCACATGGCGATCCACTGTTACCAGCATTCGCAGCCAGACGAGAACAGCTGTCCGTATGTCAAGGAACATTGATGTATGGAACAAGGGTGATTATTCCTCCTAAATTAAGGGAGAGAGTTCTGAAGGAATTGCATGAAGGTCATCTAGGGGGAGTCAAGATGAAAAGCCTTGCTAGGGCTTATGTGTGGTGGCTAGGTATCGACAAACAAATAGAGGATCTGACTAAAAGCTGATCAGGGTGTCAAAAAGTTCAAAATGCACCTCCAATTGCACCGCTGCATCCGTGGGAATGGCCTTCAACCCCATGGCCACGTGTGCATATCGACTTTGCAGGTCCATTCATGGATTCCATGTTTTTGATAGCAGTAGACGCACATTCTAAATGGTCAGAAGTGATTAAGATGTCGACCACTACCTCTGAGAAGACGATCGCAGTTCTAAGAACCATATTTGCAAGGAATGGGTTGCCGGAACAAATATGTTCACACAACGGACCACAGTTCGTGTCAGAAGAATTCCAGAAATTCATGAGAAAGAATGGGGTGAAACACTATACATCTGCCCCATATCATCCGGCTACAAATGCGTTGGCCGAGAGATTTGTACAAACATTCAAAAAGGCGATAAAGGCCATGAGCGAAGACCATATTCCACTACAACACAAGGTGGACAATTTCCTGATGGCATATCGAAACGCCACGCATGCAGTGACAAATCAAAGCCCTGCCATAATGTTCTATAACAGGAGGTTGCGGTCCCGGTTGGATTTGTTAAAACCCAATGTGCGAAGGGAAGTCGAAAACAAGCAATTCCAGCACGTAAATAACAAGGCCACTCGGAGTTTCGAAATAGGACAACCAGTGTTGGCCAGGGACTATAGGGATGATAAATGGCAATCCGGAACAATTCGTGCCCGATAAGGACCCTTGATGCACACGGTAGACGTTGGAGAGAACGTAATACGATGTCATGCTGACCAACTTGTGGAATCGAGAACAAGGGTCGACCCCATGTCTACGGCAGAGACACCAGTTGAAGAAGTTATTGAGCCTGTAGCATTTACCTCAGACTTGAACGTACATGATGATGTTCAATCCATAGGAGATCAAATGGATGAGTCACCCCAGCATCGATAACCAGAGACCCCTGAAAGGCGTTATCCGGGCTGGATCAGGAGGCCTCCTCAGAGACTGATGGCTGGATTTTCCTAAGCCCCTGGAGTCGGGTTGGAGGCGTGCGGGCGATAAAAATCGGAGATCCGGGGGTCCCGACCCCATCCCGCCTCCAACCCGCCTCCATGTCAATTTCATAGGAGTCGGGTTGCCGACAAGTGCTGGAACCCGACTCCCAGAGGCGGGAAGGGATTAAAGGCAATTAAACTGCCTGTTAACAGGTAGTTAACAGGTAGTTTTTTGCCTATTCGCGATTTTTATTGCTGGTTTGTGGGCTTCCCGACAGCTACAAACCACGAAAAGTTTTCGAGGCGAGACATGGGTCTGAGGTCTTGGAGGGGTCGAGATGCCCAGTGTTCAGGTGAGTGAGGGGTGCAGGAGTGCAAAGGTAAGTGTTTTGCAAGTGTTTAAAGTGTTTAAATAAGTTTAACTTACTTTTACTTACCTTTACAGGAGTCCTGCATTCTGATGTCGGGAGTCGGCTGCAAGAACCACAGAAGCTCCGATTTAAAAAAAAAAATCAGCTTCTTGGTTTCTGCAGCAAAATGATTTTAAATTTATCCTGAGAAAGGACTGAGGCTGAATTAGCAGTTTTTCAGTGCTTGACAGCTTCAAACAGCTGTTAAACATTGATATTTCATCTGCCAAAAGCTTTTGACAGATGAAATGTCAATCTCTGATGTCACCTGTTGCCGGGTGGCCATTAATTGGCCTGCTGAGCCCACAGGGCGGGCTCAACAAGGTCAATCAGAGGAAAATCCAGTGGGTTGGCCACATCTCCATGGAGGCGGGACAACAAGCCCAAATGTGGGTTTCCCACCTCCAACCCGCCCCCGTAGCAAAATCCAGCCCTGAATCTTTGAACAGTTTTGTGTGAAAATTGTATATATGTTATCCATGTAATGTTTAAATTGGGGTGTACATTGTTAAGCTAAAAGGGGAGGAATTGTAGTGTATGTAACCTGTACCACCTTAAGAGGATACCTTAAGGTGATGGACTACTTTTTGATGGCTCCTGTACATTGTAGTACCGGTGGTGACCACACCGGTATATAAACCCTGCGGAGCAAAGAGTATCCCAGTTCAGCCCTGACTCTCAATCACTAAAGACCTGTTTAGTTATTTCTGTAGTCTGTGTCCTGTTATTCAGCATAACTACATTTGAAAACACAGACTCAACACTCCCAGTAGTTGTTCAATTGTCCACCACCATTCACAACTGTATGTGACAGGACTGCAGAGCTTTGTTCTGATCCATTGGTTGTGGGATCCCTTATTCTTACTCTGTCTATAGTGTAAGGGGCAGTCTTCGATCGCAGAGGTCTCTCTCTCTCCAGAGGCCTCCCTCTCTTTTCCACAATAAAACCTTGAGTGGTTCGACCCACTCGCCCATTAGGTTCTAGACACTGGACTTTGAGGCAGGAACTACAATGTAGAGAATACTCTATAGGCCAGGTTTAATGGAAACGAAATGAAATTTTATTGCATAGAGAAAAACAAATCAAATGCAAGTCAATAAAAGGTACATGGGAGGAAAAAACGAATTCATAATACATCACTAACTGAGATAGATACAGGCATATTATACTTCACAAAAGTCATCATGAAATGGGGAAACACACAGAACATCGAGGGACAACAACTCATTGTTAAAATTACCCTTTAAATGCCCACCCCCTAAGCCTATCTAGATCAGATTGTGAGGGGCCAGAAACATGCTCACCAGTCCAGTTGGAAAGTATAGAGTTTTGAAAAAGGTCTGCGTTTTGATCCTTTCAGGTGTCCTGTCTCCACGTGGTCAGCGCTGCGGGCTGCGACACTCTCTCTTCTTCCTCGAGGTTAAGGTCATGGACAGGCTGAATGTCAGCAGGCCTGGAAGTCGGTGCGTGGAGAGACCAACTGTTTTACCATTTTCGTATGGGGTTCGTCGCACAGCCCAGTTGGTTCACCGTTTTCATATAGGTTTCACCTATACTTGTCAGCATCCCGGGATTGGTCAATAATCTCCCGACAGTTACCCCGGGGCTAGATGCTGACTCGACCTCCCATCTCGAACCTCGATCCTCCGCCATCTCCGCTTGAACTCCGTACCGATGTACAAGGCCAGCTGAAGCCCCGGATCCTGTGAACCTCCTCCGAACCTCTACCGCTACCCCGGGTCTCCCAGATATACTTCTCAAAAGAGGCCTTTATCTCCCGCCAAATCAAGGTTAGTCTTTGATTAACTTTTGGCGGGCTTGTAGCACAGCGGGGTAGTTATTATGTTTTAAGCTACTTTGGGATGGCCAGTAATAGCCATCTCTGGTCTGGAATGACCCTGTATTGTTTTGAATGTCTTCTTGATGTCTTTAATGGGTCTTTGATGCTCCCCCTATGAATATAAAACTGTTTCCCTTTGTCTGGGTAAACATATAGATGGCTTTTATCGACGGGCCGATCTGACTGGATCTGCATCCAATCCATATGTATCGGGTTCTGTCTGGTTTTGTTTTCTCCGAAACGGCCTTCCAGAACTTACTGTGGGCTGAATCCACAAAGGCTGTCTGGGGACTGCAGGAACCATTTTAAAGTGTCCCAAAAGCTGGTCACGGGGTCTGGCGGCCATTTTGTATGCCCCTTTTTCTGGGCTTCTTTTAAAACAGTCTTTCAAATTAAGGCCTCTTCTGCCAATAGACCCTTATAGGACAATGTTCAAATTTTGCGAATCTTACAGTCCTCCCTGATGATACTATAACTTGCTTGAAGTATCATAAATCTGGGTGAGCAAAACTTCTGACTCTCCACAATCAAACCATCCCCTGTAATTACCTATCTATGATCCCACGACACATGTATTTCCCATTTCAGAAAGCCTACAGTGTACATTAAGCATCTATAGATGGCAATACATTGGAATTAAAATCTGACACACACATTTCCAGGTGTGGAGGGGGACCTAATACCCCTACACCACCTCGTTCGTACACATTATATTTTATTAACAACAACTCACTTAATGAACTTCAATAATAAAAATAAAGTACACACAAAATTGCTCATGAACAAACATCAAACATAGAGGAAGGAGGGAAACTTTAACTTTATACATAGCAGCAAAAATCTAAACGGGTGTCTCCTCGTCTACCCGCACATAATGTTCCCTCCATTCTCCTCTGTTCCCATACTTCTGCGAATGTCTGACCTTTTTACAGTGTACAAAGAGTAAATAGATCACAATAAAAACCTGACACACTACAAGGATGTGGGAGGCTATCCTAATCCAAGAAGGGACTTCTATTTTAGTGAATAGGTCCCACCACTGTGGGGTCACTATATCCAATATGTCTGCCCCTATTTCTAACGTCTTCTGCTCCAGCGTGTAAAAATGTTTCTGTGAAACCGCAACGGCTTTTAGTATCTTAGTGAGGTGTTCAGGGAGAGGGGGAATGATATACCAAAAATGTGCAACGAATCGTTACAGATCGGTGAAATTTTCTTTAACAGTGATGTGAACAGTGGAAGGTTCAGGAATGGGAACAATTCGCTCTTGAGCCACTTGAACTTCTGCCCTGGGTTTGAAGCAGAAACTGCTGTCACTGACCGGACACCAGCCGTGCTGTCTATGTTGGTAGTGGGGCACTGCAGTGGTGACACAGTATGTCCCACCTCCTATATATGCCACCTGCGGGGGCACATGGCCTTGTGCCATTGCCTCCATGGTGCAATTTATAGGCTCCGCGCCAGCAGTTCTGAACCCACACTGTGGTTTCGAATAGGCATTCAAGTGCTGGGGACACAGGATGATGTGTGCTCCCCGGCTCCGGCACCCCGAGAGGTCGGTACCCGTCATTGCATGCTCCCATCGAATGACTTACGGTGGGACTGCTGTGTAGCGAATGTGTGCATCCCCCCTGAATGACTCCAATGTTCTCCACCCTGTATACCGGGGTGGGTTTAGCTGTTCTTCCTATAACCGGCATTCTTACCACTATACACATAATGGTATGATTAGACCTCCCACAGTCCACTGGGACTGGGTAGGCCTCTGAAGCTAGTCTGAGCTGGCACGGACTCAATGTGTTCTCAAAAGGGTGGAGGGCTGCGAGGTGCTTATTGCTGATCCAGGAGGGGACCAAACCTTGTTTTAGATCCTCCAGATTACTGCAGCCCTTGCCCAGTAACCACGCCCCGTACAGCACGCACGCTTCATTCTGCGCAGCCTGATCGGACGCATTCTGATCCTCTCTAATGAGAGCATTTACCATTTTCGCGTGTTTCTCCAGCTCAGCTATAATTTCTTTTAAGTATAGTGTCCTGGCCTGGTCCTCATGTAACTCAGAACCCACTACCTTATTCTCATCCGCCAGTATCTTTCTTAACCGCCCTTTTAAATCATTAATCTGAGTCTGCAGCTCCACGTCATCCAGAGTGTTGATGACGGAAGTCCCGGTGTTGAAAGCGGTGAAAATATCATTAACTGCACCCCTTCTTTGTCTCCCTACCCTGTCCAAAACCTCATGTGGTGTGGTGTACAATCCGGCTCTGTCTACATCAGTAAAGTCGGATTCATAAAACTGTCTGAACATTTTTGTTAACAGGACCTGGTACAATTGCTCCATTTCCTCGGGGCACCACTCTGGCAATCGCACCTCGGTGAGGTTTAAAATCACCGAGGCCACCACGTAGTGCACCCCTTGGTACAGCACCTGTCTTGTGGGCACTATTACCAATCCATTCCCGGGTCCCTTGGTAGTGGTGGGGCACCATTCCTTGCGGGTTTTGGCTACTGGAATCGTGGGCAGGTGCTTGCGGAGGCGGGTGATGAGCTCAGTGGCGTTCACCGGGATCTGAGAGTATGGGACTCCGCACGCCCGTGTGCTGACGTCCCACCTCATTCCTTTCCCAGCATCCTGCCACTGTCTTTGGAAAAAGATGGAGAAGCCTGTGGGACAGACACGTTCTGAACCCCACATACAGATGTAAATCCCCTCATCTGGTTCCCACCATTTGTCCCAACAGGCACTCAACCCCCCATGAGTCCCCATAATAGTCCGATGAGTATTGTTACCCAGTCGCTCCCACTTGACCGTGGAGTTCTTCATGGTTTTCCTCAACTTGCGCAACCACCACCATCTGTCCAAAGGAACATGTCCGTAGCATTCTAAACAGATCTTCTTCCCGACAGTGACGCTGACTTTGGGTGCGATGATCCTCAGCCTGGGACACATTAGAGAAGTCTCTCTGTATGCAAAACCCGACTGGCTGGAGTATTCTGTAGAGTTCGACCCCAGCCATCCTGGCCACCTCCCTTCGTGGAAATATGTTTGTTTCTTCAACGTCCCATCTTCCCGTCCCATCGGTCGCGATGGGGGCTGTGTCCCCAGAACAGCCATACACGATGGAGTCCTTGGTGTAGCCCCGATAGGCCAGGCTACACCCGAGCACCGCGAACGCGATGAGAATCCCCTTCGTTATCCTTTTGGTTCCTGTAACAAATTAAACGATACAGCCAGACTCCCGAGAGATTCTGGCCTAGGTGATGGCATGACCGGGTCTTTCGACCTCGATCCAAAACAACACACATGCTGGGTAGATTCCAAAACTATTACTTATACATACTATCGTCTTAAAATTACACACCTTAACTTAACTAAACTTAAACTTAACTTCTGTACAACGCCGCCCGTCCCCGGGTGCCTGCCTAATCCCTGTTTGGACTGCAGCTCACCGCTCCCTGTGGCGGGGCTGCACTGACATGTAGCTTGGGTCCCCCGCAGCCTTTTGCTGTCAATTGGGGACTGCGTTTTTCTAGGGATTTCCCAAGTTGGTGTCTGCTGGGGTAGGGGGAATCTGGCCAGAGTTTCCTTGGCTGAGGCGTCCGAGACGACCTGCGAGGGGGGTACCTTTGGTGAGGCTCCCTTAGCGAGCGGACCTTTGGGTGGGACTTTAGCCCTTACAGCCCGTGGCTCCTCCACGACTGCTGGCTTCGGCTCCCTTCCCTCAGGCTCCGCCCCTTTGGGATTTGGGTCTGTGGCAGACGACTTCTCCCTACCTGTCCCTACAGGTGGAAAATCTCCGCCCCCAAGTTCTACCTCCCCTACGCTTGAGTCGAGGGCGGGATCTCCGTCCTCCGACTCCACCACCTCCAGAATTGTGTCAGGGGCGGGGCCTATCTGTTCGGGCTCCCCCCCGATGGCATTCGGATCAGGGGGAGGGACTTGGACTTCGGGCTCCTCCTCGTCCGAATCCCAGGCCAATGGGGAAACCTCCCAGGTGGGCGGGACAGCTTCTCCCTTCAAGCAGGCTGCAGTTCCAGCCTGTGTGGTCTGTGATTTATTGCACGCCTCAGGCTGAGGATCTTTACCCTCAGACCTGGCTTCGGTTGTTGGCTCTTTTGCACCCGGCTTAAACAGTTTGCACTGATTGATGTGAAACCATTTAGTGCGCCAGGGCAACTTCACTGCATATGCCATGAGGCTGGCTTTATCCATGATACTGTAGGGCCCCATGTACAGTGGCTCTAAACTCCCTACTCGGGCATAGTTTCTCACCATGACCTGATCTCCAACTTCCCACTCCTGTGTCTTCCGGGGTTCGAGCAGCAGTCGGTTGACCTGATGCTGCTTTCCCATGTTCCCAGCCGCTTGCCCATAAACCTGTTTCAGGTGCTCCAAAAGGGTCCGGGCAAACTTGTCCCGATTTACCTCTCGGAGATGACCTTCAGTGAACACCGGGGCTAGTACATGGGTGGGGGTTCGCATAATTCTCCCAGTCATCAATTCGTGCGGGGAGTATCCCGTACTTTTAGCCTGGCTAGCCCGGATCCCCATGAGGACTAGAGGCAGGACCTCCGCCCATTTCTGGGGCGAGTACATCGTCTCTTTCCTCAGTTTTTCTTTGAGGTTGCGGTTCATGCGTTCCACAATCCCAGATGACTGCGGATTGTGGGCCACGTGCCACTTCCCTTCAATGCCTAAGAGCATGAGGGTGTTCTGCATCACTTGGCCGGTGAAATTACTCCCTTGATCGGACTCCACGAATCGTGGTAGTCCCCACCGCGAGAACACTTCCCGGACCAAGAGCCTAGCAGTGCTAAGTGCCGTGGCTGTTTTGCAAGGAAAGGCTTCTACCCATTTGGTAAACACATCCACCAGGACAAGGCATTACTTATAGCCTCCCTGGGCGGTGGGTAGGGGCCCGATGTAGTCGACCTGTATCGACTGCCATGGTCCCTCCACTCTCCTGATGTGTCCCATGGGCACCTTCCTTTCCTGGGGGCTGGGCTGTTTACAGCGCACACAAGACAATTAGCACAGAACTCGCGGACATCGTCCCGAAGTCCCGGTCACCATCCCACCTGTTCTACCCGTTGCCAGGTGACCTCAGGCCCGGGCTGTCCCACTCCTGGACCCTCATGGGCCAGTTGAAGGAATTCCCTCCGGTGCTGCTGCGGCACAACCCACTGTTCCGCTCGGAACAGCATGCCTTCCGTGATGGAGAGGGCTGCTGTACCGTACGGAACTTCTACTTCCTTGCCCTCAGTGATGGCCTTGAGGACTGTTTTTAGGGCGGGATCTAGGGTTTGGACGGTCTTGAGGTCTGGGGGCAGTGTTACCCCTGTGGCCCCCTGAGTCCCATCCCTGCCTTGGATTACTGCCACGGGTGTGGACCCATAGGGGTCCCAGAAAGTGCCGGTGCGGGCACCTTCCCTGGCTAGCATATCCGATTGCTGGTTACCCTGGTTGTGAGGTTCCATGAAGGAATGGGCCTTCACCTTGTGGATAAAGACTTCCCCTTCCTCCCCCACTGCGGCCAGGATCTTTTCTAATAGGGGCTTTACGGTCAAGGGTCGCCCGTCCGCAGAGGTATATCCGCGGCGGGACCAGATGGCCAGGTATTCCGTACATGAATTGCATGTGAACATGCTGTCCGAGCCAATCGTGTATGGGGTGGGGAAGATCTCGGGGTGTGTAACACGTACGCTACCGCGGACAGTTCAGCCTGCTGGGCGCTCATAGTGCTGGGGAGCTTAACCGCCAGTGCAATGTCTGCCGCGGGGTCATAAACTCCACACCCTGTGAGTCGTTCGCCAGCAGATACAGTGCTGGAACCGTCCACGTAGATCTCGCGGCCTGTGGGAAGTATCCCGGCCCATAAAGCTACGTTCACTTCCCATACCCCTTCTACAGAACACCGATGGGCTGTTCCGGGATATACCATGTTGGCCGCGAGCTTGGGCTCGCAGAGACCCTTCACCTTCAGCTCCATCTGAGAAAGGAGGAGGGTCCAGCGCGCAATGCGGGCACTGCTCACTGTCCCATCCTTAATCCTTCCATCCAGAAGCATCCGAGTGGGTGTGTGATGGGTGAGGAGAGTGATGGGAGAGGTGCCTGTGAAGATCAGCGGCCTTTTCACAGATCAATGCGTGGCCAAAAGATGCCGCTCGCAATTGGAAAAACTCCTTTCCACATCTGTGAGCACTCTGGAGGAGTAAACCACCGGCCTTAGCTTGCCGTGTCACTCTTGAAGCAGTACAGCGCTCAAGCTATCCCCGCTAGCCGCTACCTCCAGGAAGAACTCCTCCCCCCCATCTATGGCCCCCAGAGCTGACGCGGTCTGCAAGTCCCCCTTGAGTTTTTCAAATGCTGCCTGGCAACCCTCATCCCAGGACCACTCCACTCCCTTGTGTAGGAGTCAGAGCAGTGGGGCCGCTGTGGCTGCATAATCCTCAATGAAATCTCTGCAGTACCCGGTCAGTCCCAGAAAGGACCTCACACCCGTTACGGTGGTGGGGATCGGTAGATCTTGCACCGATTCCCATCTGGCCTTGTCTATGGCTCTCTCTCCAGCGCAGATGGTCAGACCCAGGAATTTGACCTCTTGCTGGCCGATCCGTGCCTTCTTTGGGTTTACCTTGAAACCCTTACTGCCTAACAGCTCCAATAGCTCGGCCAAAAGTGGACCATGCTCCTCTCTGGAATCTGTGAACAGGAGCAGGTCGTCCACATACTGCACTAGCTGATTGGGCTAGCTGAATTCCTTTAAGCTTCCTGCCATGCATTGATGGAAAATGCTGGGGCTGTTATGGAAACCCTGTGGCAAGCAGTTCCAGGTGTACTGTTGCCCTTTAAAAGTAAAGGCAAACTTGTACTGATCCTCCCTCCTTAAAGGGATGGACCAAAACCCATTGGAAATATCCAGCACCGTTAACGTGGTCGCGGATGCTGGGATACACCCTATCAGGTCGGCAACTGCTGCTACCGTCGGCGCACAGGCTGGGATGTTGCTATTGAGGAGTCTGTACTCCACCGTGGCTCTCCAAGAATTGTCCAGCTTCTTCACCGGCCACAAAGGAGAGTTTACGTGGGTGACTATCGGTCTCAACACGCCCTACTGCACCAGTGCAGACATTGCTGTCTCCATATCGGGCTCCGCCTCCCTGGGGAAGTTGTACTGTTTTTGGGGTCGGGCCATGGGGTCCCTGTCTACTCTGACCTCAAACCCGGTGACCCTCCCGCAATCGTGTTTGTGAGTGGCAAACGTAGTCAAGTGGTCTGACACGAATGCCTGCAGATCTTGTGGTACACTGGCGACCATGAGCTCAAGGTCGTAGCCCTCTTTTGGCTTCACGGTACACAGGATCCCTGCGGTAAACCACTGTTGTTAGTTTTGTTGTTCCCTGTTGTTCACTCTTGCATATTGTTGTACTTGTCTGTGCATGCCTCAGCTGACTCCGCCCCTGGCTCCACCCTCATGACTGGGTATAAAGGTGACTGCTCGGCAGCCCCCTGCCCTTTTGGATACCAGGCAACCACGAGAGGCATGCTCTGTTCTTTGGTAATAAAAGCCTGTTTGTTACTCACTCAACTTCCAGTCTTTTGTAGTAATTGATAGTGCATCAATTTTATTACTAAAGTTAAATGTTGGCTCCGAATGCTGATCAACCGATGGCGCAAAACGCTGAGCAGCAGGCGCTGGTGCAAGCCCTCAGACCAACATGCCTGGACCTAGACCCCCAAGAAGCGGGTTCATCGAATAAATTCGCACAATGGCTGCGTTGCTTTGAGGCGTATCTGGAAGCCTCGACCGTGACTCTCGATGAAAATAAACTGAAAATCCTTGCCTCGAAGGTGAGCCACCAAGTCTATACTTTAATCCAAGATGCGATGAACTACGCGGCGGCTATCGACCTGCTGAAAGGGCAGTATGCACACCCGGTTAACACGGTCTATGCCAGGCACCTTTTAAGATCTCGCAGACAGCAGCCCGGGGAATCGGTGGAGACCTTCCTACGGGCACTGCGGGTACTCAGACGTGGCTGCGACTGCAAGGAAGTATCGGCCGCGGCACATGCGGAGGGACTGATACGAGATGCTTTCGTTGCGGGTCTAAGGTCCGACTACTCCCGGCAGAGGCTGCTGGAGAAGGGTGAAATAGACCTGACAAAGACAGTGACCCTCGCGCTCTCGCTCGACGCGGCCCACAGAAATATGGACGCTTTCTCCCCTAATCGCCCCGCGCCATGGACGCCGCAATCTTGGGCCATGGGACTGCCACCTCCAACTGCTGCAGCGATGTCCAAGGCACAAAAATGCTATTTTTGTGGCCAAGCTAAACACCCTAGAGCACGCTGCCCCGCGAAGAATGCTACCTGCTCCGGCTGCGGGAAGAAAGGTCACTACGTTAGCGCCTGCAAAGGGAAGACCGCTAACGCCAGCAGCGCCGTGTGCGAACCGTGGGCGCAGCCATCTTGTCCGCCATCTTGGGCTCCCCCAGCCGCGTGGGGATCGGGACCGTGGGCGCCGCCATTTTGTCCGCCATCTTGGACGCCTCCGACTTCGGTTACGGGGGACCCGGACTCCACCACCGCCTCATCGGACGACCGCATCGACGTGCTTGAACATACACTGGCTTCCGTGATGCTGGATCAATCTCTCCCGCATCAACTGTCCAGGTCCATGATGGACATTATGGTAAACGGCCGCGCCACTACCTGCCTTTTTGACAGCGGGAGCACGGAGAGTTTTATACACCCTGACACGGTGCGCAGTTACTCTCTCCCGGTCCTGCCGACGCGTCATCACATCTCTATGGCTTCCAAAGCCCAGTCAGCGGACGTCGGTGGCTATTGTATGGTGACTCTTTCAGTGCGGGGTACTGAATACAAAAATTTTAAACTTCTGGTCCTGCCCGATCTCTGCGCTGCCGTCCTACTGGGGTTGGATTTTCAGTGCCACCTTAAGAGTGTCACTTTAGCGTACGGTGGACCCCTCCCCCCTCTCACGGTCTGCAGCCAGCAGTTTTTAAATCGCCCGCCGTTCGCCATTTGCAGCCTCTCCACCCTTAAAGTCTCCCCCCCCTCCTTGTTCGCTAACCTCACCCGCGATTGTAAGCCCATCGCTACCAAAAGTAGGCGTTGCAGTGCCGGGGATAGGGGTTTCATTAAATCCGAGGTAGCGAGACTCCTGAAGGAAGGGATTATCGAGAGCAGCAATAGCCCATGGCGAGCACAAGTGGTGGTGGTGAAGGCTGGCGGCAAACAGCGCCTAGTTATTGACTACAGCCAGACGATCAATCGATACACCCAGCTAGATGCATATCCACTCCCCTGCATATCTGACATGGTCAATCAGATAGCACAATACCGGGTGTTCTCGACGATTGATCTGAAGTCGGCATACCACCAGCTCCCCATCAGGGCTGAGGACCGCCAGTACACAGCTTTTGAAGCTGACGGTCGGCTCTATCACTTTCTCAGAGTTCCCTTCGGCGTCACCAACGGAGTTTCTGTTTTCCAACGGGAGATGGACCGGATGGTTGACCAGAACGCGCTCCAGGCCACTTTCCCATATCTAGACAACATCACCATCTGCAGCCACGACCAGCAGGACCATGACGTTAACCTAGGGAAATTCCTCCGGATGGCCCAGCAGCTGAATCTCACATACAACAGAGACAAATGTATGTTTCGTACTACGCGCCTTGCCATTCTTGGCTGTGTAGTGGAGAACGGAGTCATCGGCCCAGACCCCGATAGAATGCGCCCCCTTATGGAGCTCCCCTCCCCCACTGCCAGAAAGCACTGAAGAGATGCCTGGGGTTCTTCTCTTACTATGCTCAGTGGGTGTCCAACTATGCGGATAAAGCCCGACCCCTCATCAAGTCCACCTCCTTCCCCCTGACAGCAGAGGCCTGTGCAGCCTTCACTCTCATAAAAGGAGACATTGCGAAGGCCACAATGCACGCTGTGGATGAGTCCCTCCCTTTTCAAGTGGAGAGCGACGCATCCGACTTTGCCCTCGCTGCAACCCTTAACCAGGCAGGGAGAACCGTGGCTTTTTTCTCAAGGACCCTCCAGGGCTCCGAGATTCGACACTCCTCTGTCGAAAAGGAGGCCCAGGCCATTGTGGAAGCCGTGCGACATTGGAGGCATTACCTGGCTGGAAAAAGATTTACCCTGCTCACTGACCAGCGTTCAGTGGCTTTTATGTTTCATAATAAGCAGCGGGGCAAAATCAAGAATGACAAGATCTTAAGGTGGAGAATCGAACTCTCCACCTACAATTACGATATCTTGTACCGGCCCGGGAAACTCAATGAGCCCCCAGATGCCCTATCACGTGGTACGTGCACCAACGCGCAGGTTGATAGACTACAGACCCTCCACAATGACCTCTGCCACCCGGGGGTCACCAGGTTCTTCCATTTTATCAAATCCCGTAACCTGCCCTACTCCATCGAGGAGGTCAGGACCATGACCAGGAACTGCCAGATCTGTGGCGAGTGCAAGCCGCATTTTTATAGGCCAGACAGAGCGAGCCTGATCAAAGCCACGCGCCCCTTCGAGCGGCTGAGCATCGATTTTAAAGGGCCCCTCCCCTCCTCTGACCGCAATGTGTACTTCCTCAATATAATTGATGAGTACTCCCGTTTCCCGTTTGCCATCCCTTGCTCAGACATGACCAGTACCACGGTCATTAAATGTCTGAATGACCTCTTCGCATTGTTTGGTTTCCCTAGCTATATCCATAGCGACAGGGGCTCATCCTTTATGAGCGACGACCTTCGGCAGTACCTGCTCGCGAGAGGCATTCCTACAAGCAGGACCACCAGCTACAACCCCCGGGGGAACGGCCAGGTGGAAAGGGAGAATGTGACGGTCTGGAAGGCAGTCCTTTTAAACTTAAAATCTAAGGGCCTTCCGACCTCCCGCTGGCAGGAGGTCCTCCCTGCGGCGCTCCATTCCATTCGGTCGCTGCACTGTACAGCCACCAATGCCACTCCTCACGAGCGAATGTTCTCCTTCCCCAGGAAGTCCACATCGGGGATTTCGCTACCAACATGGCTGACTTCTCCAGGACCCGTCCTACTGCGGAAGCACGTGAGGACCCATAAGACGGACCCCCTGGTCGAGAGGGTGAGCCTCCTCCACGCCAACCCGCAGTACGCTTACGTGGTGTACCCGGACGGGCGGGAGGACACAGTCTCCATTCAAGACCTCGCACCTGCGGGTGCTCCTGAAACACCCTCTTCGCCACCCACCGCTACTCATGCCTACCCCCAGGACACAGTCCCTGCACGAGACCTCGCACCTTCGGGTGCCTCTGAGAGACCACCATCGCTACCTCCCATTACCCAAGCTCCGACCCCTGTAGACAGGATGCAGCAGCCCCAGGGCCCGCCACCGGCTACACCTCCTCTGAACGAGACATCGGGGTCAACGTTGGATGCTGCACAATCACCGCCGCTGCTGCGACGCTCAGGACGGCTTACAAGGCCTCCTGATCGACTTCAGTACACGAACTTATAGTGCACTTCACCCTGCCGGACTCAATTCTAAACAAGGGGTGAATGTGGTAAACCACTGTTGTTAGTTTTGTTGTTCACTGTTGTTCACTCTTGCATATTGTTGTACTTGTCTGTGCATGCCTCAGCTGACTCCGCCCCTGGCTCCACCCTCATGGCTGGGTATAAAGGTGACTGCTCGGCAGCCCCCTGCCCTTTTGGATACCAGGCAACCACGAGAGGCATGCTCTGTTCTTTGGTAATAAAAGCTTATTTGTTACTCACTCAACTTCCAGTCTTTTGTAGTAATTGATAGTGCATCAATCCCCTTTCTCCCTTCCCTGGGATGATGACTACCTCACCCTCCTTACGCCTACCTGCTCCCCAAAGACAATGATTTCTTAGATCCACGAGGATCCCATGTTCTACCAAGAAATCGGACCCAAGGATCCCCTTTCCACCCCCCACCTCCCACTTCATCAGTATGCACTTCCACTTGGTGCGGAGTGGTCCTAAATGAATGGAGAGGGGAATGGAAAATGCGCCAGCCTCTTCTTTGCCTGTGAAGCCCGACAGAGTATATAGAACCCCGGTGGACAGAGGTGAGGTGGTAGGGTTATCTGTGTGGATCACGGTGCACGATGCCCCCGTATCCAACAGATATGCTCCCTTCTCCCGCTCTACCTCCATCTCCACGAGGGGTCGCCTCCATACATCATATCGCAGCGCGCACAGGTAGACGGGCTGCACCGGCTCTAGTCATTTGGGTGCAGCGGTCGGGGCTGCGAGAACGATGGGACCGGTGGTGGCTGCTATCTTCCCTTGCGAGATCATAAGAGACCGCATTTTGTCTCTATAATTGACTCTATCGCAGCGGGATCCATAGCTGCACCGGTTCCCTTTTCTGGGACAGGGGCTGCGGTTTGGACCTGGACTCGTGCTGAGGCGGCGGTCTGGGCTGCGGGAGCTTTTCCCTTATTATCCTTCCACGGATTTTTACAGTCCCTGTGCCAATGTCCATCCTTCCCACACCCGTAACAATTGAGCTTGGCTTGGGCAGGGCGATTCCCCTCCTGATGCCACTCCTTCTTGCTTGGGGCTGCAGGTTTTGCCTCATGCACTTTTCCCTTAGAGGGAGGTGCCTCCTGACTTCTACAATTCTTGTAAGCAATGTTAAACTGTCGGAGCACTGTCTCCTCCGTGATACCGGGACCTTAGGGGTCAAACCAAGATTTGGCGAGGGCCCGTATCTGGGGCAAGCTGTTAGCAACCAGACAACGGAGCCAATGAACCTGCTGTTTGGCGTTCATTGCGGCCCATTCAGGCATGCCCGGACAACTGCGCCGATGCACTAGCCACAGCCTTTCTGCGAAAACCCGCGGGGGTTCTCCAGTTAGCTGCACAGTCCCTTCCACATGGAGGAACGGGTTACAGTCGTCCACTCCCAGAACCTCCAAGACCTCGTCTCTGAGATCCACATACCCTGTCCGTCCCCTCTTACTCCCGTCTGCGAGGCACTGAAGGATTGTGCTATCCAGGGAGAAGAGCAGCATCACTGCCTGTTCAAGATCATCACAATCATTGATGGCGGCTGTTTCCTCTATCTCCCTGAAATGGACTGAGGGATCTCCCTTCTCGGAGAGTTTTGGGAGGTGGCTTATCATCGCTCTGAGTTGTTGGGCACCGTGGGGCACCACGAGCTGGTTCATGTGGGTTCCTGCATCGCCATTTGCGGCGGTGAGACCGAACCTCTGGTGCCAAGTAGGACACATTGGTGCCGGCTCCGGCTTTACTACCAGGGGTTGTTCCTCCTCCTGCTCCACCTCGGCTACCTCCACTTCTTCCACCCCCCCTTCGGGCCAAACCTCACTGTAGCTCAGTGGCGCTGAGGGTCCAGTGGCTGGTGCCACAACTACTTCACAAGGAATCGGAGTTTTGGATTCCTGCAAAAAGTCTATGTGACTTGCTTTTGGGCTTACGATGCATACCATGCCTTTTGCCTTAACCAAGGCCGTTCTTAGGTCTTCTATGGTCTTTTGGCAGGGGCCATGGTCGGCGCTCTCAAACCCATGCTCAAGGGACAGCTTGTAAGCTGCCTTAACCTCTACTACTCTCTCCTCCTGCACTCTTAGCTGTTGTGCGAGGTGGGCATTTTTCTCCCGGACTCTCGCTTCATGGATCTTTGCCTCAGTAACCTGGCATTCCAGGTACTCTATTCTAGCCTGGTGTTGGCTGGCTACAACTTGGCATTCCTGATTCAGTGCGTGAAGCGCTGTGATGAGTTTTTCCCCACCCATGGCCTTTTCCTGTATTTCTGCTGCCTGGGTAGTGATCTTGGCTGCCTGTGCTGCAACGACTCTGTCCAAAACCTGGACTTGTTTCTTGTAACACGTCAGCACACTGCCTTTTCCACTGACTTTTTATGCTCTTTGCTCTCTGTCCACCTGATGGCTGCCTCTACCGGACGCCCATCCAGTAAGAGGTCAGAAATCCACTGCTTAGTGAGATTTACCTTGCTAAAAACATAATCCGCTATCCTCTCATCCATAATATTTCGACCATTCAAACCTGGGTCTAATACATTGCAGTCCTGCTGCCAGTGTCCTGCCATTGTTGCCATTTTCTGTAAGGAGTTTTCTTCGATCGCAGAGGTCCCTCTCTCTCCAGAGGCCTGCCTCTCTCTTGCACAGTAAAACCTTGAGTGGTTCGACCCACTCGCCCATTAGGTTCTAGACACTGGACTTTGAGGCAGGAACTACAATGTAGAGAATACTCTATAGGCCAGGTTTAAAGGAAATGAAATGAAATGTTATTGCATAGAGAAAAACAAATCAAATGCAAGTCAATAAAAGGTACATGGGAGGAAAAAACAAATTCATAATACATCACTAACTGAGATAGATACAGGCATATTATACTTCACAAAAGTCATCATGAAATGGGGAAACACACAGAACATCGAGGGACAACAACTCATTGTTAAAATTACCCTTTAAATGCCCACCCCCTAAGCCTATCTAGATCAGATTGTGAGGGGCCAGAAACATGCTCACCAATCCAGTTGGAAAGTATAGAGTTTTGAAAAAGGTCTGCGTTTTGATCCTTTCAGGTGGCCTGTCTCCACGTGGTCAGCGCTGCGGGCTGCCACACTCTCTCTTCTTCCTCGAGGTGAAGGTCACGGACAGGCTGGATGTCAGCAGGCCTGGAAGTCGGTGCGGGGAGAGACCAACTGTTTTACCACTTTCGTATGGGGTTCGTCGCACAGCCCAGTTGGTTCACCGTTTTCATATAGGTTTCACCTATACTTGTCAGCGTCCCGGGGTTGGTCGATGATCTCCCGACAGTTACCCCGGGGCTAGATGCTGACTCGACCTCCCATCTCGAACCTCGATCCTCCGTCGTCTCCACTTGAACTCCGTACCGATGTAGAAGGCCAGCTGAAGCCCCGGATCCTGTGAACCTCCTCCGAACCTCTATCGCTACCCCGGGTCTCCCAGATATACTTCTTAAAAGAATATAGATGGCCTTTACCTACAGGCTGATCTGACTGGATCTGCATCCAACCCATATGTATGGGGTTCTGTCTGGTTTCCTTTTCTCCGAAACGGCCTTCCAGAACTTACTGTGGGCTGAATCCACAAAGGCTGTCTGGGGACTGCAGGAACCATTTTAAAGTGTCCCAAAAGCTGGTCACGGGGTCTGGTGGCCATTTTGTATGCCCCTTTTTCTGGGCTTCTTTTAAAACAGTCTTTAAAATTAAGGCCTCTTCTGCCAATAGACCCTTATAGGACAATGTTCAAATTTTGCGAATCTTACAATAGCATGCTGCTTTCGCTGTTTAGCATGCATGTAGTCCTGTGTTATAGCTTCCCCGGGTTGACAATTCATTTTTAGTTATGCCTGATACTGCTCCTGCCGTGCTCTTTTGCACTACTCATTGAACCAGGGTTGGTCCCCTGGCTTGATGGTAATGGCAGGGTGAGGGATATGCCGGGCCATCAGGTTACAGATTGTGGTGGAAAACAATTCTGCTGCTGCTGATGGCCCATAGCGCCTCATGGATGCTGGAGTTTTGAGCTACTAGATCTGTTCTGAATCTATCCCATTTAGCACAGTGGTCGTGCCACACAACATAATGGACAGTATCCTCAGTGTGAAGACGGGCTTCGTCTCCACAATGACTCTGCGGTGGTCACTGCTGCCAATGCTGTCATCGACAGATGCATCTGCAACACATAGATTGGTAAAAATTAAGTCAAGTAGGTTTTTCCCTCGTGTTGGTTCTCTTACCACCTGCCGCAGGCCCAGTATGGCAGCTATGACCTTCAGGACTCGGCCAGCTCGGTCAGTAGTGGTGCTACCGAGCCACTCTTGGTGATGGACATTGAAGTGCCCCACCAAGAGTACATTATGTTACCTTGCTACCTTCAGTGCTTCTTCCAAGTGGTGTTCAACGTGGAGGAGTACTGATTCATCAGCTGATGGAAGGTGGTAGGTGGTAATTAGCAGGAATTTTCTTGTCAATGTTTGACCTGATGCCATGAGACTTCATGGTGTCCGGAGTCAATGTTGAGGACTCTCAGGACAACTCCCTCCTGACAGTGTACCACTGTGTCGCCACCTCTGGTGGGTTAGTCATGCCCAGGGATGGTGATGGAAGAATCTGGGACGTTGGCTGAAAGGTATGGTTCTCTAAGTATGACTATGTCAGGCAGTTGCATGACTAGTCTGTGGGGCAGCTCTCCCAATTTTGGCACAAGTCCCCAGATGTTGGTAAGGAGGACTTTGCAGGGTTGACTGGGCTGGGTGTGTCTTTGTTGTGTCTGGTGCCTAGGTTGATGCTGAGTGGTCTATCCGGTTTTATTTTTAGTATATTTCTTTGTAGCGGTTTGGTACAACTGAGTAGCTTGCTAGGTCATTTCAGAGGGCAGTTAAGAGTCAACCACACTGCAAGCAACCTGATGACTCCCAGTGATGCAGAGACTCAGAGTGCCCACAGCGTCTGGTCTGCACTGAAGGCCTCCATAATCAGCACCTGTGAAGATCCGCTCAGTCACTCAACCAGGAAACACCAAGACTGGTTCGACGAGAATGACCAGGAGATCCAGGAGCTAATAAGCTGCAAGCGCAAGGCATTTCTGATCTGGAAACAGCAACAGAACTCGAGAGCAAGAAAGCAGCTCTACAGAAGCCTGATGGCCGAGGTCCAACAAAAAACTCGTGACCTAAATAACAGATGGTGGGTGGAGAAAGCACAGGAGATCCAGCAGCTAGCTGACAACCACGACATGCGTGGATTCTTTAGCGCAGTCAAGACCATCTACGGCCCAAGCACCCAAGGCCCTTCCCCACTGTGAGCCAAGAGCAGAGAGGTACTCATCAAGGACAGGGAAGGAGTCAGTGCCCGCTGGAAGGAGCACTTCGAAGATCTCCTTAACCATGATTCTGTCTTCGACACGAGTGTCCTCAACCCCATCCCACAGCATGCTACCCGCCACCATCTCAGCACAACCCCAGCCCGGCATGAGGTTGAAAAGACCATCCTTCAACTGAAGTACAACAAGGCCTCAGGAGCAGATGGAATCCCCGCCAAGGCACTAAAGCATGGTGGAGAAGCACTACTGCTGTGAATTCATGAACTTATTTCTCTTATCTGGAAGGAGGAGAGCATGCCAGGGGATCTCAGATACGCCGTAATTGTGACCACCTTCAAGAAAGGTGACAAGTCTGATTGCGGTAATTACAGAGGAGTTTCTCTGCTATCTGCCACAGGGAAAGTCATTGCAAGAATCCTCCTCAATCGCCTTCTCCCAGTGACCGAAGAGCTCCTCCCAGATTCGAAATCGGATTCCGCCCACTAAGGGGCACAATAGACATGATCTGCACCGCACGTCAATTACAAGAGAAATGCAGGGAACAGCACCAACCGCTGTACATGGCCTTCTTTAATCTCACAAAGGCCTTCGACACTGTCAACCGTGAGGGATTATGGAGTGTCCTCCTCAAATTCGGCTGCCCTCAAAAGTTTGTCACTATCGTCCGCCTGCTTCACGATGACATGCAAGCCGTGATCCTGAGCAACGGTTCCACCGCAGACCCAATTCACGTACGAACCGGGGTCAAGCAAGGCTGTGTCATCGCACCAACATTCTTCTCAATCTTCCTTGCTGCAATGCTCCATCTCACCCTCATTAAGCTCCCCACTGGAATGGAGCTAATTTACAGAACAAACGGGAAACTGTTCAACCTCCGTCGCCTCCAGTCCAGATCCAAGGTCGTCCCATCCTCTGTCGTCGAATTACAGTATGGGAACGATGCTTGCGCCTGCGCTCACTCGGAGGTCGAACTCCAAACCATCGTAAATACCTTCACAGAAGCATACGAGAGCATGGGCCTTACACTAAACATCCGTAAGACAAAGGTCCTCTACCAACCTGCCCCCGCCACACAGTGCTGCCCCCTGATTATGAAAATCCATGACAAGGCCTTCGACAACGTGGACCACTTTCCCTACCTCGGGAGCCGACTGTCAACAAGGGCAGACGCCGACGACAAAGTCCAACACCGCCTTCAGTGTGCCAGTGCAGCCTTTGGTCGCCTGAGGAAGAGAGTGTTTGAAGACCAGGACCTCAAACCCGGCAATATGTTCATGGTCTACAGGGCAGCAGTGATACCTGCCCTGCTGTATGCGTCAGAGACATGGACCATGTACAGCAGGCACCTCAAAGCACTGGAGAGGTACCACCAACGCTGCCTCCGCAAGATCCTGCAAATCCATTGGCAGGATAGGTGCACCAACGTCAGTGTTCTAATTCAGGCCAACATCCCCAGCATCGAATCTCTGACCACGCTCAATCAGCTCCGATGGACGGGTCACATTGTCCGCATGCCCGATACGAGACTCCCAAAACAAGTGCTCTATTTGGAGCTCCGGCACGGCAAGAGAGCCCCAGGTGGGCAGAGGAAACGCTTCAAGGACACCCTCAAAGCCTCCTTGAAAAAGTGTAACATCCCCACCGACACCTGGGAATCCCTGGCCCAAGACCGCACAAAGTGGAGGAGAAGCATCCGGGAAGGTGCCGAACACCTCGAGTCTCTTCGCCGGGAGCAAGCAAAAGCCAAGCGCAGGCAGCGCAAGGAGCGCACGTCAACCCAAGCACCCCACCCACCCGCCCGCCCCTTCAACCACCGTCTGCCCCACCTGTGACAGAGACTGTAGGTCCCGCATTGGACTCATCAGTCACCTGCGAACTCATTTTTAATGTGGAAGCAAGTCATCCTCGATTCCGAGGGACTGCCTAAGAAGAAGACACTGCTGTGGGTCTGAAATCACATATAGGTGAGACTAGGTAAGGACCTGCAGATTTCCTTCCCTAAAGGACATTAGTGACAATCTGGTTCTTTCATGGTCACCATTACTGATGGCAAATTTATTTAGTTAACTGAATTTAATTTCTCCAGCTATCATGGTGGAATTTGAACTCATGTCTCAGGATCATTAGTCCAGGCCTTGGGCTTACTTGTCTAGTAACATAAACACTATGCTATAATAAAAACAGAAAATGCTGTAAATACTCAGCAGGCCAGGCAGCATCTGTGGAGAGAGAAACAGTTAACATTTCAGGTCGATGACCTTTCATCAGAACCAGAAAAAGTTAGATATGTAACAGATTTTAAGCAAGTGCAGGGGCTGGGAAAGGGAGGAGGGGAGGAAGGAACAAAAGGAAAGCTTTGTAATAGGGTGGAAGGCAGGAGAGATTAAATAACAAAAGGGATGTAAGTACAAAGCAAAAGGACATGGTAATGGGTAAAGTAAAGAAACACAAGAAACAGAGTGTCAGAGCAGTGGGAGGCATTCAATGTGGAGATCTGGAGGGTTCAGAACAAATATGTGCCCTTAAAGAAAAAAGGTGGGACTAACAAATCTAGAGCCCCCTGGATGTCTAGGGACATACAGGGTATTATAAAGAAAAAAAGGGAGGAGTATGACAGATACCGAGGGCTAAAAACTGCAGAATCTTTAGAGGAGTACAGAAAGTACAGGGGTGCAATTAAAAATGATATTAGGAAAGCAAAGAGAGAGCATGAAAAATTCTTGGCAACCCAAAGATGTTTTATAAATATATTAAGAGTAAAAGGAGAACTAAAGAAAGGGTAGGGCCTATTGGAGATCATGAGGGTAATCTGTGTGTGGAGGCGGGAGACGTCGGTAGGGTTCTTAGTGAATACTTTGCGTCTGTTTTCACAAAGGAGAGGGGTGAAGCAGACATTGCTATCAGGGAGGAGAAGTGTGAACTATTAGATGAAATAAACATAGTGAGAGAGGAAGTATTACGGGGTTTAGCAGATTTAAAAGTAGATAAATCCCCAAGCCCAGATAAAATGTATCCCAGGCTGTTAAGTGAAGCAAAAGAGGAAATAGCAGAGGCCCTGACCATCACTTTCCAATCCTCTCTGGCTTCAGGTGTGGTGCCGGAGGACTGGAAGACTGCTAATGTGGTACCCTTGTTCAAAAAGACAGAAAAGGATAGACCGAGCAATTAAAGGCCAGTCAGCCTAACCTCGGTGGTGGGAAAATTATTGGAAAGAATTCTGAAGGACAGGATAAATCTTCAGTTAGAAAGAAATGGATTAATCAAAGATAGTCAGCATGGATTTGTTAAGGGAAGGTCGTGTCTGACAAACTTGATTTAATTTTTTGTGGAGGTAACAAGGAGGGTGTAGTCTACATGGACTTTAGCAAGGCTTTTGATAAGGTTCCACATGGCAGACTGGTCATGAAGCTAAAAGCCCATGGGATCCAGGGCAAAGTGTCAAATTTGATTCAAAACTGGCTCGGAGGCAGGAAGCAGAGGTTAATGGTTGATGGGTGTTTTTGTGACAGGAAAGCTGTTTCCAGTGGGGTTCCGCAGGGCTCAGTACTAGGTCCCTTGCTTTTTGTGGTATATATCAATGATCTAGACTTGAATATAGGGGGTATGATTAAGAAGTTTGCAGATGATACTAAAATTGGCTGTGTGGTTGATACTGAAGAAGGAAACTGTAGACTGCAGGAAGGTATCAATAAATTGGTCATTTGGGCAGAACAGTGGCAAATGGAATTCAATCCGGAGAAGTGTGAGGTAATGCATTTGGGGAGGGCTAACAAGGAAAGGGAATACATATTAAATGGTAGGACACTGAGTAGTGTAGAGGAACAAAGGTGAAGGGATAATTACTAGTCCTAGCCCCTTAGGGCTACCCCGGATCAGGCATATTCCTCACATCTGTAAGGCTTGCAAAATTCTACAGATTCCCCCAAACCATGAAAAGAAGAGATTTTGGACTGTTTAAAATAATATTGGGCCAAAAGGGGCTTAAAATCAAAACCCCAGGATTTTTGGCTATTCTGGACATAAAAGGCATGTCCAAGCCTATGGAAAAGCTAACCAAAGGAACTGGGTTGGGCACTGTGGGACAGACAGTTTGAGTATTGGAAAAGGCCAGATTGTCTGAGAATGTTCTGGGCCATTCCAGCCATTCTACATAAAGACAATAGGCCCACGGAAGGACAGTTCCCGCCGAAGCCTACAGGCCCATCAAGAACATGAAAAATACAATACATGCCACTAATCAACAAAAGAGACCCTGGCCCCAGCAGGAGAAGACAATCGAACAACAATTTAAAACCACTCAGGGAGACATCCAAAACAACTTTGCACACTTCAACTGATTTTGAAGCAATCCCGAAACTAGTTAAAAGTCAATTAAAAATAGATGACCATCCCCGAAACTCGATAAGAATTTTAAAACTATTAAAATTAACGAGCCCGCCAAAATTAACAATGGACCAGAGGAGATTTGGCAGTCAGATAAGCCAGGCCTCAAAACAGTATAATTGAGGCCTGCTTTGACACAGTGCGGTTCACAAAGTTCACAAGTTCAGTTCAGTGCGGCAGTTCGGCGTAGAAAGGTTCAAGTTCAGTACAGGAGAGCAGTTAGAAAGTATGGTTCAGAAGGGTACTACTCATCATCATCATCACCGCACACAGTCAGAGAATTGGAGACTTGAGGAAAGAAGAACGAAATGAAAGGAGAAAGGAATCGTGGCAACCAAAGGCCTCAAGAAACCAACAACTAATAATATTACCACCAATTAGGTAATATTGGGCCACCGCGACCATCAAGAAATCAACCTGGAAGAAACCGAAAACTCGCAAACTTGTTTCCACTCTACAAGCTAGCCTGACTTACCCCTGGGTAAGATTTAACAAAAAAGACTCTTAAAAAATATACCTAACCAAAGGAAATTGGGTACTTACCCGATAAATCCAACTACGCACCCGACCGCATCAGCGGACTCGCGAAGACTGAAAACCCAATGCAGGTGCAGTCTTCCACCACGTCCGGGGTACGGCAGGTCCCAACCGCCACAGCTAAAGAGAACCCCGAAATCATGAACCTCTACAACTGTCAAGAAAGTCGTTTGGTGAGCATTTCCTGGTCCTCTGGAATTCAACCTAGTTATTATAGTGGGATTGGGAGGGGTAAGGTATTTTGTCTATTGTCATTCTCCCTTGCACATTCCAAAGTGTCCCGCCCCTTTTAGAGTATAAGATTTATTGTATTGTATATTGTCCTGTCTCAAAAATAAAATTTCAATTCTTTTGACCAACTTAGTTGTCTGTTGCAATTTTATTACAACCCCCAAATAAGTCCAAAGTCTAGAACCAAGGGAGTGGGAGTGAATAGAACCACTCAGGGAGTCAGACGCAAAGCTGACCACACACACCACCCCTTACACATCTTCAGTTTCAACTAAAGTTTGAGGTAGCTGAATCCTAAAGATGCTTAATTGGGTCTAAGGGTCTGGACTATCCCTCCCTAAATGAAAGGAACAACCTGAAAATGTTACTGTCCTCCAGATAGCACTTTTAATAAGTTTAGCTAGACTGTAACGTTGCGGATATTATGAGGGTCTGGAAAACTCCCCCAGAATTCTGCAAGTCTTCACCAAAGTGTGTACAGAAATTGAGTTTGCTAGTTTGATACAAAAGTCTTATGTGAGAGAATTCTAAAAATATATAGATTTATTAAAGAACCGACATGCAGTTTACAGTTGGTGAGTCAATCGCAACATTAACAGTTCCAAAAAGAGAAAACTTACTATTTTTTATCAGAGGTCCTTACTCTCAAGTCTTAACTTCGCTACAGTTTTACAGTTCTTAGTTTTCTACAGGAAATCCACCAAAATCAAATACCTTTGATCCTCGAGATATAAAGAGTTGGAGACTTACAGAGCTGCCTCTGAAGCCGAGAATCACTTTGCCCCTTTAAAGCGAGTCTACTATCCTATTTGAGAGTTCAATATTTATACCCTTTTCCAGTGGTATTTCCTTTAATGTTTTCTGCTGATGTAAGCTAATTATCTCTAGTCATTTTTCTGCTGACCCCTGCAATTCTTACAGTCACCTCAGCTGGTAGCTTTACAGAATTATGCCTCTTCTCTAGGTGTTCTAAGTTTACCATAAAAAACGGTGTAATGGCAGGTGTGTTTTTTACTTGATGTCATTTTTACGAAGGCAGCTGTTTGTGCTTCTTTACGAAGTATAAATTAGAACACCTTAACCAGGGTGAACCATTGTCTTGTTCTGAAAGGTCAGCCTTTAACCTTTTGTTTCACTAAGGTTATTGATTCAGTGTCAACAACTATCATCTCTATAGCCAGAATGCATTCACAGCATTTTCATCGTTCGGTTTCTAGATTTCCAGACCCAGTTTGTCATGTTTTAATAAGGCCAGAATTCTTTCATAGAATGGTGTATTTTTCTGAATAGGTTATACGGCTTATTCCTTCAAAAAGGGCCCTTGGAGTGCATGTCCACAGTTCCCTCAAGGTAGCAGGCCAGGTAGATAAGGTGGTTAAGAAGGCATGCTGAATGCTTGCCTTTATTAGCCATGGCATAGAATACAAGACCAAGGGGGTTATGCTTCAACTGTATAAAACACTAGTTAGGCCTCAGCTAGAGTACTGCATGCAGTTCTGGTCACCACATCACAGGAAAGATATGATTGCACTAGAGAGGGTACAGAGGAGGTTTACAAGGATGTTGCCGGGAGTAGAGATACTTAGCTATGAGGAAAGACTGGATAGGCTGGGTTTGCTTTTCTTGGAACAGAGGGGGCTGAGGGGAGACCTTATTGAGGTGTATAAAATTATGAGGGGCCTAGATAAAGTGGATAGAATGGATCTTTTTCCCTTAGCAGAGGGGTTAAAAACCAGGGGGCACAGATTTAAAGTAATTGGTGGAAAGTTTAGAGGGGATTTGAGGGGAAATTTCTTCACCCAGGGGGTTGTGGGAGTCTGGAACTCACTGCCTGAAAGGGTGGTAGAGGCAGAAACCCTAACCACATTTAAAAAGCACTTGGATGTGTACTTCAGATGCTGTAACCTGCAGGGCTACGGACCAAGAGCTGGGAAGTGGGATTAGGCTGGATAGCTCTTTGCTGGCCGGTGCGGACACGATGGGCTGAAATGGCCTCCTTCCGTGCTCATAGAGTCATAGAGTCATAGAGTTTTACAGCACAGAAAGAGGCCCTTCGGCCCATCGTGTCTGCGCCGCCCATCCATCCCTGTCCAGTCTAATCCCATTTTCCAGCATTTGGTCCATAGCCTTGTATGCAGTGGCATTTCAAGTGCTCATCCAAATGCTTCTTGAATGTTGTGAGGGTTCCTGCCTCCACCACCCTTTCAGGCATTGAGTTCCACATTCCAACCACCCTCTGGGTGAAAAAGTTCCTCCTCAAATCCCCTCTAAATCCCCTGAATCTATGCCCCCTTGTTATTGACCCCCCCACTAAGGGGAAAAGTTCCTCTTTATCTACCCTATCTATGCCCCTCATTATTTTGTACACCTCAATCAGGTCCCCCCTCAGCCTTCTCTGCTCCAAGGAAAACAACTCCAGCCTGTCCAGCCTCTCTTCATAGCTGAGGCGCTCCATCCCAGGTAACATCCTGGTGAATCTTCTCTGCACCCTCTCCAAAGCAATCACATCCTTCCTATAGTGAGGCGACCAGAACTGCACACAGTACTCCAGCTGTGGCCTCACCAGCGTTTTGTACAGCTCCATCATAACCTCCCTGCTCTTATATTCTATGCCTCGGCTAATGAAGGCAAGTATCCCATATGCCTTTTTAACCACCTTATCTACCTGCTCCGCTGCCTTCAGGGATCTATGTACATGTACACCATGGTCCCTCTGACCCTCTGTACTTCCTAGGGTCCTACCACTCATTGTGTATTCCCTTGCCTTATTTGTCCGTTCAAAATGCATCACCTCGCACTTTTCAGGGTTAAATTCCATTTGCCACTTTTCCGCCCATCTGACCAACCCGTTTATATCATCCTGTAGCCGGAGGCTTTCCTCCTCGCAATTTACCACCCCACCAATTTTCGTGTCATCTGCGAACTTACTGATCATACCTTTTACATTTTCATCCAAATCATTTATGTAGATCACAAACAATAAGGGACCCAGCACCGATCCCTGAGGTACCCCACTGGACACAGGCTTCCAGTCACAAAAGCAACCTTCGACCATCACCCTCTGCCTCCTGCCACTCAGCCAGTTTAGGATCCAACGCGCCAAGGCACCCTGGATCCCATGGGCTCTTACCTTCTTGATCAGTCTCCTATGCGGGACTTTGTCAAAAGCTTTACTGAAGTCCATGTACACCACATCCACAGCATTTCCCTCATCCACCCCACTAGTCACCCGCTCGAAAAATTCGATCAGATTTGTTAGACATGATTTACCCTTAACAAAGCCATGCTGACTATCCCCGATTAATCCTTGCCTCTCCAAGTGGAGATTAATTTTGTCCCTCAGAATTTTTTCCAATAATTTCCCCACCACAGATGTTAGACTCACTGGCCTGTAATTCCCTGGTTTATCCCTGCTACCCTTCTTGAATAATGGTACTACGTTAGCTGTTCTCCAGTCCTCTGGTACATCCCCTGTGGCCAGAGAGGTTCTGAAAATTAGTGTCAGAGCCCCTGCAATCTCCTCCCTTGCCTCCCACAGCAGCCTGGGATACATCTCGTCCGGGCCTGGGGATTTATCCACTTTTTGGCCCGCTAAAACCGCTAGCACCTCCTCCCTCTCGATGCTAATATGTTCAAGTATGTCACAGTCCCCTTGCCCGATTTCTATGTCTGCATCGTCTTTCTCCATAGTGAACACAGATGCAAAAAATTCATTTAAAACCCCGCCTACATCCTCTGGCTCTACACACAGATTGCCACTTTGGTCCCTAATGGGCCCTACCCTTTCCCTGGTTATCCTCTTGCCCTTAATATACTTATAAAACATCTTAGGATTTTCCTTTATTTTGCTCGCCAGTGTTATTTCATGGCCCCTCCTCGCCCTCCTAATTTCTTTTTTAAGTATGCCCCTGCACTTTTTATACTCCTCTCGGGCTTCTTCTGTCTTTAGTCTTTTGTAACTGCCAAAAGCCCCCCTCTTATTTCTAATGCATTTTTGTATATCCCTTGTCATCCAAGGTTCCCTTTGCTTGTTGGTCCCACCCTTGACCTTTACAGGAACATGTTGGCGTTGTACTCTCTCTATTTCCCTTCTGAAAGTCTCCCACTGTTTTGATGTGGATTTTCCTATAAGCAGCTGCTCCCAGTCCACTTTGGCCAGATCCTGCCTTATCACATTAAAATCGGCCTTCCCCCAATTTAGAACCCTTACTTCCGGGCCGTCTTTGTCTTTTTCCATGACCACCTTAAATCTCACCGAATTATGGTCACTGTCGCCAAAATGCTCTCCTACTGACACTTCCACCACTTGCCCGGCTACATTCCCCAGAATTAGGTCCAGTACCGCCCCCTCTCTTGTAGGACTTTCTACATGTTGGCTCAAAAAGCTCTCCTGGATGCACTTTAAGAATTTTGCACCCTCTAAGCCTTTCACACTCTGACTGTCCCAATTTATATTGGGGAAGTTGAAATCCCCCACTCTTATTACCCTATTATTTTCGCACTTCTCTGAGATTTGCCTACATATCTGTTCCTCTATCTCCCCCTGACTGTTTGGGGGCCTATAGTACACTCCCAGCAAAGTGCTTGCCCCCTTTTTGTTTTTAAGTTCTACCCATATGGCCTCATTAGAGGAACCCGCTAATATATCATCCCTCCTTACAGCAGTAATTGACTCCTTAATTAATATTGCAACACCCCCTCCCCTTTTACACCCCCCTCTGTCTCGCCTGAAGATTCTATACCCCGGAATATTGAGCTGCCAGTCCTGACCCTCCCTCAACCATGTCTCCGTGATAGCAACAATATCGTACTCCCATGTGTTCAACAACAACTTCAGTTCATTGTTCTATGATTCTATGACAAGATGAGTCTAGAAGAAATGTAAATGGGAATGGCAGAATCACCAACAGCTGCAATGTGAAAAAACCATAAAGCTTATCTCCACAATATAAATCTATGTGATCATAAAACTTAGTTCTAACAATTCACGAATTTACTATCAAACCAGAGCTGTATGCAGTACTGCCAACCTATTTCTTTAATTTTATATAGCTCTTCTGCAAACTGAGGATAGTCTGACACTGACTAAAGATGAAACAAATAAATATGGAGCTGACTTCATTCATGTGTTACCTCATTCAGCAATGAAGTAATGTTGATTTAGGGGAGTTGAAAACTTTCTTTGCACTCATCATTTTTATGAGTTATGTGAAAAAGACTCAGCTGCCAGAGTGCTGGGCTAAAGTGATTATTTGGGCACTGTTTTGGCACAAAATTAATGTAACGCTTTTCTAAAGTTCTTCTAAATTGCAGGCAATGCAGAAGGTTACAGAAAGGTGAGACGGTGTATCTTGTCATACCAAATTCTGAATTTGCATGATTGCTGTCTGCAAATCTGAGCTTGATGCATGCCGAAATAAATGGAAGGGAAGCTCGTGTTACCGAGTATGCAACTCCAATGAGCTAAAATTTGGTATATACAAATATAGAAATATAGAAGTTTACTACACAGAGATCATTCAGGCCACTGCATCTGCGTTGGCTCTTTGCTGGGTGTTAGATCCGTGATTCTGAGAGTATGATGTTTTCAAATAACTACACGGATGCTGTAACTTAACAATCAACAGGTGTTTACTGGAGTAGGGTAGTCTCAGGACTGGGGGTACAGAGGCATGCTCAAGTCTTATATATAGGTGTGGTCACTGCCGGTACTACAGTATACAGGAGCTGTAAAAGTAGTTCTCTCTTAAAGGTAAATACACTACAATTCCTCCCCTTTTAGATTAGCAGTACCCATAATATTCAAATAACAATTAACACTTTACCATGCACATTAAACAAAAATAGTCCATTTATAGATTCAGTCTTTGGGGAGGCTTCCTGATCCTTTCTGGATAGCGCCTTTCCTGAGGTTCCTGTTCTTGGTGCGGAGGCGATTCTGGCCCCTTTTCGTTGGTTAGTTCATCAGTTTCCACTGCTACTGGTTCTGAGGTAGATGCTACCGGTATGTCGGGTTCATCCCCAGGTACTCGAGACATGGGGTTGACTCGTTACTGTGACGCTAAGATCTGATCGACGTGGCGTCTCACAATGTTCTTCCCGACACCCACTGTGTACATTAATGGCCCCTGCCTTGTGCATATCGTTCCGGGTTGCCATTTCTCTGTTCGGCAGTCACCGGCCAAGACTGGTTGTCCTACATTGAAGCTCCTTGTCGGCTTCTCATTGATGTGCTGGAATTGTTTATCCTCAACATTTCTTCGCACATTTGGTCTGAGCAAATCCAGACGAGATCGCAACCTTCGGTTAAAGAACATCATGGCCGGGGTCTGGTTGGTAACTGCATGTGTCGCATTTCTGTAGGCTAATAGGAAATTGTCCACCTTATGCTGCAGTGGAATTTTTTGTCGCACATGGCCTTTATCGCCTTTTTAAAGGATTGTACGAACCTCTCAGCCAATCCATTTGTGGCTGGATGATACGGGGCGGATGTGTAATGCCTTACCCCATTCCTTCTCATAAATTTCCGAAACTCTTCGGACACAAACTGTGGTCCATTATCAGAGCAAATCTGCTCTGGCAAGCCGTTCCTGGCAAATATGGTCCGTAGGACTGCAATCGTTTTCTCTGTAGTGGTTGAGGACATTTTTATCACCTCAGGCCATTTCGAGTGAGCATCCACTGCTATTAAGAACATTGAGTCCATGAATGGACCAGCAAAATCAATATGCACCCGTTGCCATGGAGATGAGGGCCACTCCCATGGGTTTAGAGGGGCATGTGGTGGTGCATTTTGGACCTTCTGGCATCCTGAGCAGCTCTTGGCTAGGTCCTCGATTTGTTGATCAATCCCTGGTCACCACACATAAGCCCTAGCAAGGCTTTTCATTTTCACCCCTCCCAGATGACATTCATGAAGCTCATTTAACACACTCTCCCTTAACTTGGGTGGAATCACCACTCGGGATCCACACATCACTGTCCCCTGGCATACTGACAGCTGTTCTCTTCTGGATGAGAATGCTGGCAACAGTGAGTCGCCATGGGTTGGCCACCCCATCACCGTCAAATCATATACCCAAGACAGTGTCAGATCATTGCGGGTCTCCTTCTCTATATCCGTGTTAGTTACTGGCAATCGTTCAACTATTGATGAATAAAATATCTCGATAGGGTCCACTGCTGGTGCTTCCTCCACAGTAGGCAGTGGCAAGCGTGATAGCCCATCAGCGTTTCCATGCTGTTTCGTGCCTTTGTATTCTATTTCATATTGGTTCGCCCCTAGAAAAAGGGACCATCTTTGTAACCGTTGTGCAGTCATCACCGGAACGCCCTTCTTAGGATTAAAGATGGAGACAAGTGGTTGGTGGTCAGTCAGCAAGGTGAACTTCTGCCCATGCAGATAGTGGTTGAATTCTTTTACTCCCCATACTAGGCTGAGGGCCTCCCTGTCCATCTGGGCATAGTTGCGCTCGGCTGAGGTTAATGACCGACACGCAAATGCTACTGGCCTCTCCAACCCGTCTGGGAATTTGTGCAACAGCACCGCTCCAATACCATAGGGTGATGCATCACATGCCAAACGAATTGGTAGTGCTGGGTTGAAATGGGCCAAAACCTCTTTTGATGTGATCAATTCTTTGCACTTCTGGAAAGCTCGTTTACGTTCGTCATTCCACTTCCATGGTACCCCTGTTTGCAGTAGGGTGTTCAGTGGGTGTAATACCGTAGACAAATTTGGCAAGAACTTATGGTAGTAGTTTACCAGCCCGAGGAACGACCCCAGTTGTGACACATTTTCCAGTGCTGGAGCCTTGACTACTGCCTCTATCTTTTCAGGGGATTTATGTAACCCCACTTCATCGATAACGTGGCCAAAATATGAGATCTGCTTCTGGCAAAACTCGCACTTGTGGCAATTAGCTCGTAGCCCATATTCCTTTAATCTAGTGAGCACCTTCTCCAGGTTGGTGAGGTGATCACTGTCATTTTCGCCCGTGACCAGGATGTCGTCCAAATAACACTGGGTCCCTGGAATCCCTTGCAGGACTTGATCCATCGCCCTTTGCCAAATAGCCGGAGCCGATGCTACCCCGAACACCAGTCGGTTGTATTGGTAGAGACCTTTATGAGTGTTGATCGTGAGGTATTGTTTCGAGGCTTCTTCTACCTCCATTTGCAAGTACGCCTGGACTAGTTCAATTTTGGTGAAGCGTTTACCTCCAGATAGCGAGGCGAAAATATCCTCAATTCGTGGAAGCGGATATTGTACCGTGTGAAGGACTGGGTTCACTGTCACCTTAAAATCCCTACAGATGCGGACCTTCTTTGTTTCCCCAGGCATATTACTCAACGACCTCTTCATTACAGGAATGATGGGTGTAGCCCACTCGCTCCAGTCTACTTTGGACAGTACTCCTGAATGTTCCAATCCTTCCAGCTCTGCTTCGACGGCTGGTCTGATCGCATAAGGCACTGGTCTGGCCTTAAGATACTTTGGGCTTGCATTTTCCTCTATTTTAATCGTTGCTGTTATGCCTTTTAGTGTTCCGAGTCCCTCCTGGAACACTTCTTTTGCGTCAGTTAGCATTTTTGACAGTCGTCCAGGTGTGACGTCGTCATCCTTTTTGGCGTCAACCTTCAGTGCCTGTATGGAATGCCAATCTAATTGTATCTTCTGGATCCATTCAAGTCCTAGTAGTGGTGGTCCTCCATCTGGCAATACATATAGGTCCATTTTAGGTATTTCCTGGCCTTTGTATATCACTTTCACCCTTCTTATTCCTTTGGGGTAGACTTTTTGCCCCGTGTACGTCTTCAAGACAATTTCTGTAGCTTTCAAGGGTATATGTGAAAATAGCCGCTTGTATTCCCTTTGGTTTATGACTGTTAGGGCTGATCCTGTGTCCAATTCCATTTTCACTTGGACTCCGTCTATCTTGAGTGTGACCCAGATAGTCTGGTGATCCTCCATTTTGGTTACCTTATGTAGTTTCAGACAACCCAGCTCCTTGCTTCAGGAGTCTGTATCACTTTTCTGTTCGTCTGAACTACTGTCCATCACCTTATGTACCTTTTTGTACTTCTCCTGTGGAGATTTCTTGCTGTTGGTTTTCTTCCCTGACCTGCAGACTCTTGCTATGTGTCCTGCTTTTCCACACTGTCTGCACACTTGGTCCTTGAACCAACAATCCTTCTGGTCGTGTGTTGTTCTGCCGCAGTGATAACACTTCCGTGTTCCATATGACATTTCATTGGTGCCATATTCTTGTGGTCTCCATTGTATCTCTGCAGTGCCCCTTGTGGCTGCTTCGTGTGATACTGCCATGCTGAAAGCCTTGTCCAGCGTAAGATCCTTTGCTGATAGAAGCCATTTCTGGGTTCCTTCACTTTGAAGCCCACACACAAACTTGTCCCTTAACGTATCTGCTAGTCCCACTCCAAACTGGCAGTGTTTCGATAGCTTGCGCAGTTCCGTTAAGTACTCAGCATTACTTTCGTCTTTATGCTGGTTCCTTTTGTGGAACTTAAATCTTTCTGCTATCAGCAGCGGTGTGGGGTTTAAGTGGTCCTGTAGGATTTCTACTATGCTTTCGAAATTCTTATTCACGGGCCTCTCTGGGGTGATTAGGTTTTGCAGTAAGCCATAAGTTTTTGCACCCATGGAATTTAACAAAACCAGTGCTTTCCTAGCATCTGGCACTTCATTCGCCCTGCAGTTCACCTCAATACGTTCCACATATGTCGCCCAATCTTCGACTTCATTGCCGAACGTAGAGATACTGCCACTCTTCGGCATCCCTGGGTGTGATTTAACTGTCAACAATAGCGTCTCCCGCGCTCTCCCTTCTTCTCCGCTGGCACAAAATGGCATCTCCCGTGCTTCCCTTTCTTCCCACGCTCGCCCTTCTTCTCCGCTGCGGCTTCTAAAAATGGCGTCTCCCGCGCTCTCCCTTCTTCTCCCCACGGACACTGTTCAGCCCTTGAGCCCTGGCTGTGGCCTGCGCGTTTTTTTTTTTTGTGCGCCTTCCCCGTTTCCGCCGCTCGGTCCTGAACCCGGCTGCTGCTTTACCCTCATTATCTCCATTTTGTTTTTCCTCGACACCGCTCGGTTTTCAACCCCTGTGCGCTTCACCCTCTCTCTTACCCCGTCGACGCTTCTAGGCTTTTTCTCTGCCGTCGGTCGGCTCCAGCCGCCGCTGTCCGGGAAGGGTCTGCACTGTACCTGTTGTCAGTCTGTTGCTGGATCATCGTGGCTGGGGAACCAAGCCCGGCTCTCAACAGCCTCCCCTGCGATGTTCACTCTCTGCCGGGCGACTGGGCGGTTGCTCGTTGTCGACGCCTGTGCTTCTGGCCTCGACTTTCTTCCACCGCCCTCCCGGAGCGAATCCTTGAAGGGAAATGCAGAGTTGCAGGTAGATTCGAATCGACACTCGTCGCCACTGTTGGATCTGTGATTCTGAGAGTAACTGCACGGATGCTGTAACTTAACAATCAACAGGTGTTTACTGGAGTAGGGTAGTCTCAAGACTGGGGGTACAGAGGCATGCTCAAGTCTTATATACAGGTGTGGTCACTGCCGGTACTACAGTATACAGGAGCTGTAAAAGTAGTTCTCTCTTAAAGGTACATACACTACACTGGGGAAATCCAAAATGAATCCCACTGTCCCACTCTCTGGCCATAGCCCTGTATCCTCCTCTGACTCAAAAGTTTATTGACTATTTTCTTAAAGGTTGCAATTATCCCTGTCTCAACTGCTTCCTGTGGCAAGCATTCCATACTCCAGCAATTTACACTGTAAAGAAATGCCTCCTGACATCGCTCCTCGCTCTCTTAGTAATCATTTTAAATTGATGACCTTTATCATTGACTCCCCAGCCAGAAGAAATAGTCCTTCCTTATTTACCCTATCAAAACTCTTCATACTTTAAAAAAGGTCGATTCAAACTCCTTTAATCTTTGTTGTTCCGGTTTGACATTTCATAATATAAGGTGATATATAAAGAAGTACACCTATAGTTCCAGTATCCCAAGTGTCTCTTCATAACTATAGTTTCCCATCCCTATTATTTTCATGGTGAATCTATGCTGAACACTCTCTATGACTTTAATATTTTTTCCATAATCGCATTCCCAAAATTACATACAGTACTCTAACTGTGATCTAATTATTGCCTATACAAATTTATCATTGCCTCTTTGCTCTTGTATTGCCCATACTTATAAAGATGAAATGCTCTTGGCCTTTTTTTATGCTGTTATCTGCCCGCACATGCACTTTCAAATAATTATGGCCCATAATGTGAGGTCAGCGGCGAAGCAAAGGCGTTCGCCATTGGCTCCGAAGAAAGCTTCTCACAATGATCCTGTGATCTCTGTGGCGAGAGGTTCGGCTTTTTCGACGTTCAGTTGAGATCAGCGTAAGTTAATGGGGATCCCCTCGTGTGAGCTGCTGTGACAGCAACAAGCTGTCTAAGCAGCCAATCACAATGTAGAAACAAACCGGGAACCAGGAAGTGAAGAAGCTCCTTTTATTCTAACCATTTAAAACTGTTATAGAGAGCAAAACAACGATTGGGGCTCTCACATGGGGAAAAGGTAAATCTGAAATGAATATGAACAAACTTTTAAAAATATAATTTTTTTTTAAAATTTCTTTAAAATTGTAACTTTTATTAAAATGGAGAAATTTGACACTCCACAAAATTAAAATGAGTTTTTCAGGGCCATAACGTTGTTTAGCAGACAATAAACTGTTAAAACTCCAGTTACACATAATATCCAACACAGTCTAACTTTTAATGTAGAACTTAACAGCGATATTACCACGGAAAAGCTGAAGCTTTCATCAGTTTCACTGATTTGGATGGCGGGGGGGTGGTGGGGGTGGGCACTGTGCAGCCAGTGTCAGAGCAGTGAATGACAGACCGCAACTTCAAGATTTCCACATTTAGATGCACATGCACTAGATCAGTTTCAAAGGGGTAATGACGGCGAACACTGTTAGTTCACTGTTATTACCCACTATAAATTCCAGGCCAATGTATTTAAACACCTAGGTCTCCATGTTCATCCACAGCCTTTAGCATCTTTCCATTGAGTGCGTACACTCATTCCTTGTTTTCATTTTTTAGAATCTATAAACAGCATGTTTGGCAAAACTGAATATTTGTCAGATTAGCAAGTATATTTGGGTTAGGGTGATGGAGTAGAACATCAATTAGCAGAGGCAGGATATTGTATTTTCTTGGCTTGGATTGGTAAACGTTATAGTCCAATCAGTATCATATGTCTTGCCTTTTTTGATCCTCTGCACTTGGAAATGATCAATGCCTGTGAAACAGTAATGCCAAATAGAAAAATATATCTTACATTGTGGCAGATAAAACATTGAGGAAGTGGGAATTAGAACATTGCAGGAAGCCTCAGCCTAAATAATCCATGTTGGTGAGATGATTACTACTAGAAAGCTAAATTGAAATACTGATTTTTATTCTTGTGAAGCCTGTTCTTAAAACAATTATTATAAGAATATAAAAGTTATGATGACTGGAATGTTCACTTTGGAATTGATTACTAAATAAGTTACATAGTAAATCTTGGAAATAAGAATATAAGAACATGAGATATAGAAGCATGAGTAGGCCATTTGATCCTTTAAGCCTGCTCCACCATTCAATAAGATCATGGCTGATCTTCCACCTCATCTCCATTTTCCTGAACTATTCCCATATACCTTGATTCCCTTAATATTCAAAAATCTATCGATCTCTGTCTTGAATATTCTCAACGACTGAGCCTCCACAACCCTCTGGGGTAGAGAATTCCAAAGATTCACCACCCTCTGAGTGAAGACATTTCTCCTCATCTCAGTCCTAAATAGCCGACCCCTTATTCTGAGACTGTGACCCCTGGTTCTAGACCCCCCCAGCCAGGGGAAACATCCTCTCTGCATCTACCCTATCAAGCCCTGTAAGAATTTTGTAGGTTTCAATGAGATCACATCTCATTCTTCTAAACTCTAGAGAATATAGGCCTAGTCTACTCAATCTGACCTCATAGGATAATCCCTCCATCTCAGGAACCAGTCTGGTGAACCTTTGTTGCATTCCCTCTATTGCAAGTGTATCCTTCCTTAGGTAAGGAGACCAAAACTGTACACAATACTCCAGGTGTGGTCTCACCAGGGCCCTATATAATTGCAGTAAGACGTCTTTACTCTTATACTCAAATCCTCTTGTAATAAAGGCCAACATACCATTTGCATTCCTAATTGCTTGCTGTACCTGCATGTTAATTTTCAGTGATTTGTGTACAAGGACACCCAGGTCCCTCTGAACAACAACATTTTCCCAATCTCTCACCATTTAAAAATACTCTGCTTTTCTATTTTTCCAACCAAAGTGGATAACTTCACATTTCTCCACATTATATTCCATTTGCCATGTTCTTGCTCATTCACTTAGCCTGTCTATATAAGAACATAAGAACATAAGAAATAGGAGCAGGAGTAGGCCAATCGGCCCCTCGAGCCTGCTCTGCCATTCAATAAGATCATGGCTGATCTGATCCTAACCGCCAATCTACTATCACTGAACCATCTCCTGAATCTAACAGAATTAGACACACGAAATAGGAGCAGGAAATATCCCCTTGAAGCCTCCTTGAATCATCCTCACAACTTACATTCCCACGGTTGAAGAAGGCAGAGAAAAATTAAATGCAGGAAATCAAGTCATTTGACTTTGGGAAGAGTCAATGTCTGAGTTACATTTCAAATACAAAATAAAAACTGCATTCAGCGTGGAAGTGCAAAGCTTGTACTGCTCTGGATGAACACAAAGAGATCTGCAGGTGTACTTCATAAGGTTTCCCTCTTGCATATCAACCTGCATTATGAAATGTCACACTTTGGTGAATTATGTGTCACGGTAACAATTTTGAATTACTTAAGTGTTATGCTGCAGCTCTGGGGTGCACCACTTTCCAATACAATTAAAGTTCCTTGTTCATTAAATCAAGGCTCTGACCTATGACTATGCAGCAAAAAAAAAAAAATCTACAGATTCCATTAGACTGCTACTGTACAACTTTCTACCTGATTTTTGTAAAGATTTATTACAATTGTATTATATCTTCTGTTCCACAAGATCATAAAATTATCCTTCATAGTCATCGTGAAACAAAAAGCTATTTCCTTCTCTAGTTAGAATTCACATTTAGAGCAGACTTTTTTTAAAGACAACATGCAGGCACTCTGATAAATAGTGTACATTAAGGCAGGATTTTCATTGTGCCGTGGAGTCGGGATTGGAGGTGTGCGGGGGATTAAAATCCCGAAATCAGGGGTCCCGACCCCATCCCGCACCCAAACCCACCTCCATGCCAGTTTCAAAGGAGGCGGGTACCCGCCCCGCACTGGGACCCGCCTACCCAAGGCGGGAAGGAATTAGTGCCAATTAACAGGTAGGTATCAGGCAGTTTTTAGCCTAATCCCTATTTTGAAGGTTGAAGTGTGGGATTCCCGATGGCTCCAAACCACGCCAAGTTAGAGGAGGCAGGCCGTCGGGTTGAAGGACTTGGAGGGGTCGAGATGTCGGTGTTCAGGTGAGTGATGTGTGCATAAGTGCAAAGGTAAGTGTGTTTGGTGTGTCTAAAGTGATTTTAAAAATGTAAATTACCTTTTCTTACCTTTTCAGCCTTCCTTCCTTTAGGTTCCGGGAGTCCCTCATCTCACCGGCACAGAAAGCAGAATGGCTGCGAACTGTCAAAAGTGACAGCCTGCAGCTTTCTGTGCAGGAGAGATTTCTAACTGAGTCTGTGGAGAAGGACTCATGTTAGAAGTAAGACTGTCAGTGTTTGACAGCTTCAAACAGCTGTGAAACGGTGATATTTCATCTGTCAAAAGCTCTTGACAGATGAAATTTCAGTCTGTGACGTCACCTGTTGCCGGGTGGCCCTTAATTGGCCTGCTGAGCCCACTGGGCGGGCTCAACAAGGTCAATCAAGTCAAAATCGCATGGATTGGCCACATCTCGATGGAGGCGGGACTACAACCCTGAAAGTTGTAGTCCCACCTCCAACCCGACTCCTGAGTTAAATTCCTGCCCTAACTGTATGCAAAAATTTCCTTTTATTATTATTGCCTATAGTAGTTAATGAAGTCCAGAGGAGAAAACACTCAAGGAGTGCTGTGCATAATCTTTCCTGCACCAACATTACTGAATGTCACACAAACATTGTCCGGAACAGGAAATTGCTTTTTTGATTATGAACACTTATTCTAATTTGGGATGAATTTCCTTTTCAAATAATACAGCAGATAGAGGAGAAAGCTATCTCTGAACATTTACAACTAGAGGATTTAAATGATCCCCTTGAGTTTCCATGTATTCATTAGAAACTGGAGTCACTTAAAGGGAGTAAATTGGAGAGCCTATTTTTAAGCAGACTATTTAACTTGGACAATCAGCATAGAACTGGAGGACACAATTACAAAATTAACAAGCCTCAAACTAAGTGAGGGAGCTAATATTTTCTCTGCCAATAGAGCGGTGGGTATATAAAATAGATTCCCTGCAAAAGCAAGTAATACAGTGTTGATTACCTCCCAACCAAAACTCCATGAATATCTGATTAGAAATGGAATTGCAAGTTATAGAGATACATATGGACAGAGATAATCAATTTCTCCATGGAATATGATGGTTCTTGTGCTGCAGGGACTATGGAAATGCCACCTGTGGAAATCGACAGGGGGATAGGTTTGAATAATAGAAATATAAGAATAGATTGATATTCTGGAGTTTTGCTTGATTAACTTTGGAGGTCAGAGATAATTTTTACAGAAAACTCCCAGAGGATATTAAATAAGCTGGTTAGAGTCCATGCTAGATCAATTGCATATAATCTGTGGAAGCAGCAGCCTTGATGGGTTGAATTACTTTCCTTATCCATGTTTTCATATGTCCCTTAATGAGCCATCGTTCAATTATGAACAGCCACCAATATGTATAAGGCTGGAAGAATCTATTTGTTCTTAATGAACAGTCAGTTACAAGGGGCCACATTAACTACACCAGCAAAATGAGTCCTTTTCAGAACAGGGATTGAATCAATGAACTGATATGGCCAACAAATTAATGGGAAAAGCATTCGCTAGACCTGGATCACTGAAAACTTGGAATCAGCATCCATCAATCCTCTCCTGTGTTTCAGGCAGTAGAAATAAAGGCAGTAATTGCACCACAACAAGACTAAACAAACAATTCAGGTGTTGTTGCAGGAGGCTTTCATTTAGAGACCAGCAATTGGCAAATGATCAAGTAAAGCTGCATGATTGTTTAAAGAATAAAGATTTTGAGGTAAGATAGTGTATGGAAATAGCATTTAGACAAATGGAGCAGGTGAATTTAATGGAATGTTCCCTGGTTTAAACTCCAAATAACTTTGTTCAATTAAACATGCAAAATTTGCATTTAAACTGGTGGGAATTTAATGTATTGTACCTGTTGAATTTTTCAAGACTAAGGCAATACTATGGCACAGCAAAAAGATCAGAAATGTTAATGGGAATGTGGTTCAATTCTCACATTGTTTGCCTTCAGGCTATGGCAGTAAAACGTTATGCTATTCATATTTGTCCTAGAGGTATGTTGAAAAGAAAATCAATTTTCTTTATGTGTCTTTCCTCTATCGGAAAAAAGTGGTAGTTGGTGCCTTTGTAGCTCAGCTGCTAGACATATATACTGGGTCTTAACCATTTTTGGTTGTTTTCACTGCACCATTGATGTAAACCTGCCTTAATTGTCCTCTAATTGCTCAATTTCTAGAACCTAACCTGAAAAATGGGTATAAACTAAAACAAATATATATGCTAATTTTATATTACTGTGGCATTTTGGCATCCTCTAGGAAAAGCCTATAATGCATTATTTATGGCACTTGCATGTCTTGGATTGTCACACTCAAATAAAAGAAAAGCACCTTCTGGCACAACAGGAAAGTTCATTTGAATGCAATTTAAGGTTATTTTTACTTCTTGCGCATAGACCATTATCTACAAAAGGGAAAACTCGATGGATTCCTGTATAACATCCAAAGTAGTAGAAAGTTCAACATTATTAAAGCAAACAGAAATAAAACTTGCTGTACATTGATCATTATGCTCTTCGGTGTGAGATATATTACTAATCAATTACTCAAGAAATTTAAAACCAAATGCCCAGTTTCCAACACTCGGCAGCATAATATGCAGTTCATAACTCACTCAGATAACTTTCCAGAGATTCTGATTCCACAAGTAACTAAAACAAACTATCTGACACTTACAAGTGACACCTTTTGAAAGGCAACCTGAAAAACACATCTCTGCTTGTGACAAGAACTGACCTGAAAGATTTCATTCCAGCACAATAGCAGACTTAACCCCATTGTGAAGAGAAGCATTAAATCAAGAATATGACAAAATCAAAGGCCTCAAAGTTTGCCTTGCTATATCTGTGAAAGAAGTAAGCTCATTCATTAAATATTAGCAAATTCCTGGGATTCAGCTCCTGGTAAGTTAGAGGATGTGTTGCTTTTATATGAAGATGGGGGGGAGAAATTCGGTAACTTAGCACCTCCAGTTAGTGCCTGGCAGGGGCGCTAATGGGCACCGGGGCAGTAGCACTGCACGAGGTGAATCCAGCGACGTACAGCAAATCCGGCACCCTTGTAGCGTCGCCGCTATGAGTTAGCGCCGGGGACTTCAGTGCCAGGCAGATCATCACATCAGTGAGTGTGCCGCGCTCACTAGGCGCCCGATTTGCAAAATTGATTATCACCCCCTGCCTTAGCACCTCACCCTGACAGAGACAGGGAGAGGAGGTGTGTAGATGTCAATAGCTGGCTACAGGGGCATTACTTAAAGGGATCATGAATAATGAGCCGCAGCGCTCAGGTTTGTGCTGTTTCACTGCTTCCTTGTCAGTTTGACATTGTGCAACTGTTTAAATCAGTTATTTAAAGGTTGTTTAGTGTCCAGAGTGTTATGGCTACTAAAGAATAGTTCTATTTGCTCTCACAACATATCAAAGTGTTACATTTCATTACATTAATGGGGGCTATACTGGCAGTTGATGTCGCCTTCCAGGCTCTATGGCGGATGGAGCGCAGGCAGTGAGAAAGATTGGAACATGTGGTCAGAGGGAAGAGGAGGGCCATGAGGGCTCTCAACAGGAGGCCTTACCCTCCGAGGGTATTCCAACAGCAAGTCTCCTACTTTCAATTAAATGAGGAGCAGTGTATTAGAAGACTCTGCTTCACCAAGGAGGCCGTCACAGAACTCTGCCACCTCCTGCATCCAGACCTCAAGCTTCAGATCAGGGTGACCACGGCTCTCTCAGTGGCAGTCAAGGTCACCGTCACACTCAATTTCTTTGCCAGCGGGTCCTTCCAGTCTGTAACAGGAGACATAGCTAACATCTTGCAGTTTGCTGTCCATCGCTGCATCCGGAAGGTCACAGAGGCTCTCTACCGTATGACAAAGGACTACATTTCCTTCCCCATCACTAGAGAGAAGCAGGGTGAGCATGCATGTGGCTTTGCCAGGATAGCGGGATTCCCCATGGTGTAGGGTGCCATTGACTGCACCAACATGGCTTTGTGGGCACTGCATAACAATCCTAACATCTTCCGTAACCACAAAGGCTACCATTCACTTAATGTGCAGTTGGTGTGCAACCACACACAGCGAATTTTCAATGTGAATGCCTGCTATCCCGGCAGCAGCCACGATGCCTTCATTCTGCACCAGACCAGTGTCCCAGCACTCTTCCAGCCACCACATCAAGCTCACGGCTGGCTAGTCAGAGACAAGGGTTATCCGCTCTCCACCTGACTCATGACTCCTCTCCACAACCCCAAAACTCCTGCCCAGCACTCATATAATGAGAGTCATGCTGCTACCAGGAACATCATCGAGCAGACCATCGGGGTACTCAAGCAACTGTTCTGCTAACTTGACCGCTCGGGAGGAGCCCTCCCGTACTCGGCTGAGTGGGTGTCCCATTTTGGCATCATTTGCTGCATGCTCCACAACTTGGCCATCATGAGGGCCCAGCCCTTGCCACCAGGAATTGCGGGACGACCTCAGGAAGAGGAAGAGGGAGAGGAGAAGGAAGAGGAGGAAGAGGAAGATGAGGAAGACGAGGAGGAGGAGGAGTGAGGGAGGAGGCAGCCATTCAATTGGCCTTCGGGAAGGGCGGTCCATGACCACCTCATTAGACTGCGGTTCCAATAAATGAAACCCCAGATCCTCATTGCTCACCACATCCCCAAAATTCCATCCCTGTCACAGGCCATTTCATAGCGCAAAGCTGAAATGAGACACACCACAAAAAAATTCAAACTGAATTAATAAATTTATCAGTAATCAGTTAACACATATTTACAACAACAATATTAACTATTCACCCTTGTGCAATCCCTTAATGCCTCTCGTTACTGTGCCTTTGCTTACTTTAGTGCTCCTATGAAGTGTTGACCCAATGGCTGCAGCAGAGCTGGTGGAAGGCTGCTGAGTGCCTGTGCGGGAGACTTCAGATGGCCTTGCAGGACATCCTCAACCAGCTCTGGGCCTGGAAGGCCCGGCTGTAGACTGCACCACCTCAACATGGGCGGCAGCAGTCTGGGCTGGCTGGATAACAGGCAGTGACAAGGGCAATGGTGGAGTGCCAACAGTGGAAGCAGGAATGCTGTCATCCTGAGAGAGGACAGCAGGTTCCTGCTCTACTGACCCACTATCACTCCCCCGGGGCAACACCTCAGCATCCCTAGCAATCTGTTGGAGCACAGATTGCTGGCCTGCTGAGACACCATGAAAGCCCCAGTCAACGGTGGTAGACCTAGCGACGATGGCAGCAGTCAGAGCTTGCGTGATATCAAGCTGAGACTGCATGAGGGATGAGAGCAATTTGAGATTGAATGGCACCAACCATAGACTGCATTACAGCACTAAGACGTTGCATCGCTTCCAAGCTGGCAGATCGCCCATCACAAGCGACATCAGGCCTGGGTCAACACTGTCTATCTGGGAGTTGACCATCCTTTGCAGACTGGAAATGATGGGCTCCATGGTGTGCTCAGAGCATTGTGCAATGTTGGAGGTGGACTCCTCCATGCTCCTTACCATTGCCGAGAGGCTCTTGGGTACCCTTGCCATTGCACCTATCATCTCCGTGTGCATGCCCAGCCCCCTTCTTCTAAAGGCCTCCCCATCGAGGTTCTCATCTGAGTCTTGTGCAGCAGAACTCGTGCGCGAACTTGCCCTCCGGAGAGCTGGTCCCCTGAGTTGCCCTTTCCCCCTGGCCTTGCAGCAGCCCGCTCGTTCCCGGTGCATTACCCTATGCATATCCCGCTACTATACTAGCCTCTAAAGAACTCGTAGTGCCAGAATCTGAGCTGGTGCCTGCTGGTGAGACATGCAGTAATGCGGTGTGTTCTTCCTCCTCCTCTTCTCCTGCCTCGCCCTCGATGGTGCTCTCAGGAACAGGCTGCTCAAGTGCTTGCTGATTATCTGAAAGTATAAAGGCACAAGAGTTGTGTTAAGGTGAGGGGAGGGGGGAAGGAAGGGAGAAATGCATGCATACAGCATTATTAGCTGGAAAGTGCAAAAGGCTTGTGGGATGAAGGGGAAGTGGGATGTGAGAAGAAGGAGTAGGGACAGCGCCCACCACCTGGCACCCAATAATCTCCAGCACTCTATTTTCCAGCGCAGACAGTGGTTGTGTGTCTTCTTGTCCCCCGCCTGTATGCTCCTGCTCCCTCCTGTTGTGAGCCACCTTGGCGTGCAAGAGAAAGGAAAGTGTGTGAGTGATTGTCTAGCAATGTGTTTGGGTGATGTGCCTGCCATAGTTGAATAGCTGCCATTGTGTGCAAGGGGCGGGGTGTGGGTGTGAGTGTTGGTTGGTAGAGATTGTTGGTGGGTGAGTGCTGGGGGTGTGGTGCTTTGGCCAGTGTTCAGGCGGTGGTATGTAGCATTTGTTGAGGCATTGACTCACCCTGACCACCTGAGTGAGGTTGTTAAATTTCTTCCTGCACTTTGTGTGAGTCCTGGGGACCACAGTGCTGCCCTCAACATGCTGGGCAACCTCCCTCCACATGGCACGGAAGATGTGCAACGAGGGCCTCCTGCCACTTGCCAGGTAGAGCACCGCCCCCCGTCTCTCCACAACGGACACCAACTCCTCCAATGCTTGGTCTGAAAATCTGCAGGCTCTCTCCCTGGGGTGTGGATCTGCCATCATCATGCCTGCTTCAGTCATCCGGCTCCTTGGGCATGGCCTGCTCCTGCTTGCTAACAGAGGTTCACAGCCAGCAATGCTGAGAATGAGGTTCTGCAGCATCAATGATCCTTCGCTTTAAGAACTGGAAAGAGCCTGTGGTAATGATGACTTGCGGTTAGACTGCACTTGATATTGGTTAGCACTTTGAGTGTAACGCCACTGAGTTAGGTCATTAGCGCTTCATTTAGCGCTCCAATCCTTTCTTTGAATGATGATACTTAATTTTGCATGCCGCATGATTCATTAGCACCTGGTGCTAAATCTCAGACTTTTCTGAAGTTACCACCCATTCCTGGGCGATAATGAATTTCTCCCCTAGGAACATTATGCCATGTGAAACACATGGGGTTGAATTTCCTCAGGGCATCTCCAGCTGCCCGGCCATAACTCCCGTGGAAGTTCAGTAGAAACCTGTTTACATATTTCTCATTAATATCAGGCAGCAAAGTTGAAAATGGCCCACCTGTGGCACCAGTATTTTATGTTCCTGGAGAGTTGTCCTGTGCATTGCAAATAACCATCTTTGCTTCCTTATACTTTTTTGTAAAGTGTGACTTAGACCTTTGCATGAAATGTATGCGACATCTGAAGTGTGATGGACAGGAAAGGGGCTCATACATAAGATTTTTGTATTCTAGATATGTTGGTTCTCAGTAATTGGATATGATGAGAATGTGACAGAAAACTCAATAAAGCCCATGTTTAAACTATCTAATCCTGTACCAATCTTGCTGATCAGTTTTGAGAATTGTCACATGCAATTTTCCCTGTTTTTGTGTTTATATGTATAATAGACTGAGGAGATAAAAATCATGGGGGAAAAATTTGGTTGGTTGGCACCTCTCATTAGCTAATGGGGCGCTAGGAACTTAGCGCCCGAGCGTGGCGATTTTAGCGGAGCTCGCGAAATTGACCAATCATTTTGCAGCAGCGCTAAACACTACCACCACATTCTCCTACGCCTGCAGATCGTGATGTCACTCGAGCGTGCAACACCCCGGTAGCACCCCAGACCGGAAATTGAGTCCTAGCCACTGCCTTAGCGCCTGCCATTAGGAACGACAGGTAGAGGGGAACATTTTCAAGTCGGGAAGGGGCTGGGGGAGCGCTATTTAAAGGCGTGCGCTTTCTGCTTTTTCTTGTCGGCAAAGTTTTTGGTACACACAGGTTGAGAGAGAGAGAGATGTCTAGAGAGATTTAACACTATCCTAAGGAGTTTTGGTCCTCAGCACCACTTTTGAGGTTCCTAAGCACCGAGCTCTTTCCCTGGGCCTATCCATTAGTGGTTCCAAAACAATTGCTTTAGAGATCTCTCCAGGTTGAGATTCAAGTCTGCAGTGAGCAGGGTGTGGCTGGCCAGCAAGATGGCCCCTCCCCTTTAAGAACGGGATGGCGCCAGTCTGTCTGGCTTCCATGGTAACTGACATCGCCTGAGCTTCAGTAGCGTTCTGAGGTAGCACCTCGCTCCCCAATGTTAGTGCCTTAAGAGAGGTGTGTAGCACCTGATTTAGCACTCAAATCACCTCCAGGGGCGATAGAGGTGAATTTTGCAGTCGGAGGCGATAATTAGCGCCGGGCGATAAACTTGCACCCGGCCGATATTAGCGCCCCAAAATGGGCGATACCCAATTTTTCCCCTTGTTTTTATCCAGGACAAGGAAAATCTTTGTCCATCAAGCCCATACATGCTTGCCCCTATCGTTCAGCTGATTTCATCCCTCAACAGCCACCTGCAGAGATCTCCAACCCTCCTTCCTTCAACAGCCACCTGCAGAGATCTCCAACCCTCCCTCCTTCAACAGTCACCGCCAGAGATCTCCAACCCTCCCTCCTTCAACAGTCACCGCCAGAGATCTCCAACCCTCCCTCCTTCAACAGTCACCGCCAGAGATCTCCAACCCTCCCTCCTTCAACAGTCACCGCCAGAGATCTCCAACCCTCCCTCCTTCAACAGTCACCGCCAGAGATCTCCAACCCTCCCTCCTTCAACAGTCACCTCCAGAGATCTCCAACCCTCCCTCCTTCAACAGTCACCGCCAGAGATCCCCAACCCTCCTTCCTTCAACAGTCACCGCCAGAGATCTCCAACCCTCCTTCCTTCAACAGTCACCGCCAGAGATCTCCAACCCTCCCTCCTTCAACAGTCACTGCCAGAGATCTCCAACCCTCCCTCCTTCAACAGCCGCCTCCAGAGATCTCCAACCCTCCCTCCTTCAACAGTCACTGCCAGAGATCTCCAACCCTCCTTCCTTCAACAGTCACCGCCAGAGATCTCCAACCCTCCTTCCTTCAAAAGTCACCGCCAGAGATCTCCAACCCTCCCTCCTTCAACAGTCACCGCCAGAGATCTCCAACCCTCCTTCCTTCAACAGTCACCGCCAGAGATCTCCAACCCTCCCTCCTTCAACAGTCACTGCCAGAGATCTCCAACCCTCCCTCCTTCAACAGTCACCGCCAGAGATCTCCAACCCTCCTTCCTTCAACAGTCACCGCCAGAGATCTCCAACTCTCCCTCCTTCAACAGTCACCGCCAGAGATCTCCAACCCTCCCTCCTTCAACAGTCACCGCCAGAGATCTCCAACCCTCCCTCCTTCAACAGTCACCGCCAGAGATCTCCAACCCTCCTTCCTTCAACAGTCACCGCCAGAGATCTCCAACCCTCCCTCCTTCAACAGTCACCGCCAGAGATCTCCAACCCTCCCTCCTTCAACAGTCACCGCCAGAGATCTCCAACCCTCCCTCCTTCAACAGTCACCGCCAGAGATCTCCAACCCTCCCTCCTTCAACAGTCACCGCCAGAGATCTCCAACCCTCCCTCCTTCAACAGTCACCGCCAGAGATCTCCAACCCTCCCTCCTTCAACAGTCACCGCCAGAGATCTCCAACCCTCCTTCCTTCAACAGTCACCGCCAGAGATCTCCAACCCTCCTTCCTTCAACAGCCACCTGCAGAGATCTCCAACCATCCTTCCTTCAACAGTCACCGCCAGAGATCTCCAACCCTCCTTCCTTCAACAGTCACCGCCAGAGATCTCCAACCCTCCCTCCTTCAACAGTCACCGCCAGAGATCTCCAACCCTCCTTCCTTCAAAAGTCACCGCCAGAGATCTCCAACCCTCCCTCCTTCAACAGTCACCGCCAGAGATCTCCAACCCTCCCTCCTTCAACAGTCACCGCCAGAGATCTCCAACCCTCCCTCCTTCAACAGTCACCGCCAGAGATCTCCAACCCTCCTTCCTTCAAAAGTCACCGCCAGAGATCTCCAACCCTCCCTCCTTCAACAGTCACCGCCAGAGATCTCCAACCCTCCCTCCTTCAACAGTCACCACCAGAGATCTCCAACCCTCCCTCCTTCAACAGTCACCGCCAGAGATCTCCAACCCTCCTTCCTTCAACAGTCACCGCCAGAGATCTCCAACCCTCCCTCCTTCAACAGTCACCGCCAGAGATCTCCAACCCTCCCTCCTTCAACAGTCACCGCCAGAGATCTCCAACCCTCCCTCCTTCAACAGTCACCGCCAGAGATCTCCAACCCTCCCTCCTTCAACAGTCACCGCCAGAGATCTCCAACCCTCCCTCCTTCAACAGTCACCGCCAGAGATCTCCAACCCTCCCTCCTTCAACAGTCACCGCCAGAGATCTCCAACCCTCCCTCCTTCAACAGTCACCGCCAGAGATCTCCAACCCTCCTTCCTTCAACAGCCACCTGCAGAGATCTCCAACCCTCCCTCCTTCAACAGTCACCGCCAGAGATCTCCAACCCTCCTTCCTTCAACAGTCACCGCCAGAGTTCTCCAACCCTCCTTCCTTCAACAGTCACCGCCAGAGATCTCCAACCCTCCCTCGTTCAACAGTCACCGCCAGAGATCTCCAACCCTCCTTCCTTCAACAGTCACCGCCAGAGATCTTCAACCCTCCCTCCTTCAACAGTCACCGCCAGAGATCTCCAACCCTCCCTCCTTCAGCAGCCACCTCCAGAGATCGCCAACCTTCCCTCGTTCAACCGTCACCTCCAGAGATCTCCAACCCTCCTTCCTTCAACAGCTACCGCCAGAAATCTCCAACCCTCCCTCCTTCAAAAGCCACCTCCAGAGATCTCCAACCAATTTAGATTTCCTCTGTTAAAAAATTCTCTCTGACCCCTCATGGTTGATCAAGTAAGCCCCAGTAACATCCTACCCCTGAGCTTGGGTTATCAGGCCCACAAAGCCCTGGTCCCTAATTCTGCAGTTTCTGTTCTATTGTTGCTGCCTATGTCAGATTTGTATTTGTCACAAGACCACTCCTTTTATTGGCAGAAAAGTACTAATCCTCTAACAATGAAGGAGACAACTTTTACCAGCTCTGTGACACTCAAAAATGCAAATTGGACAGCTGAGAAAATATATTTTTATACTGCATGGGGATAGAAAAATCTAGTGATGATACAAGAGGGAAAGGGACCAACAACATATACCAGATGACCATGGGGAAAACCAACAGACAGCATGGATGGGGATGGAGGACCAGTGGAAGAGCAGTAGGGAAGCACTAACAGAGATGAGGAAATCCAGAAGCAGTAACTACAAACAAGTGAGTGAGTAGCTGGCAAAGAGATGAATGGGTGGCAGTAAAAGGCCGGACAAGGTGTGCTAAAGTTGATGGCCTTTATACTGCATTTTTATTGATGATTGCAACAAGATTTAATTCTGCATTAATTTATCTAATTAACAAAAACATGGATAACATTCTATTTCAATGTGGGATAACATTCTATTTCAATGTGAAGTATTTCTTGAATCTAATGCTTAGTCAGTGATTATTTGTGGCCCTTAGGGTTTCATGGCTTGAAATTGAGTGGTTCATGAACAGAAGAAATTGTACACCCTTGGACCACTGTCATTCAGTGGTTGCTTTTCCATAGACTAGTACTTGTACATGCAAATGCTGTAACATGGCTTTGATTAATGCTTCTATTTTAAACATATGTACAGTACGATGAAAGCACATTCAATGTACCAGACTAGCTATTCATTTAATGGGGTAAATTCATTGCTCCTGTGCTCCCAGAAGAGGAACAGACTCGAAGGAAGCATAAGATGGAGGTATCGCTACAACGCTGGTGTGCTGAGTTTCTGGGCTTACTTTTTTGTTTGTTCCTGGGATGTGGGCGTCGCTGACAAGGCCAGCCTTATTGCCGATCTCTAATTGCCCTTGAGAAGGTGGTGATGAGCCGCCTTCTTGAACCGCTGCAGTCCATGTGGTGAAGCTACTTCCACAATGCTGTTAGGGAGGGAGTTCCAGGATTTTGACCCAGTGACGATGAAGGAACGGCGTTATATTTCCAAGTCAGGATGGTGTGTGACTTGGAGGGGGACTTGGAGGTGATAGTGTTCGAATATGCCTGCTGTCCTTATCCTTCTAGGTGGTAGAGGTCACGGGTTTGGGAAGTGCTGTCGAAGAATCCTTGGCAAGTTGCTGCAGTGCATCTTGTAGATGGTACACACTGCAGCCACAGTACACCAGTGGTGGAGAGAGTGAATGTTTAAGGTGGTGGATGGGGTGCCAAAGTCTTGCTTGACCAACCTCATTGGTAACAGAGCGAATAGACAAGGGTAATGTAGTAGATGTAATATCTCTAGATTTTAAAAAGGCCTTTGATAAGGTACCACATAATAGACTGATGAATAAGGTAAGAGATTGCAGAGTCAAAGGCCAAGTAGCAGAATGGATAGTTAGCTGGCTTCAAGACAGAAAGCAGAGAGTAGGGGTAAAGGGGATCTATCCACAATGGCAGAAGGTAGTGGTGTTCCACAAGGATCAGTGCTGGGACCACTGATGTTCACAATTTATATTGCAGCGGCAGCAGCGGGAGCAGAGGACCTGCAAGGGAGCAGTGGCTGTGGGTGAAAATAAATGTCGGTGATTTCCAGGTCCAGTCGAGCAGCGGCAGCAGCGGGAGCAGCGGACCTGCAAGGGAGCAGTGGGAGCGGCGGCAGAATTCGAGAGTGATGTCACAGCACAAAAAGTGATGCCGGCACAGGAGAAGCAGCTGATTGGGTGAGTATGGCCAGGTGAGTATTTATACTATAATGAAAACAGAAAATGCTGAAGGTACTCAGCAGATCAGGCAGCTTCTGTGAAGAGAGGAACAGAGTTAACCTTTCGATGACCTTTCATCAGAACTGGAAAAAAGCAGGAAATGGAACAGATTTTTAAGCAAATTTAGGGGCTGGGAAATGGGGGAGGGGATGAAAGAACAAAAGGATAAAGTCTGTGATAGGATAAAGTGAGTTTTGGTAGATACCTGATCAAACACAAGAAGGGAGACAGAAAGTAATGAAGATGAACAAGGTAAAAGAGATAAACGGAAATCCCGTCGAAGAGAAGAGCAGAATTTTTTCAAGGTGGGCATTCCTGGAAGAGAGGTGGCAGTGAATTAAACACTAATACAAAAAGAAAATACTGCAGATGCTGGAAATCTGTAATAAAAACAGTAATTGCTGGAGGTACTCAGCAGGTCAGCCAGCATCTGTGAAGAGAGAAACAGTGTTGTGTCTGTGTGTTGATAGAGACACTGAAGACAGGAGTTTGGTTTCATAGGTGTTTACTAAGCAAAGTCTGGAGGGGAACTAACGGATATAACACAATATACAGGCTTATATAGCCCGGGTGGCCATTACCGGCATTACAGCACACATGGGGCTCTTAAAGGCACATACACTACAATTCCTCCCCTTTTAGCTAACCAGTACATAATATATTAAGTAATTATTAATTACATGTTATAAGAAAAATAATATACACATTGCTGCATTTAATTAATTATAAGTCAGTCTCTCTGGAGGCTTCCTGACTCGGTCCGGATAACGCCTCGGTGGTGTAGTAGTTTCTGGTGGTGTAGTAGGTTCTTTTGGCAAGGCTGATTTGGCTTGAATGCCAGTGTCGGGTTCATCGGGTTCCAGTATCACGAGATCGGAGGTAGATATGGGTATCTCTACTTCATCGTTAGGCGTATAGAGTTGTGGTGTAGGTTGTCCCTTTTCGGATGACTCTATGACTTGGTCAGCATGGCGCCTTATTATGCTTTCTCCGATGTCCATGGTATACATCAGCGGTCCTAGTCGTGTGCAGATAGTTCCAGGCTGCCATTTCTCGGTACGGTAGTCCCGGGTCAAAACTTGTTGACCTATCTGGAAGGTTCTAGTTGGCCTTTCATTCATGCCTTAAAATTGTCGGTTCTCCACGTCCCTTCTGATGTTGGGCTTGATCAAATCCAGCCGGCATCTTAGGCTTCTATTGAAGAACATCATGGCGGGAGTTTGGTTGGTAACCATATGTGTTGCATTCCTGTATGCGAACAAGAAGTTATCCACCTTGTGCTGAAGTTTTATGTCTTCATTACCCATGGCCTTTATGGCCTTCTTGAAGGTCTGGACAAACCTTTCAGCCAATCCATTGGTGGCGGGATGGTATGGGGCGGATGTGTAGTGCTTAACCCCATTGTTTTTTAAGAACTTCCTGAATTCTTCGGACACAAATTGCGGTCCATTATCAGAACAGATCTGTTCCGGCAGCCCATCCCTGGCAAATATGGTCCTTAATACTGTGATGGTTTTTTCCGTGGTGGTGGAGGACATCTTTATTACCTCCGGCCACTTGGAGTGTGCATCAACCGCGATTAAGAACATTGAGTCCATAAATGGACCAGCAAAGTCGATGTGTACCCTTTGCCAGGGAGATGAGGGCCACTCCCATGGATGTAGATGGGCTTGGGGTGGAGCATTTTGGACCTTCTGGCATCCTAGGCAGCTCTTGGTCATTTCTTCTATGTCTCCATCAATACCTGGCCACCATACAAACGCTCTGGCTAGGTTCTTCATTTTCACTCCACCCAGATGCCCCTCGTGAAGCTCCTTTAGCACTTTATCCTGGAGTTTGGGTGGAATCACCACTCTGGATCCACACATCAAGGTTCCTCGGCATACTGACAGCTGTTCTCTTCTTTGCGAGAATGCTGGCAACAGTGGTTCGCCATGTGCTGGCCATCCCTTCACCGTTAAGTCGTAGACTCGTGAGAGAGTCGGGTCATTTCTCGTTTCCTTTTCAATGGCAGAATTTGTTACTAGTAGACATTCCACTATGGTTGAGTGGAACATCTCCACTGGGTCTACTGTAGGTGCCTCTTCTACCGTTGGCAACGGTAGGCGCGATAAACCGTCAGCATTCCCATGCTGTTTTGATCCTTTGTATTCTATGTTGTATTGGTGTGCCCCTAGAAAAAGGGACCACCTCTGTAGCCTTTGCGCTGTCATAATGGGAACACCCCCTTTTTAGGGTTGAATATGGAGATGAGGGGTTGATGGTCCGTCAACAAGGTAAATTTTTGTCCGTGTAGGTAATGGTTGAATTTCTTCACTCCCCATACCAGGCTGAGTGCTTCCCTGACGATTTGGGCATAGTTACGCTCAGCTGAGTTCAATGAGTGTGACGCAAAAGCTATCGGCCGTTCCGAGCCATCAGGGAATTTATGCGATAATACTGCTCCTATGCCATAAGGGGATGCATCGCATGCCAGTCTGATTGGCAGTGATGGGTTGTAATGAGCCAAAACTTCTTTGGACGTGATCAAGTCTTTGCATTTATGGAAGGCACGTTTACAGTCTTCGCTCCATTTCCAAATTACTCCTGTTTGTAGCAGTTCATTAAGAGGGTGTAGAAGAGTTGATAAGTTTGGTAAAATTTTATGATAGTAATTTATTAATCCCAGGAACGACCTTAATTGTGAAACATTTTCAGGTGCTGGGGCTTTTATGACCGCTTCAATTTTTTCAGGTGACTTATGCAACCCTTCCTTATTAATTATGTGGCCACAATATGATATTTGATTTTGGAAAAATTCGCACTTGGGGCGATTTGCTCGTAGGCCCCGTTCTCTCAGCCTAGTGAGCACCTGCTCCAAATTGGCAAGGTGCTCGTTGTCATTTTCTCCTGTTACAAGGATGTCATCTAGGTAGCATTGAGTCCCCGGAATCCCTTGGAGGACTTGCTCCATATCTCTTTGCCAGATAGCTGGAGCGGATGCTACTCCGAAAACCAGTCGATTGTACTGGTACAGACCTTTGTGTGTATTTATCGTGAGATATTTTTTAGAGGCCTCTTCAACCTTCATCTGTAGATATGCCTGTGCCAAGTCAATTTTGGTGAAACGTTTCCCTCCGGATAGTGAGGTGAAAATATCTTCTATCCTCGGAAGAGGATACTGTACCTTGTGAATGACCGGGTTTACCGTCACCTTGAAGTCTCCACAGATGCGAATTATTCTCTGTTCTTCAGATTTATCATTATTCAATGCTTTCTTCATGACTAGAACGATGGGTGTTGCCCACTCGCTCCAATCTATTTTGGATAATACGCCTGCATTTTCCAAATTCTCCAGCTCTGCCTCGACTGCTGGACGAATTGCGTATGGCACTGGCCTTGCTTTAAAAAACTTGGGAATTGCTGCATCTTCCACTTTTATTGAGGCAGTGATGCCTTTCAAGATTCCTAGTTTCTCTTGAAACACTTCTTTGGCGTTGGCCAAGATGTCTTTTAATCGTTCAGGTATGACGTCATCATCGTTTTTTTTCTTACTGGTCACCGTCAGTGCCTGAATGGAGTGCCAGCCTAAACGTATTTTCCTGATCCATTCACGTCCTAACAGCGGTGGGCCACCATCTTGTAGAATGTATAAATACAACTTTTGTATTTCCTTGCCGTTGTATACAACAGGCACCCTTATTTTTCCTTTGGGGTATACTTTCTGCCCCGTATATGTTTTCAAGATGATGGATGTGTCTTTTAAAGGTATATGCGGAAATAGCCTCTCGTAATCCCGTCGATTTATTACGGTCAGAGCTGATCCTGTATCTAGCTCCATTTTAACTGGGGACCCTGCTATCGTGAGGGTAACCCAAATGGTCTGGTAATCATCTTTGGCAAGTACATTATGTAATTTGAGACAGCTTAGTCTCTTGTTTTCGGAGTCGCTATCGCTCTTCTGGTCTTTGGAGCTACTGTCCGTCATCATTTGTACCTTTCTGTACTTTTCTTTATTGATTTTTTTTTTTCCTGTCTGTGGATTTATTTTGTCCAGATCGGCATACCCGTGCAATGTGTCCAATCTTTCCGCATTGCCTGCATGCTTTGTCCTTGAACCAGCAGTCCCTCTGGTCATGGGTGGATCTGCTGCAGTGATAACATCTCTCGCAACCCTGTGTCATTTCATGGGTGCCGAAGTCCTGTGTCTTTTGTTGTATTTCTGCAGCTCCTCTTGTGGCTGCTTCGTATGATACAGCCATACTGAAAGCCTTGTCCAGTGTTAAATCTTTTTCAGGAAGCAGCCTTTTCTGTGTTCCTTCACTTAAGAGACCGCAGATGAATTTGTCTCGAAGATAATCTGCTAGTCCTGCCCCGAATTGGCAGTGTTTTGATAGCTTTCTTAATTCAGTGAGGTAATCAGCGTTACTTTCATTCTTGTGTTGATTTCTCTTGAAGAATTTGAATCGTTCCGCTATCAGCAGCGGTGTTGGGTTTAAGTGGTCCTGTAGGGTATCAACAATTTCTTTAAAATCCTTGTCCTTTGGTTTGGCTGGAGTGATTAAATTTCGTAACAGCCCGTATGTCTTTGCACCCATTAGATTCAGCAGTACTGAAGGTTTTTTTCATCTTCTATTCCATTTGCAGTGCAATATACCTCCACTCTTTCCACATATTTGGTCCAATCCTCTATCTCGCTATCAAAAGCATCAATATTGCCAGATTAGGCATCTTAGAAAAGATATGGCGCTTCCTGCGCTTTTCTTTCTTTTCTGCAGAAAAGATATGGCGCCTCCCGCGCTTTCCCGCCACTGCTGCCGATGACAACGCTGTTTCCCGCGGTTTCCATTCTTTTATTTATTTATTTATTTACAGTTGGAGACTCGTTCCCGCCAGACTTTCTCTCTAGGTCTGAACACTGACCTGTTTGCAGCGCCGGCCATCTCCCGAGTGCTCCCTTCCCGTCTGTTACTGCTTGCCTCCGCTTTCGCTGCTTGGCCCAGCTATAAAACCAGCCGCTGGAGCCCCAGCCTGATGCCCAGGAAGGATTAGCACAGTACCTGCCACCAGCTTGGCCAGCTGGTGAAACCACAGCTTTTTTTCACTTTCTTGATTCTTCTGGACGCCAGAGGAATCGATGTCCTTGAGGTGCTGCCGAATTGCAGGTAAGACCGTTTCCACTTCATCGCCACTGTTGTGTCTGTGTGTTGATAGAGACACTGAAGACAGGAGTTTGGTTTCATAGGTGTTTACTAAGCAAAGTCTGGAGGGGAACTAACAGATATAACACAATATACAGGCTTATATAGCCCGAGTGGCCATTACCGGCATTACAGCACACATGGGGCTCTTAAAGGCACATACACTACAAACAGAGTTAACGTTTCAGGCCGATGACCTTTCGTCAGAACTGGAAAAAAGCAGGAAATGGAACAGATTTTTAAGCAAGTTTAGGGGCTCAGAAATGGGGGAGGGGATGAAGGAACAAAAGGGAAGGTCTGTGATAGGATAAAATGAGTTTTGGTAGATACCTGATCAAACACGAGAAGGGAGACAGAAAGTAATGAAGATGAACAAGGTAAAAGAGACAAACGGAAATCCCGTCGAAGAGAAGAGCCGAACTTCTTCAAGGTGGTATTTCTACTACTCTATAGTTTGACAGTTAAGGTTAACAGTTTATATGATTTTAAAGGTCTTAATTTTGTGGTTTATAGTGGCTAAGGTCTCTGTTGTGTAGTGGGGAGTGCTAGTAAACAAGGGCCCTTGAGTATATCATTTAATTGTAGTGTAATTAGTGATATTGATTTGATTTAATTTAATTTAGGATAATTGAAAGGGCAAGTCATGGCAGCACAGCTTGGCCCCGTGGCATGCTCCTCCTGCACTATGTGGGAAATCAGGGATACTTCCTGTGTCCCTGACAACTATGTGTGTAGGACGTGTATCCAGCTGCAGCTACTGAAAGACCGCATTATGGCACTGGAGCTCTGAATGGATACGTACTGGGGCATTCATGATGCTGAGGACATCGTGGATAGCACGTTTAGGGAGCTGGTCACACCGCAGGTAAAGGCTGCACAGGCAGGAAGGGAATGGGTGACCACCAGGCAGAGTAGTAGTTGCAGGCAGGTAGTGCAGGGGTCCCCTGTGGCCATCCCCCTCTCAAACAGATATAACAATTTGGATATTGTTTGGGAGATGGCTTATCGGGGAAGGCAGCAGTAGCCAACTTCCTGGCACCAAGGGTGGTTCTGCTGCACAGGACGGGAGGAAAAAGTGTGGGAGAGCTATAGTGATAGGGGATTCTATTGTAAGGGGAATAGATAGGCATTTCTGCAGCCACAAACGAGACTCCAGGATGGTATGTTGCTTTCCTGGTGCAAAGATCAAGGCTATCTCGGAGCAGCTCCAGGGCATTCTGGAGGGGGAGGGTGAACAGCCAATTGTCGTGGTGCTTATAGGTACCAACGATATCGGTAAAAAATGGGATGCGGTCTAAAAAGCTGAATATAGGGAGTTAGGTGGTAAATTAAAAATAGGACCTCAAAGGTAGTAATCTGAGGTTTGCTAACAGTGCCATGTGCTAGTCAGTGTACAAATGGAAGGATATTTCAGGTGAATATGTGGCTAGAAGAAGAGTGCAAGGGGGAGGGATTCAAATTCCTGGGACATTGGAATGGGTTCTGGGGGAGGTGGGACCAGTACAAACTAGACGGTTTGCACCTGATCAGGATTGGGACCAATGTCCTAAGGGGAGTGTTTGCTAGTGCTCTTGGGGAGGGTTTAAACTAAAATGGTAGGGGGTTGGGAACCTGTGCAGGGAGACAGAGGAAAGGGAAGCAAGGATAGAGCAAAAGACAGGAAGGAGAAAAGCAAAAGTGGAAGTCAGAGAAATCAAGGGTCTAAATCAAACATGGCTGCAGTAAACAATAATTCTAAAGGTCTAAGAGTGTTAAAAAAAACAAGCCTGAAGGCTTTGGCCTAGAAATTCAGTTGGTTGCACCAGCCGGTAGCGCCTTAGGAGGAGTAGATGTCGGGCACTAGGCCGCTAGCGGCCGGGCGCAGCGCGTTCTGCGCCTCTCCCCAACTTCACTCACGATTTAGCGGTGGCGCAAAGTCTTTGCGCACGCTCAGCTGCGCGCGCAGATCCTGACGTCATTTCCTCGTGCAACGCCCTTTGTGCGCCCCAAACCAGAAATTCAGTCGCGACGCCCCATTGTGCGCCTGGCGCCCCTAGCGACTGGTAGAGTGGAACGGTGCTGAGTCGATGCGGGGCGCGGGGGGCACAAATTAAAGGGCACTCCTCCTGCATTATAAAAGGCTGCCATTTTGCAGCACTCCTTCTTGAGAGACGGATCTTTGCAGAGAGACCAAGGTAGAGAGCTTTCTGCTTTGGCTCAACACTCGGACAGGTACTTGTGACTTCAGGCCACAGCTTTCCACTTGTCTTTGCCTTCATTGACATATCATTGTTTGCTAACATATTATGGGGGCTGCAATGGGTGCAAACGCTGGCTTTCTCCATTGCATCCAAAGGGCTCACAGACACCGTGAGAGAGTGGCAGCCCTGGCTAGACGGAGAGGGGGCAACAGGCATCGGGAAAGGAGGCCTTACCCACCCAGGGTATACCGCCAGCTGTTCTCCTATCTCAACATGTCTGACGAGCAGTGTGTTCGGAGGCTGCGATTCCGAAGGGAGGTGGTCACAGAGATCTGCCACCTGCTTGGCGGTGATCTGCAGCCACAGCTGAGGAGCAGGACATCTCTGTCGGTGGCAGTGAAGGTGATGGTGGCTCTCAACTTCTATGCCACCGGCTCCTTCCAATCCGCTACTGAGGACATTTCCAACATCTCCCAGTTCGCCGTGCATTGCTGCATCCGCCAGGTGACCAATGCCCTTTTCAAAAGGAGACGTCAGTTCATCTCCTTCTCCATGGCCCTTGCCAAGCAGCAACAGTGTGCAATGGGCTTTGCAGCATTCGCGGGCTTCCCCATGGTGCAGGGCGCCATTGACTGCACGCATGTGGCTTTGCGGGCACCTCTGGAGAATTCCGAGGATTACCGCAACCGGAAGGGCTACCATTCGCTCAACGTCCAGCTGGTGTGTGACCACAGGCAGCTCATCCTAGCTGTCAATGCCCGCTTTCCAGGCAGCAGCCACGATGCCTTCATCCTGCGCCAGACTTCTGTGGCAGACATGTTCCAGGCCCAGCCTCACCCACGAGGATGGCTTATCGGGGACAAAGGCTATCCTTTGTGTACCTGGCTGATGACCCCGCTCCGTGCGACCAGCACCCCTGCTGAAGAGGGATACAACGATAGCCATCAAGCGACCAGGAACATCATAGAGCAAACAATCGGCGTCCTGAAGCAACGGTTCCGCTGTCTGGATCGTTCCGGTGGAGCCCTACAATATTCGCCGGAGCGAGTCTCCCATTTCATGGTCGTTTGCTGCATGCTGCACAACCTGGCTATCCGCAGGACTCAGCCACTGCCACCAGAGATTGGAGGACCACCTGAGGAGGAGGAGGAGGAGGAGGATGAGGAGGACCAGCACAGGAGGGAGGCAGAAAGTGCAAGGGCCGCCCGTCGCCGGCTTATTGAACGTTGGTTCGAGGCCCCCTCTCAGGGAATGGCTTGTGCCAATGTCAGCAGATGAATGTAGCCACTCCACAAGCCCTCAGCCGAGCAGGGCAACCAGGACTTGACAAAAAAACCATGCACAGTGCAATTTAAGAACATTAATTTATTGCAAACCTCTGCACTTCCCACATTACAACCTCATGTGGAGAAGTCGCCTCCAAAAACACAAAACTAACAGTCTCGGCCTTACAAAAACTAAAAAAGACACCAGTCTCGGCCTTACAAAAACAAAGAAATACACCAGTCTCAGCCTTACAAAAACAAAGAAAGACACCAGTCTCGGCCTTACAAAAACCACAAACCATTTGTGCAGACCTTCTACTTTTTGCCCTGCGAGGGCGATGCCTTTCGCATCCTTGCCTGGCCCCTGCCCGCCCTGCAGCTCCTCCTCAATGGGAGCCCAGTGGCTGCAGCAAGGCTGGGGGAAGGCTGCTGAGGGTCAGATGGCGAGACGGCAGATGCCCTTGGGGGTCGGCCTGCACAAGCTCTGGCCCTCGAGGGGCCGGCTGCTGACTGCTGCAACTCTGCTTGGGCGGCAGCAGTCTGTCCAGCGGCTCGTGGCAGCTGCAATGGCGGAGTGGCAGTGTTGGCTGCAGGAATGGTGCCAACCTGACAGATCGCAGGTGCTCGCTGGTCGCCTGATACAGTGGCACTCGCACGGGCCAGCACTGCAGCGTGCGCAGCAAACAGCTAAAGAACAGACTGCTGGGCTGCTGCTGCGCGGCGAGTGCCCTGGCGATGCCTGGCTGATCCAGCGAGGGTGGCAGCAGTTAGTGCCCATGTGGCCCTGGTCTGTGTCCGCATGACAACAGCCAGTGAATGGACGGCACGACTGAGCACTTGGCTCGAAGCCGCCTGTGCTGCCGCGAAGTCCTGTAGACTCCTGGCCTGTGCTGCTCCAAATTGCTGCACACTCCTTGACAAAGACTCAATGGAGTCAGGCATCCTTGCCACTGCAGCCATGAGCTCATTGTGCCTGCGCTCAGCCTGGATGGCCATTTCCTCCAGGAGCCGCACCTCCTCTGCGCTGACCGTCGCAGGACTGGAGGCCGCACTCACCCTCTGGGGAGAAGTCCGCTGAGCTTCCCCACCCCTCCCGCGTTGCTGCAGGCCGCTGGGCCCCGGAGCTTCACTCTCCTCCGACCCTTCCCCCCGGCTCCCCTCCAGGGAAGACGTGTCCCCTTCATCGCCATGGGCTGGCGCGGCTGAGGGTGGCACTGATGGGCCGGCTTCCTCTTCCTCCTCCTCTAATTCGGAAGCGCTGACAGTGGCAGCTTGAGGGCCCGCCTCCTCACCTGGCGATTCACCATCTGAAAGCAGGAAGGCACAAGAGTAGCTTTAGAGTGAGAATAGGGCAGCAGCGAGGGAGGCATGAGTGCTGCCATTCACTGCATTGGTCGGACAGTGGCAAAGGATGCTGATCTGAGGCGCAAGTGGAACGAGAGAGGTCAAAAAGGTGATGCCCTTACCATTGGTGCCCAGAACAGGGTCGGCATCTCCACTGGCGACGGGGCCAATCAGCCGGCCTGCCATAATGCGCTCCACATGCTGGTCGAGGTCGGAGAGCTCTTTGACGTCAGGACGGCCTCCCCCAGTCTCAGTTTGTTTCCGCCGGTTGTGCGCCACCTTGGCCTGCAAGAGAAAGGACGGCCTCTAAGTACAGTGTGAAGCCCTGATCTTGTCTGCACTGCCTCCCATGGTCGAATAGCTTGTACAGTGTGAAGCCCTGATCTTGTCTGCAATGCCTCCCATGGTGGACTGGCCCTGACAGTGTGAAGCCCTGATCTTGTCTGCCAAGCCTCCCATGGTGGACTGGCCCTGACAGTGTGAAGCCCTGATCTTGTCTGCACTGCCTCCCATGGTCGAATAGCTTGTACAGTGTGTAAAGTGCTGAATGTGCAAGTGATTTTCATGCCAGTCCCACAGCTGCTGGATGAGGGCTGGCCATTAGGGCTTTCAGGTCCCTTTGCCTATAAAGTGAGGTGCACATGCAGGGATGAGGAGGACACTGGAAAGGGTACTCACCCTGACAACCCGAGTGAGGTCGTTGAACTTTTTCCGGCATTGCACAGGAGTCCTGGCAACCACGCTGTTGGAAGACACCCTGTTTGAGACCTCCCTCCAGGCTTTCCAGTAGGCGCTGGGCAGCGGCCTCTTGCCAGCTTCTGGGAACAGAACATGGCGCCTGCGCTCCACTCCGCCAACCAGCACCCTCAGGTCACCATCGCTGAAGCGCTGCGCTCTCTCCCTGGCCTTCTCCATAGCTCTGGGCGTTGTGCAGATGAAGCTGAAGTGGTCAGGCCTAGGTTGAGGGCTGCAGTGTGCAGGGCATGGCAGGCAAACAAATACACCCTCCCCCTTTAAGAGCTGACCGGCGCCAGAGTGTCTGCCGTCAATCAACAGCTCGCCGCACTGGCGCTGCGCCCGGCCTCGGGGGTATCGCTCAGCACCGCCGGCTTAGCGCCTAAAGATAGTCGTGCATCGCCTGTTTTAGCGCAGCAGCAACCTCTTGGGGCAATGCGACTGAATATCGGCGAAGGTGGCGCGACTTTGCGCCGGGCGCAAACTTTAGCGGCCGCCCGACTTTAGCGCCCCAAAAGTGGCTATACTGAATTTCTAGGCCTTTGTGTCTTAATGCAAGGAGCATTCATAATAAGGTGGATGAATTAGCTGCACAAATGGATGTAAACGGATATGATATAATTGGGATTATGGAGACATGGCTCCAGGGTGACCAAGGCTGGGAATTCAACATCCAGGGGTATACAATATTCAGGAAGGACAGGTAAAAAGTAAAAGGAGGTGGGGTAGCTTTGCAGGTTAAGGAGGAGATTAACACAATAGTAAGGAAGGATATTAGCACTGATGATGTGGAATCTGTATAGGTAGAGCTGAGAAATACCAAGGGGCAGATAACGTTATTGGGAGTTGTACACAGACCCCCAAACAGTAATGCTGAGGTTGGGGTTGGCATTAAATGGGAAATTAGAGATGTGTGCAATAAGGGCACAGCAGTTATCATGGGTGACTTCAATCTACATATAGATTAGTCAAACCAAGTTAGTAACAATATGAGGAGGAGGAATTCCTAGAGTGTATACGGGATGGTGTCCTGGACCAATATGTCAAGGAACCAACTAGAGATCAGGCCATCCTAGACTAGGTATTATGTAACGAGAAAGGATTAATTAGCAATCTTGTTGTGCGAGGCCCCTTGGGGAGGAGCGATCATAATATGATCGAATTCTTCATTAAGATGGAGAGTGAAGTAGTTGACTTAAGACTATGGTCCTGAATTTAAATAAAGGAAATGACGATGGTATGAGGCGTGAGTTGGGTAGGATGGATTGGGAAGTGTTACTTAAAGGGTTGATGGTGGATAGGCAATGGCAAACATTTAAAGATCACATGGATGAACTACAGAATTTTTTCATCCCTGTTTGGCATAAAAATAAAACAAAAAAGGTGACTCAACCGTGGCTAACAAGGGAAATTATGGATAGCATAAGATCCAAGGAGAGGACGTATAAATTTGCCAGAAAAAGCAGCAAACCTGATGATTGGGAGCAGATTAGGATTCAGCAAAGAAGGACAAAGGCATTAATTAAGGGGGGGAAATATAATATGAGAGTAAGCTTGCAGGGAACATAAAAACTGACTGTAAAAGCTTCTATCTATATGTGAGGAGAAAAAGATTGCTGAAATCAAGCGTAGGTCCCTTGCAGTCAGAATCAGGGGAATTTATAAAGGGGAACAAAGAAATGGCAAACAAATTAAATACATACTTTGGTTCTATCTTCACAAATGTAGGAATTAAACAAGCGGGGTTGGGGTTATTGTCTCTGGCCAGTCAGAAGCCTCTGAGCTGCTCCAGGGACCCCCATGCGGTTTCGAAGCGCTCCCCTATTCCTGGTTCTGTCCGCCGGACTTATTCAGTAGTGATGTAGACAGAAAAATGTGACTCATGGTTCGGGTGCAAAACAGACCAGTATTTATTGAAACAAAAGAAAGAAACAACTTAAAAATAATCGATAGAACACACCTATGCCTGGTACAGCACTTTTGCTTAACACAGTTCATTTATCGTTTACTGCAGCACTCTTTTGCTTAGTGGCTTTACTTAAATACAGCACCTTTAACTAGTGCAACGCACCTTTAATACAGTACACTTTGCTCACTACAGCACCTCTGCTTAGTGGTTTTTACTTAGAAACAGCACTTTAATACAGCTGCTTAGTGTCCACTGAAGTACCTTTCTGCTTAGCGCAACACTGTTACTCAAATACAGCACTTTACTTCTTACAAATCACTTAATGTTCACTATAGCACTTCCCTGCTTAGTGCAACACTTTTATTTAATTACAGCACCTTTAATGCAGAACTCAGTGTTCACTATAGCAGTTCTCTGCTAGTGCAACACTGTTACTTAAATACAGCACTTCACTTCTTACAAATCACTTCATGTTCACTACAGCATTTCCCTGCTTAGTGCAACACTTTTATTTAAATACAGCACTTTTAATACAGAACTCAGTGTTCACTACAGCACTTCTCTGCTGGTGCAACACTGTTACTTAAATAGGGAAGTAGAGAACAGACACAATGAGGGAAAATCGACTAAAATTCCAGTTCTAACAAAATTCCCCTTAATTCCCACCCCTATACCTATTCTAAGTTGCCTTGTAATGGGCCAGAAAAGGTATGCTCACCAATGAAAATGCCTGCTCCATGCCCCCTGCAGTTTATGATCTTCACTGCCCCGAAGTAGAAAATACCCCAGTATTTAAAAGTAAACTGCTGGTATTCCACTCCTTTAGGCAGGCTTCTGAGCTGTTCTTCTGTAGGCAGAGCACAGAGGCGAGGCTGCAGAGAGAGAGAGAGATGGCTTCTTGAGAAGCTATCTTATACCCCAATTGGGGCCGAAACCTTCCTGCCCAAATCCAGGTGCATCTGGGCTGAACAAAAGGGATCCAAACTGTCCCCATTGTCTGAGATGGGTTTGGATGAATTACCCATTTATCGTGATGGGTTTGTGAATGTATTCCCATTCATCGTACTGAGTTTGAATGGAGCTGTATTGGTTTGAAAAAAAGCATGTCTTTCTATAATTGCTGAGTAAACAGCTTTGAAAGTTAGTGTAAACAAAAGTCATTGTCCTGTGGTCAAACTGAAACCGCAGTCTCAAGTGGTTAATCCTTTGTGTAAACATAGTAGCAGTTTCTGTCGATTGCCTCTGCAGGGAGGGGAACTCCCTGAACTGCCTTTGATAGGCAGTTTAATCAGCCATCTTTGATCTTCCCTTTTCATATGTCCACAGTCTGTGACCTGACATGAGGTCGGGCAGCCATCTTTAATTACCCCTGTTTCACAGACACACACAAGCTGCCTTTTCAATGTCTTTTGTCTTCTGCCACGAGGTCTGACGGCCATTTTGATCCCTGGATTATTAAAGGTATATTACCCAGGTATTCTTTTAATCAAAATCAATCTTCAGAACTGTAGGAATTTTCAAAATTATTGTGAAATCCTTACACAAAGGAGGACACAAATAACCTCCCAGTGATGTTGTGGAACATAGGTCTAATGAGAGGGAGGAATTGAATGAAATCAGTATATGTAAGGAAATGGTGTTAGGGAAATTGATGGGATTGAAGGCTGATAGATCCCCAGGACCTGATAATCTACATCCTAGGGTACTTAAGGAAGGGGCCCTAGAAATAGTAGATGCATTGCTGGTCATCTTCCAAAATTCTATAGACTCTGGAACAGTTCCCATGGATTGGAGGGTAGCTAATGTAACCACACTATTTAAAAAAGGTGGTAGAGAGAAAACAGGGAATTATAGGCCGGTAAGTCTGACATCGGTAGTGGGGAAAATGCTAGAGTCCATTATAACAGATGTAATAGCAGAGCACTTGGAAAACAGTGACAGGATCGGACAAAGTCAACATGGATTTACAAAAGGTAAATCATGCTTGATTAATCTACTGGAATTTTTTGAGGATGTAACTGGTAGAATAGATAAGGGAGAACCAGTGGGTGTGGTGTATTTGGACTTTAGGAAAGGCTTTTGATAAGGTCCCGCATAAGAGATTGGCATGCAAATTTAAAGCACATGTGATTGGGGTAAGGTACTGACATGGATAGAGAACTGGTTGGCATACAGGAAGCAAAGAGCTGGAATAAATGGGTCTTTTCCCAAGTGGCAGGCAGTGACTAGTGGGGTACTGCAGGAATCGGTGCTAGGACCCTAGCTATTCACAATATATATTAATGATCTAGACGAGGGAACTAGATGTAATATCTCCAAGTTTGCAGATGACACAATGCTGGGTGGGCATGTGTGCTGTGAGGAGGATGCCAAGAAACTCCAGTATGATTTGGACAGGTTGCGTGATTTGGCAGATGCATGGCAGATGCAGTATAATGTGGATAAATGCGAGGTTATCCACTTTGGTGGCAAAAACAGGAAGACAGATTATTATCTGAATGGCAATAGATTGGGAAAATGGGAAGTGCAACGAGACCTGGGTGTTCTTGTGCACCAGTCGCTGAAGGTAAGCATGCAGGTGCAGCAGGCGGTTAAGAAGGCAAATGGTATGTTGGCCTTCATAGCGAGAGGATTCGCGTACAGGAGCAAGGATGTCTTGCTGCAGTTGCACAGGGCCTTGGTGAGACCACACCTTGAGTATTGTGTGCAGTTTTGGTCCCCTTATCTGAGGAAGGATGTTCTTGCCATGAAGGGAGTGCAGCGAAGAATCACCAGACTGATACCTGAGATGGCAGGAATGACGTATGAAGAGAGATTATGTCGATTAGGCTTATATTCACTAGAGTTTAGAAGAATGAGAGGGGATCTTATTGAAACTTATAAAATTCTAACAGGACTAGGCCAACTTGATGCAGGAAGGATGTTCCAATGGCGGGGGAGTCCAGAACCAGATGTCACAGTCTAAGGATAAGGGGTAAGCCATTTAGGACTGAGATGAGGAGGAATTTCTTCACCCAGAGAGTGGTGAACCTGTGAAATTCTCTACCACAGAAGGCAGTTGAGACCAAATCATTAAATATATTCAAGAAGGAGTTAGATATATTTATTAAGGCTAAAGGGATCAAGGGATATGGGGAGAAAGCAGGGACAGGGTACTGAATTTGGATGATCAGCCATGATCTCATTAAATGTCAGAACAGGCTCGAGGGGCCGAATGGCCTACTCCTGCTCCTATCTTCTGTGTTTCTATGTTTCTATATGAACAATTTAGACTTTGGAATCAAAAATACAATTTCTAAATTTGCGGATGACAACAAATTGCGGGGGGATATAGTTAATACTGAGGAGGGCTGCAACAAATTACAGGAAGACATTAATGAGCTTGCAGAATGGGCATATAATTGGCAAATGAAATTCAACACAGATAAATGTGAAGTATTACATTTTGGTAGGAAGAAGAGGGAGGTTACTTATTACTTGGAGGGTGTGAGTCTGGTTGGGGTAGAGGAGTAAAGGGATCTCAGAGTACAAATACGCAAATCACTAAAGTAGTTACACAGGTTAACAAGGCCATAAAAAAGCCAACCAGGCACTAGGGTTTATTTCTTGAGGGAGAGATATGAAAAGTAGTGAAGTTATGCTAAACTTGTATCGAACCTTGTTTAGACCACACTTGGCGCGCATCATGGATGCCCAGTTTTGAGCTGCTAGATCTGTTCTGAATCTATCACATTCAGCACAGTGGCACTGCCGCACAACACGATGGAGCATATTTGTAGTGTGAAGACAGGACTTTGTCTCCACAATGACTGTGTGGTAGTCACTCCTACCAATACTGTCATGGACAGATGCATCTGCAACAAATAGATTGGCGAGGACGAGGTCAAGTAATTTTTCCCTCCTGTTGGTTCTCTCACCACCTGCCACAGGCACAGTCTGGCAGCCTTGTCCTTCAGGACTCAGCCAGCTTGGTCAATAGTGCTACCGAGCCACTCTTGGTAATGGACATTGAAATCCCCCACCCAGAGTACATTCTGTGCCCTTGCTGGCCTCAGTGCTTCATCCAAGTGGTGTTCAACATTGTATTGATTTATCAGCTGAGGGAGGGCGGTAGGTGGTAATCAGCAGGAAGTTTGTAGAATTCGCAAAATTAATATTGTATTATAAGGGTCCTCTGGCAGAAGAGGCCGTGATTTTTAAAAGACTGTTTTAAAAGAAGCCCAGAAAAGGGACACATAAAATGGCCGCCAGACCCCGTGACTGACTTTTGAACACTTTAAAATGGTTCCTGCAGACAGCCTTTGTGGATTCAACCCACAGTAAGTTCTGGAGGCTGTTTCTGACAGAACGAAACCAGACACATACACATACATATAGTTTGGATGCAGGTCCAGTCAAGATCGGCCTGTAGATAAAGGCCATCTAAATGTTTACCCAGACAAAGGGGAACAGTTTCATATTCATGAGGAAAGCATCAAGGACCCGTTTAAGACATCAAGAAAACATTAAAACATTACCTGGTCATTCCAGACCAGAGATGGCCATCACCAACCATCCCGAAAGAAGTTTAAATAGAATAACTACCCCGCTGTGCTATAAGCCCGCCAAAAGTTAAACAAAGACTAACCTTGATTTGGTGGGAGATAGAGGCTTCTTCTGAGAAGTATAATTGGAGACACCCGGCGGTAGCGAAAGAGGTAGCCATCGGGACCATGAAATAGCCATCGTAGCGATCAGAAAGCCATCAGAGCCATCACAGAGCGCCATCGTGGCCATCGTGGTGATTGAAGGAGAAGAAGACGGTTCGAGTCGACACCCCACCCCGGGCTATTCGTCGGGAGATCGTCGCCAAACCCCGGGCCATTTGATGAGACAAAACTACCGAAGAAACCTACATGAAAGCCGGCTAGAGGCTTCCAATTGTAGTCAAGCAGATGGTCTCTGTCCAGCCGACATCCAGGCCCGTTGAGATCCAGCCTGTCCGTGACCTTCACCTCGAGGAAGAGAAGGCGTGTCGCAGTTCGCAGCCCACAGCGCTGACCACGAGGAGACAGGACACCTGAAATGATCAAAACGCAGACCTGTTTCAAAACCTTGCAATTCCTAGTTGGATTGGTGAGCAGGTGTCTGGCCCTTCATAACTGGATCGAGATAGGTTAAAGGGGGTGGTCATTTTCGGTATAATTAACATGAGTTGTTGTCCCTCGATGTTCCGTGGGTTTCCCCATTTCATGATTACTTTTGTAAAGTATAATATGCCTGTATCTATTTTAGCTGGTACTGTATTGTTATGGTTTGTTTTTCCCTCCCATGTACCCTCTCATTTGCTTGCATTTGATTTGTTTTTCCTTATGCAATAAAATTTCATTTTGATTCATTAAACTTGGTCTATAAGACTCTTCTCTGCATTGTAGTTCCTGCACCTACATCCAGTGTATAGAACCTAAGGGGCGAGTGGGTCGAACCACTCAAGGTTTTACTGTGCAAAAGAGAGAGAGAGGCCTCTGGCGAGAGAAACCTCTGCAATCTCAGAGAGAAAACCCCTTGCAGAAAATGGCGACCGCGGCAGGACACTGGCAGCAGGATTGCAATGTAATAGACCCAGGTTTGAATGGTCAAAATGCAATGGATGAGAGGATAGCAGATTATGTCTTTGGTAAGGTAAATCTCACTAAGCAGTGGATTTCCGATCTCTTATTGGATGGGCGTCCGGTAGATGCAGCCATCAGGTGGACAGAGAGCAAAGAGCATAAGAAGTCAGTGGAAAAGGCAGTGTGGCTGATGTGCTACAAGAAACAGGTCCAGATTTTGGACAGAGTCGTTGCAGCACAGGCAGCCAAGATCACAACCCAGGCAGCAGAGATAGAGGAAAAGGCCATGGGTGGGAAAAACTCATCACGGCGCTTCACGCGCTGAATCAGGAATGCCAAGTTGTAGCCAGCCAACATCAGGCTAGAATAGAGTACCTGGAATGCCAGGTTACTGAGGCAAAGATCAATGAAGCGAGAATACAGGAGAAAAACGCCCGCCTCGCACAACAGCTAAGAGCGCAGGAGGAGAGAACAGTGGAAGTCAAGGCAGCTTACAAGCTATCCCTTGAACACGGGTTCGAGAGCACAGACCATGCCCCCTGCCAAAAGACCATAGAGGACCTGAGAACAGCCCTGGTTAAGGCAAAAGGCATGGTATGCCTCGTAAGCCCAAAAGCAAGTCAAATTGACTTTTTGCAGGAATCCAAACATTCGATTCCTTGCGGAGTAGTTGCAGCACCAGCCACTGAACCCTCAGCCCCGCCGACCTATAGTGAGGCTTGGCCCGAAAAGTGGGTGGTGGAAGAAAGGGTAGCCGAGATGGTACAGGAGGAGGAACAGCCCCTGTTAGCGCAGCTGGAGCTGGCACCAATGTGTCCGACTCGGCACCAGAGGTTCGGTCCCAACGCCGACGATGGCACGGACGGACCCCACCTGAACCAGCTCGTGGTACCCTACAGTGCCCAACAACTAAGATCCATGGTGAGCCACCTCCCAAGACTCAGTAAAGGGAGATCCGTCAGTTCATTTCAGGGAGATAGAGGAGACAGCTGCCATCAATGATTGTGACGATCTTGAACAGGCAAAGATGCTGCTTTTCTCCCTGGATAGGACAATCCTTCAGTGCCTCTCAGACGAGAGTAAGAGGGGAAGAAAAGGGTATATGGATCTCAGGGATGAGGTCTTGGAAGCTATGGGAGTAGACGACGGTAATCCGTTCCAAAGGGTGGAAGGGACTGTGCAGCTAACTGGAGAACCCCCACGGGTTTTTGCAGAAAGGCTGTGGCCAGTGTATTGACGCAGTTGTCCGGGCATGCCGGAATGGGATGCAATGAACGCCGAACAGCGGGTTCATTGGCTCCGTTGCTTGGTTGCCAACAGCTTGCCACAGATACAGGCCCTAGCCAAGTCTTGGTTTGACCCCCAAGGTCCAGGTGTCATGGAGGAAACGGTGCTCCGCCAGCTCACCGTGGCATACAAGAACTGTAGAGGTCAGGAGACACCTCCCTCTAAGGGAAAAGTGCATGAGGCAAAACCCGCAGCCCCAAGCAAGAAGGAGTGGCGTCAGGAGGGGAACCGCCCTGCCCAAGCCAAGCTCAATTGCTACGGGTGTGGGAAGGATGGACATTGGCGCAAGGACTATAAAAATCCGTGGAAGGATAATAAAGGGAAATCTCCCGCAGCCCAAACCCAAGCCCAGACCGCCACCCCAGCACCAGCCCAAACACAAGCCGCAGCTCCTGTCCCAGCAAAGGGAGCCGGTGCGGCTTTGGATCCCGCTGCGATAGAATCAATTTTAGAGACAATACGGTCTCTTATGATCGCGCAGGGGAAGATAGCCGTCACCACTGGTCTAGTCGTTCCCGAAACCCCGACTCCTGTGCCCAAATGACTAGAGCCGGCGCAGCCCGTCTACCTGTGTGTGCTGCGATATGATGTATGGAGGTGACCCCTCGTGGAGATGGAGGTGGAAGAGATAAAAGGGATCTATTTGCTGGATACGGGGGCATCATGCACCGTGATCCACACAGAAGACCCTGCCACCTCACCTCTGTCCACCGGGGTTCCATATATTCTGTCGGGCTTCACAGGCAAGGAACAGGCTGGCGCATTTTCCATTCCCCTCTCCGTTCATTTAGGACCACTCCGCACCAAGTGGAATTGTATACTGATGAAGTGGGAGGTGGAGGGTGGAAAGGGGATCCTCGGGTCCGATTTCTTGCAGAACACGGGATTCTCGTGGACCGAAGAAATCATTGTCTTTGGGAAGCGGCTAAGGGTAAACAGGGCGAAGTAATCGTCATCCCAGGGAAAGTAGAAAGAGGGACCCTGTGCACCGTGAAGCCAAAAGACGGCTACGACCTCGAGCTCATGGTCGCAGGCGTCCCACAAGACCTGCAGGCATTCGTGTCAGACCACCTGGCTACGTTTGCCACACACAAACACGATTGCGGGAGGGTCACCAGGTTTGAGGTCAGAGTAGACGGAGACCCCATGGCCCGACCCCTAAAACAGTATAACTTCCCCCGGGAAGCGGAGCCCGACATGGAGGCAGCAATGTCTTCATTGGTGCAGCAGGGCGTGTTGAGACCGATAGTCACCCATGTAAACTCTCCTTTATGGCCGGTGAGGAAGCCGGACGATTCCTGGAGAGCCACGGTGGACTACAGAGTCCTCAATAGCAGCATCCCAGCCTGCGCGCCGACGGTAGCAGCAGTTGCCGACCTGATAGGGAGTATTCCAGCCATGCGACCACGTTCACGGTGCTGGATATTTCCAACGGGTTTTGGTCCATCCCTTTAAGGAGGGAGGATCAGTACAAATTTGCCTTTACCTTTAGAGGGCAACAGTACACCTGGAACTGCTTGCCTCAGGGTTTCCACAACAGCCCCAGCATTTTCCATCAATGCATGGCAGGGAGTTTAAAGGAGTTCAGCCAGCCCAATCAGCTAGTGCAGTATGTGGACGACTTGCTCCTGTTCACAGATTTCAGAGAGGATCATGGCCCATTATTAGCCGAGTTATTGGAGCTGTTAGGCAGAAAGGGTTTCAAAGTGAACCCAAAGAAGGCACGGATTGGCCAGCAGGAAGTAAAATTCCTGGGTCTGACCATCCGCGCCGGTGAAAGAGCCATAGATAAGGCCAGACGGGAATCGGTACAAGATCTACCGATCCCCACCACCGTAACGAGTGTGAGGTCCTTTCTGGGACTGACTGGGTACTGCAGAGACTTTATTGAGCCCCGCTGCTCCGACTCCTACACAAGGGAGTGGAGTGGTCCTGGGATGAGGGTTGACAGGCAGCATTCGAAAAACTCAAGAGGGACTTGCAGATCGCGCCAGTTCTGGGGGCCATAGATGGGGGGGAGGAGTTCTTCCTGGAGGTAGCGGCTAGCAGGGATAGCTTGAGCGCTGTACTGCTTCAAGAACGACACGGCAAGCTGAGGCCGGTGGTTTATTCCTCCAGGGTGCTCACCGATGTGGAAAGGAGCTTTTCCAATTGCGAGCGGCATCTTCTGGCCACGCATTGGGCTGTGAAAAGGTCTCTGATCTTCACAGGCGCCTCTCCCATCACTCTCCTCACCCATCACACACCCACTCGGATGCTTCTGGATGGAAGGAATAAGGATGGGACAGTGAGCAGTGCCCGCATTGCGCGCTGGACCCTCCTCCTTTCACAGATGGAACTGAAGGTGAAGGGTCTCTGCGAGCCCAAGCTCGCGGCTAACATGGTATATCCCGGAACAGCCCATCGGTGTTCTGTAGAGGGGGTATGGGAAGTGAACGTAGGATTACGGGCCGGGACACATCCCACAGGCAGCGAGATCTATGTAGACGGTTCCAGCACGGTATCCGCTGGCGAACGACTCACGGGGTGCGGAGTTTATGACCCCACGGCAGACATTGCCCTGGCGATTAAGCTCCCCAGCACTATGAGCACCCAGCAGGCTGAACTGTCCGCGGTAGTGTACGTGATTACACACCCCAAAATCTTCCCCACCCCATACACGATTTGCTCGGACAGCATGTTCACGTGCAACTCGTGTACGGAGTACCTAGCCATCTGGTCCCGCCGCGGATATACCTCTGCAGACGGGCGACCCTTAACCGTAAAGCCCTTGTTAGAAAAGATCCTGGCCGCAGTGGGGGAGGAAGAGGAAGTCTTTATCCACAAGGTGAAGGCCCATTCCTCCACGGAACCTCGCAACCAGGGTAACCAGCAAGCGGATGTACAAGCCAGATAAGGTGCCCGCACCGGCACTTTCTGGGTTCCCTATGGGTCCAAACCCGTGGCAGTAATCCAGGGCAGGAATGGGACTCAGGGGGCCACAGGGGTAATACTGCCCCCAGACCTCAAGACCATCCAAACCCTAGATCCTGCCCTAAAAACAGTCCTCAAAGCCTTTACTGAGGGCAAAGAAGTAGAGGGTCCATACGGTACAGCAGCCCTCTCCATCAAGGAAGGCATGCTGTTCCAAGGGGAGCAGTGGGTTGTGCCGCAGCAGCACTGGAGGGAATTCCTTCAACTGGCCCATAAGGGTCCAGGAGCAGGACACCCCGGGCCTGAGGTCACCTGGCAATGGGTAGAACAGGCGGGATGGTGGCCGGGACTTTGGGATGATGTCCGCGAGTTCTGCGCTAATTGTCTCATGTGCGCTGCAAACAACCCAGACCCCCAGAAAAGGAAGGTGCCCATGGGGCACATCAGGAGAGTAGAGGAACCATGGCAGTCGATACAGGTCGACTACATCTGGCCCCTGCCCACAGCCCAGGGAGGCTATAAGTATTGCCTTGTCCTGGTGGATGTGTTCACCAAGTGGGTAGAAGCCTTCCCATGTAGAACAGCCACGGCATTTAATACTGCCAGGATCCTGGTCCGGGAGGTGTTCTCGCGGTGGGGACTACCACGATTCGTGGAGTCCGACCGAGGGAGTCATTTCACTGGCCAAGTGATGCAGAACACCCTCATGCTCCTAGGCATCGAAGGGAAGTGGCACGTGGCCCACAATCCTTAGTCATCTGGGATTGTGGAGCGCATGAACCGCACCCTCAAATAAAAACTGAGGAAAGAGACAATGGGCTCGCCCCAGAAATGGGCGGAAGCCTTGCCTCTAGTCCTTATGGGGATCCGGGCTAGCCAGTCTAAAAGTACGGGGCATTCCCCGCACGAATTAATGACTGGGAGAGTCATGCGAACCCCCACCCATGTACTAGCCCCGGTGCTCACTGAGGGTCAGCTCCGAGACGTGAATCGGGACAAGTTTGCCCGGACCCTTTTGGAGCGCCTAAAACAGGTTTATGGGCAAACGGCAGGGAACATGGGAAAACAGCATCAGGGCAACCGACTGCTGCTCGAACCCGTCAGGCACAGGAATGGGAAATTGGAGATCAGGTCATGGTGAGAAACTATGCCCGAGTGGGGAGTTTAGAACCACTGTACATGGGGTCCTACAACCTTGTAGACAAAGCCAGCCCCATGGTTTATGCAGTGAAGTTGCCCCGGCGCACTAAATGGTTTCACATCAACCAATGCAAACTGTTTAAACTGGGTGCAAAAGAGCCAACAACCTAGGCCAGGTCTGAAGGTGAAAATCCTCAGCCTGAGGCATGCAATAAGTCACAGACCACACAGGCTGGAACCGCAGCCTGCCTGGAGGGAGAAGCTGTCCCGCCACCTGGGAGGTTTCCCCACTGGCCTGGAACTCGGACGAGGGGGAGCCTGAACAGCAAGGCCCCGCCCTCGACACGATTCTGGAGGAGGTGGAGTTGGAGGACGGAGATCCTGCCCTCGACTCAAGCTTAGGGGAGGTAGAAATTGGGGGCGGAGATCCTCCACCTCTAGGGACAGGTGAGGAGGAGTCATCTGCCACTGACCCAAATCCCAAAGGGGTGGAGCCTGAGGGAAGGGAGCCGAAGCCGGCAGCCGTGGAGGTGCCACGGGCTGTGAGGGCTAAAGTCCCAACCAAAGGTCCGCTCGCTAAGGGAGCCATGCCCAAAGTACCTCTTCGCAGGTCGGCTCAAATGCCTCAGCCGGTAAAACCTTGGCCCGATTCCCCCGATTTCAGTAAACGCTGACTTAGGAAATCCCTGGCAAAATGCAGTCCCCAATTGACAGCAAAAGGCTGCGGGGAACCCAAGCCACAGGTCAGTGCAGCCCCGCCACAAGGAGCGGCGAGCTGCAGTACAATCAGGGATTAGGTAAGCCGCCCGGGGACGGGCGGCGCTGTACATAAGTTAGTTAAGTTTAATTAAGTTTATGGTGTGTAAATATTAAGGTGATTAGTGCTATAATAGTTTTGGAATCAGCCCAGTATGTGTGTTGTTTTGTATCGAGGTCGAAAGACCCGATCATGCCTTCACCTAGGCCAGAATCTCTCGGGAGCCTGGCTGTATCGTTTAATTTTGTTGCAGGAACCAAAAAGATGACGAGAGGAATTCTCGTCGCGTTCGCGGTGATCGGGTGTAGCTGGGCCTATCGGGGCCGCACCAAGGACTCAACGATCTACGGGAGCTTGGGGAACACAGCCCCCATCGCGACCGATGGGTCGGGCGTGTGGGGCGTTGATGAGACAGCCGCCAATTTCCACGAGGGGAGGTGGCCAGGATGGCTGGGGTCGAACTCTACGGAATACTCCAGCCAGTCCGGGTTTGCGTACCGAGAGACTTCTTTGATGTGCCCCCGAGTGAGGGTCATCGCACCCAGAGTCAGCGTCACCGTCGGGAAGAAGATCTCCTTGGTTTGTAATGGACATGTTCCTTTGGACCGATGGTGGTGGCTGCGCAAGTTGAGCAAAACCATGAAGAACTCCACGGTCGAGTGGGAGAGACTGGGTAACAATACCCATCGGACTATTATGGGGACTCAGGGGGTGTTGAGTGTCTGTTGGGACAAATGGTGGGAACCAGATGAAGGAATCTACATCTGTATGTGGGGTTCAGAATGCGCCTGCCCCACAGGCAGTCTCCATCTTTTTCCAAAGGCAGTGGCAGGATGCTGGGAAAGGAATGAGGTGGGACGTCAGCACACGGGCGTGCGGAGTCCTATACTCCCAGATCCCAGTAAACGCCACTGAGCTCATCACCCGCCCCTGCAAGCCCCTGCCCACGATTCCGGTAGCCAAAGCCCGCAAGGAAGGGTGCCCCACCACTACCAAGGGACCCGGGAACGGATTGGTATTAGTACCCACAGGTCAGGTGCTGTACCAAGGGGTGCACTACGCGGTGGCCTCAGTTATTTTAAACCTCACCGAGGTACGATTGCCAGAGTGGTGCCCCAAGGAAATGGAGCAATTGTACCAGGTCCTGTTAACAAATATGTACAGGCAGTTTTATGAATTCGACTTTGCTGATGTAGACAGAGCCGGATTGTACACCACACCACATGAGGTCTTGGACAGGGTAGGGAGACAAAGAAGGGGTATAGTAAATTATATTTTTACAGCTTTTAACACAGGAACTTCCGTCATCAACACTCTGGATGACGTGGAGCTGCAGACCCAGATTAATGGTTTGAAAACACAGTTACGAAAGATACTGACTGACGAGAACAAGGTAGTGGGTTCTGAGTTACATGAGGACCAGGCCATGACACTACACTTAAAAGAAATTATTGCTGAGCTGGAGAAACACGCCAAAACAGTAAATGCTCTCATCAGGGAGGATCGGAATGCGTCCGATCAGGCTGCGCAGAATGAAGCTTGCGTGCTGTATGGGGCGTGGTTACTGGGCGAGGGCCGCAGTAATCTGCAGGATTTAAAACAAGGTCTAGTCCCCTCCTGGATCAGCAACAAGCACCTCGCAGCCCTCCACCCTTTTGAAAATGCATTAAGTCCATGCCAGCTCAGGCTAGCTTCAGAAGCCTACCCAGTCCCAGTGGACTGTGGATGGTCTAATCACACCATTATGGGTATAGTGGTATGAATGCCGGTGATGGGAAAGATAGCTAAACCCGCCCCGGTATACAGGGTGGAGAACATTGGAGACATTCAAGGGGGTGCACACATTCGCTACACAGCGGTCCCACCGTACATGATCCAATGGGAGCATGCAATGACGGGTACCGACCTCTCGGGGTGCCGGAGCCAGGGAGCACACATCATCCTGTGTCCCCAGCACTTGAATGCCTATTCGAAACCACAGTGTGGGTTCAGAACTGCTGGCGCGAAGCCTATAAATTGCACCACGGAGGCAATGGCACAAGGCCATGTGCCCCGGCAGGTGGCATATATAGGAGATGGGACATACTGTGTCACCACTGCAGCGCCCCACTACCAACATGGACAGAAAGGCTGGTGTCCGGTGAGTGACAGCAGTTTCTGCTTCAAGCCCAAGGCAGAAGTTCAAGTGGTCCAAAAGCGAATTGTCCCCATTCCTGAACCTTCCACTGTTCACATCACTGTTAAAGAGAATTTCACCGGTCTGTAACGATTCGTTGCACATTTTGGATATATCATTCCCCCTCTCCCTGAACAACTCACCAAGATATTAAAAGCCGTTGTCATTTCACAGAAACATTTTTACACACTGGAGCAGAAGACTTTAGAGATAGGGACAAGCATACTGGATATAGTAACCCCACCGTGGTGGGACCTGTTCACTAATATAGAAGTCCCTTCTTGGATTAGGATAGCCTCTCACATCCTTGTAGTGTGTCAGGTTTTTATTGTGGTTTATTTACTGTTTGTACACTGTAAGAATGTCAGGCTTTCACAGAAGTATGAGAACAGAGGAGAATGGAGAGAGCATTATGTGCGGGTAGAAGAAGAGACACCCGTTTAGATATTTGCTGCTATGTATAAAGTTAAAGTTTCCCTCCCTCCTCTATGTTTATGTTCGTTCATGAGTATTCTTTGTGTGTACTTTATTATTATTATTGTAATTCATTAAGTGAGTTGTTGTTGATAAAAGATAATGTGTATGAACCAGGTGGTGTAGCGGTATTAGGCCCCCCTCCATGCCTGGAAATGAGTGTGTCAGATGTTAAATCCAATGTATTGCCATCTATAGATGCTCAATGTACATGGTAGGTTTTCTGAAATGGGAAATACATGTGGCGTGGGGTCATAGATAGGTAATTACAGGGGATGGTTTAATTAAGGAAAGTCAGAAAATTTTGCTCACCCAGAATTATGATACTTCAAGCAATTTATAGTATCATCAAGGTGGACTGTAGAATTCGCAAAATTAATATTGTATTATAAGGGTCCTCTGGCAGAAGAGGCCGTGATTTTTAAAAGACTGTTTTAAAAGAAGTCCAGAAAAGGGACACATAAAATTGCCGCCAGACCCCGTGACTGACTTTTGAACACTTTAAAATGGTTCCTGCAGCCCCCAGACCGCCTTTGTGGATTCAAGCCACAGTAAGTTCTGGAGGCCGTTTCTGACAGAACGAAACCAGACACATACACATACATATAGATTGGATGCAGATGCAGTCAAGATCGGCCTGTAGATAAAGGCCATCAAATGTTTACCCAGGCAAAGGGGAACAGTTTCATATACATGAGGAAAGCATCAAGGACCCATTTAAGACATCAAGAAAACATTAAAACATTACCAGGTCATTCCAGACCAGAGATGGCCATCACTGGCCATCCCGAAAGAAATTTAAATAGAATAACTACCCCGCTGTGCTATAAGCCCACCAAAAGTTAAACAAAGACTAACCTTGATTTGGTGGGAGATAGAGGCTTCTTCTGAGAAGTATAATTGGAGACACCCGGGGGTAGCGAAAGAGGTAGCCATCGGGACCATGAAATAGTAACAATACTGTGGAGAAGGAATTCCTGGAGTGTTTACGGGATGGTTTCCTGGACCAATATGTCGAGGAACCAACCAGAGATCAGGCCATTTTAGACTGGGTATTATGTAATGAGAAAGGATTAATTAGCAATCTTATTGTACGAGGCCCCTTGGGTTGGAGCGATCATAATATGATCGAATTCTTCATTAAGATGGAGAATGAAGTAGTTGACTCAGAGACAAGGGTCCTCATTTTAAATAAAGGAAACTACGATGGTCTGAGGAGTGAGTTGGGTAGGATTGAGTGGGGAATGGCGCTCAAAGGGTTGATGGTGGATAGGTAATGGCAAACATTCCAAAGACCGAATGGATGAGCTACAGAATTTGTTCATACCAGTTTGGCATAAAAATAAAACAAAAAAGGTGACTCAACTGTGGCTAACAAGGGAAATTCGGGATAGCATAAGATCCAAGGAGACGACATGTAAATTGGCTAGAAAAAGCAATAATCCTGAGGATTGGGAGCAGTTTAGGAGTCAACAAAGGAGGACAAAGGGATTAATTAAGAAAGGGAAAATAGAATATGAGAGTAAGCTATCAGGGAACATAAAAACTGACTGTAAAAGTTTTTATAGATATGTGAAGAGAAAAAGATTGGTGAAGTCAAGCGTAGGTCCCTTACAGTCAGAATCAGGGGAATTTATAATGGGAAACAAGGAAATGGCCGACCAACTAAATACATACTTTGGTTCTGTCTTCACAAAGGAGGACACAAACAACCTCCCAGAGATGCCGGGGAACATAGGGTCTGATGAAAGAGAGGAACTGAAAGAAATCAGTATTTGTAGGAAAATGGTGTTAGGAAAATTGATGGGACTGAAGGCCGATAAATCCCCAGGGCCTGATGGTCTACATCCCAGGGTACTTAAGGAAGTGACCCTAGAGATAGTAGATGCATTACTGGTCATCTTCCAGAACTCGATAGACTCTGGAACGGTACCCATGGATTGGAGGGTAGCTAATGTTACCCCACTATTCGAAAAAGGTGGAGAGAAAAAGCGGGGAATTATAGCCTGACATCGGTAGTGGGGAAAATGCTAGAGTCTATTATAAAAGATGTAATAGCAGAGCACTTGGAAAGCAGTGACAGGATCGGACAAAGTCAACATGGATTTACAAAAGGTAAATCATGCTTGACTAATCTACTGGAATTTTTTGAGGATGTAACTGGTAAAATAGATAAGGGAGAACCAGTGGATGTGGTGTATTTGGACTTTCAGAAGGCTTTCGATAAGGTCCCACATAAGAGATTAGCATGCAAAATTAAGGCACATGGGATTGGGGGCAAGGTATTGACTTGGATAGAGAACTGGTTGGCGGACAGAAAGCAAAGAGTTGGAATAAACGGGTCGTTTTCCGAGTGGCAGGCAGTGACTAGTGGGGTAGCGCAAGGATCGGTCCTAGGACCCCAGCTGTTCACAATATATATTAATGATCAGGACGAGGGAATTGGATGTAATATCTCCAAATTTGCAGATGACACAAAGCTAGGCGGGAGGGTAAGCTGCGAGAAGGATGTCGGGAAACTCCAGTACGATTTGGACAGGTTGGGTGATTGGGCAGAAACATGGCAAATGCACTATAATGTGGATAAATGTGAGGTTATCCACTTTGGTGGCAAAAACAGGAAGGCAGATTATTATTTGAATGGCAATAGATTGGGAGAAGGGGAAGTGCAAAGAGATCTGGGTGTCCTTGTGCACCAGTCGCTGAAGGTAAGCATGCAGGTGCAGCAGGCGGTTAAGAAGGCAAATGGTATGTTGGCCTTCGTAGCAAGAGGGTTCGAGTACAGGAACAAGGATGTCTTGCTACAGTTGTACAGGGCCTTGGTGAGACCGCACCTTGAGTATTGTGTGCAGTTTTGGTTACCTTACCTGAGGAAGGACGTTCTTGCCATGGAGGGAGTGCAGCGAAGATTCACCAGACTGATACCTGGGATGGCAGGAATGATGTATGAGGAGAGATTGTGTCGATTGGGCTTATCCTCACTGGAGTTTAGAAGATTGAGAGGGGATCTCATCGAAACCTATAAAATTCTGTCAGGCCTGGACAGACTAGATGCAGGAAGGATGTTTCTGATGGCCGGGGAGTCCAGAACCAGGGGTCATAGTCTAAGGATAATGGGTAAGCCATTTAGGTCTGAAATGAGGAGGAATTTCTTCACCCAGAGAGTGGTGAACCTGTGGAATTCTCTGCCACAGAGGGCGGTGGAGTCTAGTTCATTAAATATATTCAAGAACGAGTTGGATATATTTCTTGAGGCTAAAGGGATCAAGGGATATGGGGAAAAGGCAGGGACAGGGTACTGAATTTGGATGATCAGCCATGATCACATTGAATGGCGGAGCAGGCTCGAAGGGCCGAATGGCCTACTCCTGCTCCTACCTTCTATGTTTCTATAGCCATCGTAGCGACCAGAAAGCCATCAGAGCCATCACAGAGTGCCATCATGGCCATCGTGGTGATTGAAGGTGAAGAAGACGGTTCGAGTCGACATCCTGCCCCGGAGTATTCGTCGGGAGATCGTCGACAAACCCCGGGCCGTTTGATGAGACAAAACTACCGAAGAAACCTACATGAAAGCCGGCTAGAGGCTTCCAATCGTGGTCAAGCAGATGGTCTCTGTCCAGCCGACATCCAGGCCCGCTGAGATCCAGCCTGTCCATGACCTTCACCTCGAGGAAGAGAAGGCGTGTCACAGCTCGCAGCCCACAGCGCTGACGATGAGGAGACAGGACACTTGAAAGGATCAAAACGCAGACCTGTTTCAAAACCTTGCAATTCCTAGTTGGGTTGATGCGCATGTTTCTGACCCTTCATAATCGGATCTAGATAGGTTAAAGGGGGTGGTCATTTTGGGTATAATTAACATGAGTTGTTGTCCCTCGATGTTCCGTGGGTTTCCCCATTTCATGATGACTTTTGTAAAGTATAATATGCCTGTATCTATTTTAGCTAGTACTGTATTGTTATGATTTGTTTTTCCCTCCCATGTACCCTCTCATTTGCTTGCATTTGATTTGTTTTTCCTTATGCAATAAAATTCCATTTCGATTCATTAAACTTGGGCCTAGAAATTCGGTTGGTTGCGCCAGCGATTAGCGCCTAAAGAGCCCAAGAATTGGGGCGTTACCCAATGTTCGGGCGGGCGCAATGAAGATAGCGACACCTCCCATATTGCGTATCCATATAGCGCCAGCACTACCTCTTAGCGCGCCCGCGTGCGCAGGCAGTTAATGACGTAATTTCAGTGTGCAACGCCTTTTTGGCGTCCCTGACTGGAACCTTTCCCTGGTGCAGTCTTGGAAGACAGCAATGGAACTAAAACCAGCAGTCAGCTGACAAGAGATCCATCTGCCCTACAAGGAATTATTGGGTGGAATTTCTGAACTGGTCTTGGAATTACCTCAAACAAGGCCCCTTGACATTGGGGTCACAGGCCAATGGGTGGTTGACTTACCTACTCCCTCCCCTGATCATAATTTCCAGTGCTGAATAAAAGTTGTGAGGGGTGGAGGGTGCAAAGGGGGCAGTTTCCACAAGGGTTCTTGTGATTGTCCATCGTAACTTCAGTGGAGAAGATGTGTAAATCCTGGAACCCACCATTTATGCTGTTTCCCGGTTTTCTGCAGCTCTTCTGCCAAAGTCACATTGGATGATTGGGAGAACCCCTGCGGAAGGTCATCCAAATGGAGCAGAATCCCAGAACTGGCTTCCACTCCAATGTCTAGCTCCCTGGTGGGTGATGTATTTGCTCTCTGCCCTCTTTGGCCACTGGAGCTTTGGGGCTTTTATTTGCAGTAGTGTGAATTATGAGTATGAGAAAACTGTGTAAGTAAAATTAAGGTGCATAATATAGTCTTATTAGATTCAGTTTCAATGCTCACTCTTAACTATTGCGTTATCATTTCAATGCAATAATATTATCATAGCACACAATCATGACCATACACCAACATCTTTATTGTACAATATATTAGAATATGATCATTATCAAAGTATTATGCATGTCAGACCAGTTAAGCCCTTATACACATTTGTATTAATTTTCCAATTCTGAAATGAAAGTGTTGATGCAGTTTGTTAATTATTCCAATGGGAAAAGAATACAATAGAGCACCATTATCTGGCAGATGATTGCCACTAAATAATGGGAGCTTCTAATTTTAAAAAAAAGTAAGGTACAGTTAATTATAAAAATGGCTGGCCAATAAACATGTCTGAGTTCATGACTGCCTGGTGGGGTTAATGAAATAGGTTTTAAAGTTTGATTGTTTTCTTGACTTGCCACATAAGATAAAAATGAGAAGACCCACTTCAGTCTGTCCAGCTTATTCCATCTCAATTTACAGCTGTGAAGCGGGAGAATCCCTGAGGAAATTACCCCGCACCCAACCACTGACCCCTCTCTCTTGTGTTTCTATTTGAAGTCAACATGTCCAGCAGTTTCCAAAATTGCATATGAGATCCTCACATCGTGTCTGTGCCAGCTCTTTCAAAGAGCCAGCACAGACACGATGGGTTGAATGGCCTCCAGTGCTGTATCATTCTATGATTCAAGGATTCTGAGCAAGAATGGTATTGTTAAAATAAGAAATATACAATCGGGCATTAAAATTAGGTTTTTATTTCCCTTATGAAGGGATCTAAACAGGTAGGTTCTTAAGTCTTACAATCGTGATCTTATTTAATGAGAAAACAGCTAAGATCGCTTTCAACAGTTCAGTTGGTAAGTGCATTGTCTAAGTGGAAATAACCTGTACAAGGGGTCATATTACAAATTAAGCACAACAATAAAAAAATAGGAGATACAGGAGGAACATTTTAACAAAAGTCCTTATATACATTTGTTAGGTTTGCTAGTGCTGTTGGGGAGGGTTTAAACTAATTTGGCAGGGGGATGGGCACCAGGATGTAACATTAGAAAGGGGAAATAAAGTACTCAAGGGATTGGGAGAGGCAGAGAGCACTAAAGTAAGAAATAGTAAGGTATTAGGTGGGGTCCAACTGAGAGAGAATACAGAATGGTCTAATAGCAAAATACTGTGGATGCTGGAAATCCAAAATAACAACAGAAAATGATGGAAAAACTCAGCAGGCCAGGCAACATTCGTGGAGAGAGAAATAGAGTCAACGTTTCAGTTCGAAACCTTTCGTCAAGACTGAAAAAGCAAGCACAGGAAATGAAACAGATTAAAAGGCCAGTTTGGGGGCTGGGAAATGGGGATGAGAGAACAAAAGAGAAGTGAAGAGACATTAAGAGGCATTCAAAACGAGACGAGATGGTGATAGGACTAGTGGAGAGACAAAAGACGGCTCTAGATTAGGTGTGAAATGCGCTGGCAGAATGAGAGGCAGCTGCCATGTGGGAGAGAGAAAAAGGGGGAAGGGCCAAAACAAAGGTGTGGATAAAAAATATAAGTAAAAATGTAATAGGGGCTGAGGTTATGATCTGAAATTGTTGAACTCGATATTGAGTCCGAAAGGCTGTAACATGCCTAATCGAAAGATGAGGTGCTGTTCCTCGAGCTTACGCTGGGTTTCCGTGGAACAATGCAAGAGCCCGAGTACGATGAGGTCTGAGTGGGAATGGGGCGGTGAATTAAAATGACAGGCGACCGGAAGTTCGGGGTCACCCTTACGGACTGAACGGAGGTGTTCCGCAAAGCGGTCACCCAATCTGCGTTTGGTCTCCCCAAGGTAGAGGAGACCACATCGTGAGCAGCGAAACACCCTAGTCCACTCCTCTATCACCCCCAGCACCCCTTCCCCTTCGACCGGCACCTTCCTCTGCAAGCGCAGAAGATGCAACACCTGCCCTTATACCTCCCCCCTTCCCATTGTCCAGGGCCCCAAACACCCCTTCCAGGTGAAACAGCGATTTACTTGCACTTCTTGCAATCTAGTATACTGTATTCGCTACTCACGTCGTCGGCGGCACCGTTGTGCCTACAAGGCAGTTGGTAGTTTTAACTGCCTAGATTTTCCTACCCAAGCTTAAGAACGCCAGTCTATTCATCGTGGCGTGGCCACCTGCGTTCTCGCAGTGTTCAACGAGATGCCTGTCTTCCCAAGCGCCAGCTTATAACTAGGTGCTTGGTTTTCTTATCGATACGTTTTTCGCTGCCCTGCTCTGCCCTTATCGAGTTTTATCATCTTCTTCGTCTCCACTCGTCTCGTCTCGGGCTACTTGCTCAACTTTGTCTCACCCCTTTTCTGTGGCCTGGGCGTCCCAGATGCCGAGGGACTCAGGTCTCGTTCCCCTCCCCTGGCTGTACTTTACTGCTGAAAACTTTTGTGAGGAGAGACCTGCCACGAGGCCAGGGCATGAGTGAGCCCAGAACCAAAAGCGAGGGACAAGCGCAGGAGAGCAGAGGGCAGAGCAGAGGGAGATTGCTACCCGGGGCCTTCAGTTATACTCCTTACGAAAACCCTTATCTGCGCGCCAAATCAGGTTAGTTCATTGTCCCAATCTTGGCGGGCTAGTTTACATAATTGTAGCAATCTAAACTAACTGTTTTTAGATGGCCAGTGATCGCACCTACTGGCCTGATGTCTGAGCTGTATTGTTATTATTGCATTTCAATCGGCCTGTCCAGCCTCGATGGCTTCCTTAAGCTGTTTCCAATTATTTATGCAAACAACTTGATGGCCTTAAGTATAGGTCTAACTGGTTTTGGTCTGTCTACGATTTGGCTTAATGCATATTCAAAGTCCTGCTGCCTGCTTTTCAAAATACAAAAGTCTTTCTTCACAGAAACTGCATTTTAGGTTTTGATTTTCCCACAAGCTGCTTGTGCCACAGAGTCCAAGCTTTTAAAATCTTGCAGGCTTTTGGCCACGAGGTGCGGACACCATATTTGGGTACCCTTTTAAAAATGTCCACGCAGGGTCCCTTTTATTAATAGTAACCTTTGGGGAAATGTGGAAATTTTGCAAATCCTACACTCCCCACTGTGATACTAAAACTTGCTTGAAGTATCATTCTTACAAGGTGAGCAAAATTTTCTGACCCTCCATAGTCAACCTTCCCCTGTAATTACCTATCTAATATACCCATGAAACATGCACTTACCATTCTGCGAAAATGTAGTGTACATAAGCATACATAGGATAAATTACAGACCTTTACACACATCCAAGCATGGAGGGGTCCAACACCCCTGCAACACTTGGTACACATACATCTTTATTAAACGCATCACAAAAAAGAAAAAAACTTTATTAAAAGCTACAAACACAATACAAAGGACAATCTTTAATCAGAATACAAGGAAAAGACTTAAACAGGCGCGTCTCCCTCCACCTTCACATAATGTTCCTTCCAGATCTTCTGGTTTCGGAACTCTAACAACTGGCCTTTTCCCTTGCATTGAATGCAAACTAGATACAACACTATCCCTAACTGGCAAACCACGAGAACGTGGGAAGCCAGTCTGATCCACGAGGGGACCTTTATGTTATTGAAAATGTCCCACCAGGGTGGAATCACAATACCCAATATCTTAGCCCCTATCTCTACCATTTTCTGCCCTAGAGTATAAAAATGTTTCTGCGAAACTATGACGGCCTTGAGTATTTTGGTAAGGTGTTCAGGGAGAGGGGGAATTTCGTAGCCAAAATGCGCTACGTACTTCTGCAAATTCGTAAAATTCTCCTTCACACTGAGGTGAACAGTGGAGGGTACAGGAATGGGGACAATTCGCTCCTGGGCCACTTGAACTTCTGCCTCGGGTTTAAAACAGAAACTGCTGTCACTAACCGGACACCAGCTCTGCTGTCCATGCTGGTAGTGGGATGCGCCGGTGGTGACACAATATGTCCCACCTCCTATATATGCTACCTGCGGGGGAACATGGCCTTGTGCCATGCCTCCATGGTACAATTTATAGGCTTCGCGCCAGCAGGTCTGACCCCACACTGCGATTTCAAATAGGCATTCAAGTGCTGGGGACACAGCCTTATGTGTGCTCCCCGGCTCCGGCACCCTGAGAGGTCAGTACCTGTCATAGCGTGCTCCCACTTTATGACGTAAGATGGGACCGCTGTGAAACGAATGTGTGCACCCCCTTGAATGACTCCAATGTTCTCCACCCTGTATACCGGTGCGGGTCGGGCTGTCCTACCCATGACCGGCATCCTAACTAGTACTTCCATGATTGTGTGGTTGGGCCGCCCACAATCCACGGGGACTGGGTAGGCTTCGGAAGCTAGCTGGAGTTGGCACGGGCTTAATGCATTCTCAAATGGGTGGAGGGCTACGAGGTGCTTGTTGCTAATCCAGGAGGAGAGTAAACCCTGTTTTAAATCCTCCAGATTACTGCGGCCCTCGCCCAGCAATCACGCCCCATATAGCATGCACACCTCATTCTGCGCAGCCTGGTCAGAAGCATTTCTGTCCTCCCTTATGAGGGCATTTACCATCTTTGCGTGCTTCTCCAACTCCGCTATGATCTCCCTTAAATGGACCGTCATAGCCTGGTCCTCATGCAACTCTGAGCGCACTACTATATTCTCATCCAGTAATATTTTCTTTAACTGTTTTTAAGCCATTTATCTGGGTCTGTAGCTCTATATCATCCAAACTGTAGATGACAGAGGACCCCGTATTAAACGCAGTAAAAACATAATTCCATACACCCCTTCTTTGCCTCCCTGCATTACCCAAAAACTCTCGGTTTGTGGTGTACAGTTCGGTTTTGTCGACATTGGCGAAATCGAATTCGTAAAACTTCCTGAACATGTCCTTTAATAGGGCCTGGTATAGCTGCTCTGTTTCTTTGGGACACCATTCCGGCAAATGTACCTCGGTGAGATATAAAATCACGGAGTCTACCGCGTAGTGTACCCCCTGGTACAGCACCTGATCGGTAGGCACTAGTACCAGCCCATTTCCTGGTCCCTTGGTGGTGGCGTGGCACCCTTCCCTGTGTATCCTCGCTGCCGGCACTGTGGGTGGGGGCTTACGGGGCGGTTTACAAGCTCAGTGGCATTGACTGGGATCGGGGAGAATGGGACTGCGCACGCCTTCAGGCTGGTATCCCACTTCATCCCATCCCCGGCGTCTGGCCACTGCCGGTGGAAAATGATGGATATGCCTGCGGGGCAGACCCTCTCTGACCCCCACATACAGATGTAAACCCCTTGGTCCGGTTCCCACCCCTTGCCACAGCACACACTTAATCCTCCATGAGTCCCTGTAATCGTTCGGTGGGTATTGTTCCCCAACCATTCCCACTCGACTGCGGGGTTCCTCATATCCTTGCTCAGCTTCCTGAGCCACCACCACCTATCCAGAGGAAAGTGTCCTTTACACGTTAAACATATACGCTTTCCAACGGTGACGCTGACCCTCGTGGTAACGACCCGTACCCTGGGGCACAGGAGGGAGGATTCCCCGTATGTGAATCTGGTTTGGCTGGAGTACTGAGACGAATTGGACCCCAGCCATCCTGGCCACCTTCTCTCGTGGACGTAGACGGCAGTCTGCTCCGCATCCCGTTCACCGCTTCCATCGGTCGTTATGGGCGCCCTGTCTCCCGAACACCCGTAGATGTGGGAATCTTGTACATCGCCCCGCTTTCCCCTGCTCATCCCAATCAGGGTGAATAGGACTATGATCCCCTTCATCCTAACAGTCTAGCACAAAGGAAGTTGGCTGTGGTTGTTGGAGGTCATTCATCTCAATCACATGACATCACTGCAGGAGTTCCTCAGGGCAGTGTCCTAGGCCCAACCATCTTCAGCTGTTTCATCAATGACCTTCCCTCCATCATAAGGTCAGAAGTGGGGATGTTCGCTAATGATTGCACACTGTTCAGCACCATTCAAGACTCGTCAGATACTGACGCAGTCCGTGTCCATGTGCAGCAAGACCTGGACAACATTCAGACTTGGGCTGACAAGTGGCAAGTAACATTCGCACCACACAAGTGCCAGGCAATGACCATCTCCAACAAGCGAGACTCTAACCATCTCCCCTTGACATTCAATGGCATTACCATCGCTGAATCCCCCACTATCAACATCCTGGGGGTTACCATTGATCAGAAACTGAACTGGACCAGTGTGGTGATTATTCCTTGTTTAGTAAAAGTATTGTGATTGGTTGTTTGTTAACTGCCTTGGGATATATGTTGTAATCTCATTGGTAGTTGATGTCACATGATGTGTGGTGGCCACCTTAAATTCAGTTCTTTTCCAGCTTTGGTTGGGACTGGATGTGGAAAGATGTGCTGCAGATTTTAAAGTTAATAAAGCCTAGTTTTGGAAGGCAAATCTATTCTTTATTTCAATTTATTAACTTTATGTTAGAATGGAGCGATATCTTCAACCAGAACGATTCAAGGCTGACCCCAATTCTGCTGGAGTGGATGATAAATGGAAACATTGGTATTGTACATTTAAAAACTTTTTGGGCGTGTTGGATCAAGAGTCTCTAAATAAGCTGAATATGCTGATCAACTACATTGCTCCGGATGTATATAAATATATTTTGGACTGTAAAACTTATGAAGTGGCTATTTCTACATTGGAAAAGATTTTTGTTAAACCAAAGAATGAGGTATTTGCATGTCACCTTCTATCTGCCCTTAGGAAGCAAGTGGGAGAATCTTTGGATACTTATTTACAAGCACTTCGGTGCCTTAGTGTTAACTGTAATTATAAGGCAGTGACGGCTGAAGAATATAAGGAAGAATCGGTACGGGATGCTTTTATTAATGGATTACTGTCTAGATCAATTCGTCAGCGGTTGTTAGAAAATAAGACTTTGGATCTTAAAAGTGCTTTTGAGCAAGCTTCTACATTGGATGTGGCTCAGAGAAGTTCGGATTCTTATGCTCTTTTTAATCGGCCTGCGACTATGGTTTTGGCAGTTTTGGATGAAAAGGAATTATGTGGACTTAATGGGAGTGGTTTGCTAGATTCTGAAACAGTTTCTACTTCAGCGGCTGTTGCCTCTAGGATTCAGAAGTGTTATTCTTGTGGGACTATCCGGCACCCTCGTCTGAAGTGTCCTGCTCGGGAGGCTGTGTGTAGTAAATGCGGCAAGAGAGGTCATTATGCACGCGTGTGCAAATCATCAGGTTCAATTACCTCCTCCTCTCCTGGTGTGGGAGGGCCCTCCTCTACCACCTCCTCCTCTGTGACTATTCAGCCTTTAGATAGGGCGTTTATTGCATCAATTTCTGCTGCATTTGCTCATGGCCTAAACAAAGCTATAGTTGCGGCTCAAGTTAATGGGTTGGAAGTGAAGGCCCTTATAGATACGGGCAGTACTGAGAGTTTTATAAGTCTTCAGTTTGCGAAGGAGAAGCATTTGAAAATTTTGCCTGTTACGTATCAGGTGTGTATGGCTCAGACGACCCTTACTTCACAAATAGCTGGTTGTTGCTTTGTGAAAATGATTCTTCTAGGTAATACGTATACTGATATACGCCTATCTGTTTTGCCTAATCTCTGTGCAGATATTTTGATTGGACATGATGTGCTTCAGTTACACGAGTCTCTTAGTCTTTCATTTGGAGGGACTAAGCCACCTTTATCTATTTGTGGATTAACCTCTTTATCCATTTCTCCATTATCACTTTTTTCCAATTTGATGCCGGATTGTAAGCCAATTGCTACCAAGTCAAGAAGATATAGTAGTCAGGAAAGAGAATTTATTAATTCTGAAGTTCACCGTCTCTTATTGGAAGGAATCATTGAACCTAGTTGTTCGCCTTGGCGAGCACAGGTAGTTGTCACGACTAACGAGAGACACAAGAAACGAATGGTGATAGACTATTCCCAAACTATTAATAGGTATACTCAATTAGATGCGTACCCTTTGCCTAAGATTAATGAGCTTATCAATAAAGTATCTCAGTATAAGGTTTTTAGCACTATTGATTTAAAGAGTGCTTATCATCAGATTCCTATTGTTAAGAAGGATCAACCATATACGGCCTTTGAGGCTGGTGGAAAGCTGTATCAGTTTTGCCGAATACCATTTGGTGTTACTAATGGTGTTGCTTGTTTTCAATGGCCAATGGATGCTTTTATAAGTGATAACTCCCTCTCTGACACCTTTTCATACTTAGATGACATCACAGTGTGTGGCAAATCAAGGGTGGAGCATGATTCTAATTTAAAAAGATTCCTTCAAGCTGCGGAAAAAGTTGGTTTAATTTTTTATAAAGAGAAATGTATCTTTTCGACTACTGAGGTAAATCTATTGGGGTATATTATCTTGGGAAACAAGATTAAACCAGATCCAGAACGTCTGCAACCATTGATTGATTTACCTTGTCCTACTAATTCTAAGGCTTTGCAATGAGTTGTTGGACTGTTTTCTTATTATTCTAATTGGATTGCAAATTTTTCACGGAAGATCCGGCCTCTTATTCGGGTTACGACATATCCTCTATCATGGGAGGCCAGGACATGTTTTGAGAATTTTAAAAAGGATATTTTAGGAGCAGTTGTGCATTCTATTGATGAGCAGGTTCCTTTTGTGATCGAGACAGATGCTTCTGATTTTGTAATTGGGGCTACTCTGAACCAAAATGGAAGACCTGTGGCCTTTTTCTCATGTACTTTGAACAATAGTGAAAAAAGGCATTCTTCAATAGAGAAAGAGGCATACGCAATAGTAGAAGCATTGCGTAAATGGAGACATTATTTATCGGGGCGACATTTCACGTTGGTAACTGATCAAAAATCTGTGTCCTTTATGTTTGATGTTAAACATTTTGGAAAGATCAAAAATGATAAAATAATGAGATGGAGGATTGAGTTGGCATGTTACCACTTTGACATAGTTTATCGTCCGGGGAAGGATAATGTTGCTGCTGATGCACTGTCGAGGGCTTATTGTTCTGTGATTCATGGAGATACGCTTATTAATCTTCACAATGCCTTTATCATCCTAGGGTTACGAGGATGATACATTTCGTACGCAGTAAGAATTTGCCCTTTTCAGTTGAAGACGTCAAGCGGATGACTTCATCATGTTCTATCTGCGCTCGGTGTAAACCGAATTTCTTTAAGCCTCAACGAGCTCATCTTATAAAGGCTACTTCTCCTTTTGAACGTTTGAGTGTCGATTTTAAGGGGCCTCTTCCTTCAACTACTCAAAACCGATATATTTTTACTGTTGTGGATGAGTTTTCAAGGTTCCCTTTTGCTTTTCCTTGTGCAGATGTATCAGCTGCTACAGTTATCAAATGTCTGACTCAACTTTTTGTCATCTTTGGGATGCCTGCGTATATCCATTCGGATCAGGGAAGTTCTTTTATGTCTTCCCAGTTGAAGGAATACCTTCAGAGTCGGGGAATTTCTACTAGTAGAACTACCCCGTATAATCCCCAGGGTAATGGACAGTGCGAACGATACAATGGGGTGATCTGGAAGGCAGTTATGTTGGCTTTGACATCCCGGAACCTTAAGAATACACAATGGGAAATGGTACTGCCTGATGCCCTGCATTCCATTAGATCATTGCTTTCAACGGCTACTAATGTGACCCCCCATGAAAGGCTCTTTAACTATCCGCGGAGATCTACTACGGGATATTCGGTACCTTCATGGCTTACTATGCAGGGACCTGTGCTGCTTCGATGCCATGTTAGATTGTCAAAATATGATCCTTTAGTGGAGGAGGTGGAGCTGTTGGAGGCAAATTCCCAATATGCTCATATTCGATTCCAAGATGGGAAAGAAAGTGCTTTTTCAATTAAAGACTTGGCTCCTTGTGGTGGCCAGCCCTCTTCTGAGGATATTAACAATAGTCATGATTTAGATAATGTGGATGCTGTTACAGATACTACGAATGTCTCCAATCCAATTGCAGATAATTATACTTCTATTAGTCAGCCCTTGATGGATGTTTATGACCGTCCCAGTTTACCTTCTGATGGGATTTCTAATCCGGAAACCCTTGAAAATCGGGATATGGATAGCCTTCCTGCTGAAGATACTTCTGTGCCTTCTGGTGTGGGAGGGCAAGCAATTTCACCAAGGTTAAGAAGGTCGACACGAACAAGATATCCGGTCGACCGATTGAAAATGGACTTTTAAATTGATAGTAATGTTTTAAAATTGTTGTAATATTATATTATATTGTTTTAGTTGAGAGATACTTAATACTTATGTGCAATCTTATTATTTGTTGTTGTTCACTTAGTATTGTGTCATGTAAACAGTTTTACTCTTGTTGTGCATAGTTTTAGTTGTAAATAATTAATTATAAATTGTAAAGGTTATTTAGGTTGGAGTATATTTTAAAAGGAGGGGTGAATGTGGTGATTATTCCTTGTTTAGTAAAAGTATTGTGATTGGTTGTTTGTTAACTGCCTTGGGATATATGTTGTAATCTCATTGGTAGTTGATGTCACATGATGTGTGGTGGCCACCTTAAATTCAGTTCTTTTCCAGCTTTGGTTGGGACTGGATGTGGAAAGATGTGCTGCAGATTTTAAAGTTAATAAAGCCTAGTTTTGGAAGGCAAATCTATTCTTTATTTCAACCAGCCATATAAATACTGTGGCTACAAGAGCAGGCCAGAGGCTGGGAATTCTGCGGCGAGTTTCTCACCTCCTGACTCCCCAAAGCCTTTCCACCATCTACAAGGCACAAGTCAGGAGTGTGATGGAATACTCTCCACTTGCCTGGATGAGTGCAGCTCCAATAACACTCAAGAAGCTCGACACCAATTCAGGATAAAACTGCCCGCTTGATTGGCACTCCATCCACCACCTTCAAAATTCACTCCCTCCACCACCGGTGCACTGTGGCTGCAGTGTGTACCATCTACAAGATGCACTGCAGCAACTCGCCAAAGCTCCTTCAACAGCACCTTCCAAACCCGCGACCTCTACCACTTAGGAGGACAAGGGCAGCAGACGCATGGGAACATCACCACCTACAAGTTCCCCTCCAAGCCACACACCATCCTGACTTGGACCTGTATCGTTGTTCCTTCACTGTGGCTGGGCCAAAATCCTGGAACTCCCTTCCTAACAGCATTGTGGGTGTACCTACACCATATGGACTGCAGCAGTTCAAGAAGGTGGCTCACCACCATCTTCTCAAGGGCAATTAGGGATGGGCACTAAATGCAGGCCTAGCCAGCCAGCGACGCCCACATCCCATCAATGAATTAAAAAAAGTCTTTCTGCAAAAAGATACAAAAACATGCAGCCAGGTCCCCAAGAGATTCTCTGGCTTGGTGAAGCATGGTCGGGTCCCGCGACCTCGACCCAAATATATACACTCTTAGCAGATTCCTTACTTAATTAACACTACCCATCACCTTATTTAACTTAAGCTAAAACACCCAAACGTAAGCTAAACACCTAACTTAACACTGTAAACTTACATTGCCTAACCTATATACATCCGCCGCCTGTCTCTGGACGGCCAGGCTAATTCCTGGTTGTACTGCGGCTCACCGTTACCTCCGGCGTGGCCGCACCATCCTGCACTGTTGGGCCCTCGCAGCCCGTGGCTGCTGGCTGAGGACCTCTGTCCTTGGACCTCCTCCTGACTCGAGGGGCGGCCTTTGGTAACTGGAGAGCTGGTGACCATGGGTTTCTCGGCTGGGGCGTCCATGGGGACCTTCTGGGGGCCTTGGCGGGTGGGGCTTTCTTGGCCGATGGGCTTTTAACCCGAACCGCTGCTCCCTCAGACTTGACCTCTCCCGAACCTGGGCTAGGGGCAGGTGACTCTTCGCAGCCTGCTGCTGCGAGCTGAGAGTCTCCGCCCGCAGGTCCCATGGCAGGGTCCGGGGCGGGGTTTTTGACCTCAGGTCCGTCTCTCTCTACACCTGGGTTAGGGGCGGGGTTTTCGCCCTCGGGTCCCTCCCTCTCGTCTGGACCCCAGAAGAGTGGGGGAGTGTCCCAATCGATGGGTGGGATGGCCCCTCCCTTCAAGCAAGCCACAGCGCCTGCCTGTGTGGTCTGTGAACTCGCTCCTGCTGCAGGCTGAGGATCTTTATCCTCAGACCTTACCCCAACTGGCTGTTTTCCCCTTTCAGGCGTAAACAGCTTACACTGGTTGATATAACCAGCAGCCTGTATTAAAATCTCGTCCGCTGCCCCGAACGGGCCTTCTAGGGACTCCCCGTTCTCTTCCCTTACCGGGACGGCCTTACAGGCGCGATCTTGGTCCGGGGCCAAAGCTACCCCCTGTGTGCCTCCCTTGTCCCGGACCGCGGCTACCGGACCTGTCCGATAGGGGTCCTGGGACTCTCCTTCCCTAGCCCTCTGCTCGGCTACCTTGTGGGTCCTTTGCTTATCCTCCCACGTGGTAGGGAGGGATCCTAAAACTATGGTCAAAGGTTTGGCCATTTCCCCAGCCTGCTCGTTCCCTGTAGATCCCATTAAGCTAAATGGGACCTTGTTAGACCTGGGTGGATGGGTCGGGTCTTCCGAATGGACCACCGTGCTGGAAGCTCCAGTGTCCACCAAATATCTCCCCTGCACCGTCTCCACCCGTGCCTGAACACAGGGCCTGCTCCCCTCATCGTTTTCAAGGGGACACAGGTCGACAGGCTGCGCTGTTTCTAGTCAGTGCTGTGGGTTGGATGGGGCTGATGGGGTCAGAGCACCAGTGGCGACTGCTACTCTCCCCTGGCCAGTCAATAAGGTCCTCATGGTGTCCAAAAATGACTCGACCTCTGCGGGAGGGATTCCTGTCCCCGCCCTTTGGGCTGGGGCTGTGGAATTCTTTCCCTTGTTATCTTTTCAAGGGTTTTTCCACACCTTCCCCAGTGACCATCCTTCCCACACCCGTAACAATTGGTCTTTGTGTTGGGGGGGTTACTCCCTTCCTGGTGCCACTCTTTCCTACACGGTCCGTGTTTTACCTCATGCACCTTTCCCTTGGGTGGGTGTGCATCTGCTCCCCTACCGTTTTTATAGGCCAGAGTGAGCTGCCTAATCACCGTAGGTTCGGTGGTCTGGGGATTTTTGGGGTCGAACCAGACTTCTGCCTTCGCCCGGACCTGTGGCAAGCTGTTCGCCACCAGGCAACGGAGCTAATGGGCCAGGAGATCCCTGTTCAGGAACACTTGGTCCGGCGTCCCCGGACAAGCCCTCAGGTACACCGGCCACAGCCAGTCCGCAAAAGCCTGCGGGGTTTCCCCCGGGAGCTGGATCGTCTTCTCCACACGGGAGAAAGGACTTCCCTCGTTCATCCCCATGGCCTCCAGAACCACATCCCTAAGCTCCTCGTACCCGCTCTGCCCCCATTTACACTCGTCAGAGAGGGATTGGAGGAGACTGCTCTCCAGGGAGAATAGCAGCATCTTTACCTTCTCAGCGTCATCGCAGTCGTTGACGCTGGCTGCCTGTTCTACTTCTCTGAAGTGGATCGAGGGGTGTCCCTTTTCGGAGAGCCTCGGGATATGGTTGACCATAGCCCTAAGCTGTTGGGTGTTAAAGGGTAGTACGAACTGGATTTGGAGGGGTCCCTCATTGTCGCCATTGGCGGGTGGGCCGAACCTCCGATGCCGTGCTGGGCACATCGGTCCCTGTTCCAACCTCTCAGGCGGGGGTTGCTCTACCTCCGCTTCCAACTCTGGCTCCACACCCACTTGTTGCCAAACCTCTCGCTGAAACTTGGCACTACGGGTGGTGGTCGTGAGATCTCCTCTCTCTCAACCGGGTCGTTCCTGGGCACTACTGGTGACGTTGGAACTCTCCTCCCCTCGTTCCCCATAAAATCTGCCTGGCCTGCCTTTGGGCTTATGAGGCACACCATTCCTTTTGCCTTCCGGAGGGCCTGGCTCAGATTTTCTATCCTCTCTTTACAGGGGCCGTGGTCTGCCTCCTCAAACCCCTGTTCGCTCGCTAGCTTGTACGCTGCCTTTACCTCCTGTACTTTCTCTTCCTGTTCCCTTATGTGCCTTGCCAATCGGGTGTTCTTCTCCCGCAACCTTAACTCATTTCCCTTGGCCTCAGTGGCTTGGCACCGTAGGTATTCCAACTGGGCCTTGTGTTCTCCCATTAAATGCACTCTCTCCTGATTTAGGGCCTGCAAAGCTACTAATAACTTCTCCCCTGCGAGAGCCTTATCCTGGATCTCCAGGGCTGACTCCTTTAACTCGGCTGCCTGTGCTGCAACGAGCCTGTCCAAAAGCTGGACCTGTTTTTTAAAACACATCAGCCAAACTGCCTTCTCCCTCTGTCCACTTATCTGCTGCATCTACCAGACGCCCAGCCCTTAACAGAGTGGTGATCCACTTCTTAGTGATATTCACCTTGCTAAACACATAATCAGAAATCCTTTCCTCCATCATGCTTTGCTCATCCGAACCATTGTCTACAGTATCGCAACCCTGTTGCCGGTGTCCTGCCGCGGTCTAGACACTGGACTTAGGTACAAGGCGGCGGTACAGAGACGACTCGAGTAGACAGGTGGTAGGATGTGAACAAAAACCAAGATTTTATTGAAGAGGAAAAACTCGATACAATCTCATGGAAAAATTACTAGTGTACACTTCTACAGGCAAAAAATACAAAAGAAGAATAATAACTATACTTAAACAGGGAATGGGGAACACACGGCACAGCGAACGAAAACAATTATCTTAACAATCCCCTTTTCCTTATCCCACCCCCTATACCAAACTAGGTTAAGCTATGAGGGATCAGAAATTCATGCTCACCAATCAAAAGTTTGTTAGACTCAGAACAGCGGTTGGGTTAGGGGTTCGCTCTTGGTGCTCTCTGGAGTGTTCCGTTGTCACGTGGCCTCCGAGCGCCGCAAGGGCGTTGTCCAGGTTCAAGTACCCCAAAGTTAAAGTCTCTGTTTGGGCACTTTACCTTGCAGGGATGATTCTTCATCGACAGCCGCCAGGTTGAGTTGGTGTGCAGATATTCGAAGGTTGGCTGAGGCTGAAGGCCCGATAATTCGAAGCCTCCACTCAGTTCATCTCCTCAGTTGGTCTTCTTCAGCCGGTCTTTCTCAGGTGGCCTTCCCTCCGGTGGTCTTCCCTCCTCCCCTCGTTGCGTCCCGCCTCGCCTGGCCTGAATTGTCCATGTCCGCCCGACCCGGTGCCGGGGCTAGTTCCAGATGGAGTGGGAAAAAGGCACGGGCAAAGGCCAGGGGGTAAGCGCGGGATGGGGAAAGAGCGGCAGCCTCGAGGGCGAGGGGCCGAAGAGCGGCAGCACCAGAACACCAACCAACAAAGAACACACCCCCGATTGCTACCTGGGGGCCTTCAATTATACCTTTGTCGAAAACCCTTATCTGCACGCCAAATCAGGTTAGTTCTTTGTCTTAATCTTGGCGGGCTATTTTAAATAATGGTAGCAATCCATACTAACTGTTTTTAGATGGCCGGTAATCGCATCTACCGGCCCAATAATTGACTTGTATTGTCATGAAAGTTCCTTGATGGGCCTGTCCAGCCTTGATGGCTCTGTTAATCTGTTTCTGATAATATATGTAGACTACTTGATGGTGTTAACTATAGGCCTAATCTGAATTTGGATTTGTCTCTAATTCAGTCTAATGCATAATTCAGAGTCCTGTCTGGTTCCAAAATAAAAAGTCTCTCTTCACAGAAGCCTGCAGATTGGGTTTCGATCCACAAACTGTCTGCGTTGCAGAGTCCATTTTAAAATCTCACAGGCTTTCTGCCACGAGGCACGGACGCCATCTTGGGTACCCTTTTTGATTTAAAATGTCCACGCAGGGTCCCGTTTATTAATAACAGCCTTCGGGGAAATGTAGAAATTTTGCAAATCTTACGCCTGCTGCCCTTGTCCTTCTAGGTGGTAGAGGTCACGGGTTTGGGAGGGGCTGTCGAAGAAGCCTTGGCGAGTTGCTGCTGTGCATCTTGTCCCTAATTATTGTTTTTAAAAGCTTCCCCACTACCGAGGTTAAACTGACTGGCCTGTAGTTGCTGGGTTTATCATTACACCCTTTTTTAACATTTGCAATTCTCCAGTCCTCTGCCACCACCCCCGAATGTGGCATTAAGGAGCCCTAGTAAAACTGAAGTCAATGGAAATCGGTGGAAAACTCTCCACTAGTTGGAGTCATACCTAGCACAAAGATGTGCATTCCACGGGACTGAGGTGTCCTGCCATGCCTCTATTTATTCGACTATTAACTAACTTACAGAAATAAACTTAAGATTTGGGGGAGAAATTCATTGTAGCCATGTTTGGGGTGCTTAACTTCTAAAAGTTGAAAAAATCAGCGCCAGGCGCTAATGTTATTCAACTTTAAAAAAATTCAGTTTTGCACTCCAGGAAGGAAGTGGAGTGCTACATCAAGCACTCCACTTCCTTCCTGGAGTACAACAGGCAGCAGGCAGGGCTTTGGAATGCTCCTTCCCTCCCTTAAAGGGAAGGGCCATCGCTACAGGCTCTGCAAGTGCAAAATTTACCTGGTTCCCGATGGCAGCCGCGATCCAGCCCAATCAGCCCGATGCATTGCAGCAGAGTGCCGAGCTGATTGATCGCCGGCGAACACAAGGAAAAAAAATGAGAGACAGCATTTCAGAACTTTTTTCACTTACCTCAGCCACCTCGACTTTGAGTACCGCCCCTGAAGCACCCGGCCTCCCGATGAACGCCTCCTGCAGCTGCCGGTGTTTTCGCCTGGTGATGCTGTAGGGGGCGGAACCAAAGTTTGGGTCCGGGGCACTAACGGGGCGATGCGCACGGAAATGACGTCATCATCTCCGGGCGAAGAAGATCGGGCGCAACGCCATACCGTCGCCGCAAACCTCCCGTTGATTATAGCGGGAGTCGATCTTCTTGCCATGCCCGGTTGGTAACTGCTTAGTGCCCCGTTGGTGCCCCATGGAGGCGATAATGAGAGGCGCTAAGGTGCCCAATTTCTAGCCCAAGCTTAATCTGTTCCCAGCAGGAACTGGATAGATTCTTGTCACCAAATGGGAATCAGGGTTATTAAAAGTGCACCCTGGGAATACTGGATAGGTGGGCTAGATCAACTTAAGGGGGGAAAAATTCAGTTGGTTTGCACCTCCCATTAGCGCCTTAAGAGGGCGCTAATGGGGCACAAAGCAACTAGCGCCCGTGCGCAGCGATGTTTGTGCCGCTCATGAAATTACCTAGACATTTTGTGGTGGCGCTAAACACTACCGCCACGATCTCCTGCGAGTGTGCAATGCCCCGGTAGCGCCCCAGACCAGATATTGAGTGGCATCCCCTGCCTTACTGCCTACCGCTAGCAATGACAGGTTGAGGGAAGCATTTTGCAGTCAGGAAGGGACTGGGGGAGCGCTATTTAAAGGCGACCGCTTCCTGCCTTTTTTTGTTGGTGACATTTTTGCACCATGCATTCTGAGAGAGAGAGAGAGACTTCTGGAGAGATTCAACATTGTGTGAAGGAGTTTTGGGTACTGAGCAGCACTTTGCAGGTTCATTTTGATTTGCCCTTCCTTGTATCGATTTAGAAGAGAGTGTGGGGCTGTACTCTGAGCTCTTTACCTGGGCCACTCAATTGTTCTTTCCAGCAGACTGTAGGATTCGCACAATTGGATTTCATATTAATAAGGATCAATGGGCAGAAGAGGCCATGATTTTAAAGACTGTTTTAAAAGAAGCCCAGAAAAGGGGGGCATACAAAATGGCCGCCGTATCATGTGACCAGCTTATTGGGTCACTTTAAAATGGTTCCTGCACAACCTCAGACAACTATGTGGATTGAACCCATAGCAAGTTCTGGAAGCTGTTTTCTGAGAGAAAAAAAAAGCCAGACCCACAGGCATGCATATGGATTAGATGCTTGGAGACAGAGGCCATCTAAATGTTGACCCAGACGAAAGAGACAATAACATATTCATGAGGACAACACCAAGGGCTCGGTAACAGGATCAGCATGAAATTAACAACAATGAAAGCCATTTCAAACCAGAGATGGGCCTGTTACCAGCCGCTTAAAATGATTTTAAATATAATAACTGCCCCGCTGTGCTCAAAGCCCACCAAAAGTTAAAACAAAGACTCACCTGATTTTGGGCGGGAAGTGAAGCCTCAGGAAGAAAGGTATAACTGAAGAGACATTTTCAGCAGTTGAGACAAGCAGAAGCACCGGGTTTGAAGCGACACTTGAGGCAAGCTGAACAAGCAGCTTGGAGGACATGGCAGTGGGACACGACTCGACAGGGGCAACAACCCCAGGGACAGCTTGGATGAGTTGAGACACAGGACCAGGACGCAGCACCCCGGAACGCAGCTTGAGGAGGAAGACACAGCTTGGGAGAAGACGTTGGAGGAAGCTTGAATCAACAAGCTCGGACAGTCACAAAGAGAGCGGAGAAAAAGGACAGTTTAAAATCAGACAGTCGTTGCAGCCCCAGCAGCCTCGTTTTCAAAACCTTGCACTTCCTAGTGGGATTGGTGAGCATGTTTCTGGCCCTTCACAATCAGATCTAGTTAGGTTTAATAAGGGGGTGGATTTAAGGGTACAATTAACATGAGTTGTTGTCCCTCGATGTTCCATGTGTTTCTTTATTTCATGATGACCTTTGTAGAGTATAAGATGCCTATATTTGCCTTAGTTAGTATAATGTCGTTATGATTTGTTTGTATTTGTTTTTCTCTCCCATGTACCGTACTCTTGTCTTTGTTGCATTTGATTTGATATTTTTCCATTTGCAATAAAATTTCATTTTTATTCATCAAACTTGGTCTACAAGAGTCTTCTCTGCATTGCAGTTCCTGCACCTAAGTCCAGATTATAGAATCTAAGGGGTGAGTGGGTCGAACCACTCAAAGTTTTACTGTGCAAGAGAGAGAGGCCTCTAGAGAGAGAAACCTCAGGGAAACCTCTCGAGGAAAACCCCTTACAAGACTTGATGTACAGGTCTCTCCAGGTGATAAAAGCCAAGTTTGCAGTTGGAGGCGATAATTAGAGCCAGGCGCTAAACTTTGCGCACGGCCGATAATCACGCCCCAAACAGGGCGATACTGAATTTTCCCCCCTTGGAGTTGATTGGAGCGCTAAATCAGGCGCTACACACCTCTCTTAAGGCGCAAAGGCCGAGGAGCGAGGTGCTACCTCAGAGCACTGCCGGAGCTCATGTGATGTCAGTCAGCAATGGAACACAGACACAATGGCGCCGGCTAGTTCTTAAAGGGGAGGGTTGATCTTGCTCTCCATCCACATCCTGCTCATTGCAGCCTTGAATCTCGGTCTGGAGAGACCTGTACATCAAGTCTGCTGGAAAGAACAATGGAGAGGCCCAGGGAAAGAGCTCAGAGTGCAGCCCCCACAGTCTCTTCTAAATCAATACTAGGAAGGGCAAATCAAAATGAACCTGCAAAGTGCTGCTCAGTACTCAAAACTCATTCACACAGCGTTGAATCTCTCCAGAAGTCTCTCGCTCTCTCTCAGAATGCGTGGTGCAAAAATGTCAACAACAAAAAAAGGCAGGAAGCAGTCGCCTTTAAATAGCATTCCCCCAGTCCCTTCCTGACTGCAAAACGCTCCACTCAACCTGTCATTGCTAGCGGCAGGCGGTAAGGCAGGGGCGCCACTCAATATTCGGTCCGGGGCGCTACCGGGGCGTTGCACACTCCACTGATGTCACGATATGCCGGCGCAGGAGATCATGGCAGTAGTGTTTAGCGCTGCCACAAAATGTCTAGTTTATTTTGTGAGCGGTGCAAACATCGCCGCGCACGGGCGCTACTTGCTTTGCGTGCATTTAGCGCCCTCTTAAGGTGCTAACGGGAGGTGCAAACAAACTGAATTTTTCCCTCCAGGGGCGATAAAAGCCAAGTTTGCAGTTGGAGGCGATAATTAGCGCCAGGCGCTAAACTTGGCGCACGGCCGATAATTGCGCCCTGAACGGGGCGATACTGAATTTTTCCCCCAAGGTCTTCTCCTTGCTGAAACTTTCACTATGGGGGAATTTAACCTAAAAAAACGGGTGGGTTGGGGTCTTGTGGGAAGTTAAGTGTTAAAAATCTGAATCCCGACCAGAACCCACCTCCAACCGGCCCATTTCTGATATTAATGGAGGTGGGAGGAGTCGGGCGGCCCACCCATTCACAGGAGGTGCGTTGTCTATTTAACTATTATAATGAGACTGGCAGCTGGTCAGATTTAGCAGGCCTCGTGAAACCCGACAGCTAATGCAAGGTGAAGACTGCTGGATCCAGGAGGGAAGAGCCTTTACACTTACCTCCGGAATCCAGTGTCCCTGCATAACCCACCTCCCGCGATCGGAGAACCCCCCAGGCCTCCATTTTCCACCCCCCCCCTCAGGCCTCCCTTCGCGTCCCCCACCCCATGATGACTCCCCCACCTCCCTCTGACACATCCGGCCCTCGATCCTCACCCGCCCTCCCCCAATCTGGTCCCGGCCCCCGATCTACTTCCGACACCACCCCCCCGTGCTAGTCCCGGCCTACCCCATGCACCGCCGGCCACACCTTCGACACCACACGATCCCTCCCTCCTCTCTGCGGCCTAGTGCCACAGGCCTACCCACCTGGAGCCAGACAGCCTCTCAATTTGGCTTGCTGATGGTGGGCAACAGAGGTTTCCCGTGCAAATCAGGCCCTGCCATTAAATTCAGCAGGGCCTGTGGGAAACCCATGCTCCTGACTGCTTCTGAGCCCCCCATCACTCCCAACCCGACTTCACCATCAAAATTCAGCCCTATTTTGCATCAAGAAGGTCTCAGATTTGACCTTGGTCTATACTGGGCTAACTCTCAACTGTGGTGACAAAAGGGTTTTAAAATTGGCCTCAGTATCCTACCAGGAATTGGAAAATCAGGCCTGATTCTTGCTTTTGATCACTAAAAATAATGCTGAAGTGATAAGTGGCTCCGATTGTGAACTGTGTGTGAGAGAATGTCAGGCTTTACCAGATGGACTTCCCAGTTATACTCCTAACATTCAAATAATTTCCAAATGCTTTGAGCCCGCCCATGAAGATCATCCAATAAGATGAGATATAAGAGCTGTAGTAACCTGGGAGGTTATGAGTAACCTGATCCACCAGGTGGTGCTGTGGCAATTGGTCTCCTGAGTTAAGTCTGGTCTGTACTGGTTGTACTCTTTGTTTTTGCTGCCTCATGGCAGAAGCTTTTATGTGCAAGTGTTGATTAAACCATGTTACGGAGTTAACCTGTGTCTGTCTCCATCTATGGCCACCTCAAGATACCACATATGGCGACGAGAATAAAGGACGGAAAAGTTTTGGTGGATCAGTCATAGTTAGGGAGTATTCGGAAGAGGTGCTCGGGTTGGTTAGCAAACTAGTCGGAAAAGCACGAGGCTAGGCCGCGGGAGTCGAAACGGAGTTTGATTTTTTGGCTGAAGTGACCGGACTCCAAGGATGGCAGGAACGGTAGGCTCCAATGCACCTTTTGACAGCAAGTCGCAGTCTTGGGAGGAGGATATTGAAATACTGAGCCATTTCTTTATGGCAAACGAGTTGGACAGTGCTGAAAAGAAAAGGGCCATTTTTCTGAGTTGTGTGGGAGCGCAAACCTGTACACGGATGAGGAATCTGCTGAGCCCGGAGTGGCCAGGAGAAAAATCTTTTGACGAGTTGGTGAGTCTACTAAAGAATCATTTCAACCTGAAACCTAGTGAAATAGTACAGAGATGGAAATTCAATTCGAGGATTAGGAGGCCGGAAGAAAGCATTACTGAGTATGTGGAGGAGCTTCGGAAGCTCGCACAGGACTGTAATTTTGGAAATGCGCTCAGAGTCATGTTAAGGGACAGACTAGTATGCGGAGTTAACGACGACAGTATACAGCAAAGGTTGCTGTCAGAAGAAGGATTAACGTTTGAGACGGCACTTAAAAGAGCACAAGCCATGGAGACGGCTAACAAGGACATTAAGGACTTAAACAGTATGAGCAAGGAGAAATGGAGTAAACCAGTGGGAGGAGCTGTTTTCAAGATGGAAGCTGGCGCGAAAAGTCCACCAGTCGGGGTTGGGGATTGCTACCGATGTGGCGGGACAAGCATTATGCAAAGGACTGCAGGTTTGCAAAGGCAAAGTACCACAATTGTGGAAAAATAGGGCACTTAAAGAAAGTCTGTAAAAGGGCAGTGAGTGAGAGAAGCAGTGCTAAAGGGGCAAAGCATGCTAAAGGGGGGAGGGAGAAGTACACAAAGCGGGCAAATTACATACAAGAGGAGGAACAGTCTAGTGAGTCTAGTGAGGAGGTTTTCACTATATACAGTATAGACACTTCAAGGCCCAACGTACCCCCTCTCACTCAGTATTTGATAGTGAACGGAGGCCAAGTAAAGTTTGAGATTGACACCGGATGTAGTGTAACCATAATGTCGCAGACTGAGTACGCCAAGCTATGGGGGGAAGCAAAAGTACCAGAGCTAGGTACATGCCCCATTAGTCTCAAAACCTACACAGGACAGAAGGTGGACATTTTGGGGGTGGCCGAAGTACAGGTGGAACACAAAGGAGTCACCAAAGAGCTTATGGTGGTAGTGGTAGCAGGGTCAGGGCCAAACCTGTTAGGGCGAGGGTGGATCAGTGAGTTGAGTGTGGACTGGCAGGCAATGAATAAAATGGAGGACAGTACAGAGGCACTGCAAGAAGTGCTGATGAAGCATGAGTTAGTGTTCAAGGACGAACTGGGCACCTTAAGGGGAGCCACAGCCAAGATTCATGTAGCCAGTGATGCCACGCCTCGTTTCTTTAAACCAAGGTCGGTACCTTTTGCAATGAAAACCAAGGTTGAGGCGGAACTAGATCGCCTGCTAAAGGACAAAGTAATAGAACCATTGAAATTTTCAGACTGGGTGACACCAATAGTCCTGGTATTGAAGCCCGACGGTAACATAAGGGTGTGTGGTGACTATAAGTTAACAGTGAACAGAGTATCATCACTGGAACAGTACCCCATTCCAAGAATGGAGGACATGTTAACATCGCTCGCTGGGGGAGAAAGATTCAGCAAACTGGACATGAGTCATGCGTATCAGCAGATATTGCTAGATGAAGAATCAAAAAAGTTTATCACGGTGAACACGCACAAGGGGCTGTTCACGTATGCCAGGTTACCATTTGGTGTCAGTTCTAGCCCAGCAATATTCCAACGGACTATGAAGGGCATTCTGCAGGGCATTCCAAAGGTGGCCGTGTACTTAGATTATATTCTGCTAACAGAAAGTGACGATCAGGATCACGTAAAAACACTGGACAAAGTGCTACAGCGGCTGGAAGAGGCAGGGCTACACCTGAAATGAAGTAAGTGTAGTTTCATGGAGAAGGAAGTTACATTCCTGGGACATCGGGCGGATGCCACAGGCTTCCATCCATTACCAGGGAAAGTGCGGGCAGTGCAGGATGCACCTGCAGCCACCTCAGTGACGGAACTGAAAGCCTATCTAGGGCTCCTGAATTATTATAACCGGTTTCTTCCAAACTTCTCGATGCTGCTGGCACCCCTGCACAAACTGCTGAGAAAGGAGGAGCCATGGCGTTGGGGGCCAGAGCAAGCGAAAGCGTTTCAGCAGTCAAAGGAGCTACTTCAGTCCAGCAGGGTGTTAGTGCATTACGACGAGAAGATGGAGCTGATAATATCCTGCGTCGCGTCACCCTATGGAGTGGGGGCAGTGTTGGCCCACCGCATGCCAGATGGAGCGGAAAGGCCCATCGGGTTTGTTTCACGCACACTCACAGCTGCGGAAAAGAACTATTCACAGCTTGATAAAGAGGGGTTAGCCATTATATTTGGAGTAAAGAAATTCCATAAGTACATATATGGGAGGAAGTTTGTAATCAGTACTGACCACAAGCCTCTTATTAGCTTACTGAATGAGATGAAAGTGGTGCCTCAAATGGCATCACAGAGAATAATGAGATGGGCAGTAATACTAACAGCCTATGAATATCTGATCACGTACAGAGCCGGCAAGGAAAATGGGAACGCTGATGCTCTCAGCCGCCTGCCCCTCTCAAAATCTCCTCGCAGTACTTCCACTGAGGAGCACGTCCTGATGCTGGATCAGGAGATCAGACCCCTGATGAATTCAGCGCAAATCCAGGGCTGGACAGCCAAGGACCCCGTTCTGTCAAGGGTCCGTGAGTATGTGTTGAAAGGCTGGCCAGATCACCGTGAGGGACTGGAGTTTGCGCCGTACAGACAGAGACAGCACGAGCTCAGTGTCCAAGATGGATGTGTGCTATGGGGAGCACGCATCATAGTCCCAGAGCAGGGACGCTCTACTTTGATGGAACAGTTGCATCAATCGCACCCAGGAATGACTAGAATGAAAGGACTGGCTAGGAGCTACCTGTGGTGACCTAACTTGGATGCTGAAATTGAGTCAAAGGTAAAGTCATGCACTATATGTCAGGAACAGAGGAAAGTGCCTGCCGGGGTACCACTCCATCCCTGGGAGTGACCCAGCAAACCCTGGAAGAGAATTCACATAGACTATGCGGGAACTTTTATGGGCAAAATGTTTTTGCTGCTGGTAGACGCTCACTCAAAGTGGATTGACGTTTATCCAGTGAGCTCTGCAACGACTGATGCCACACTGGATTGTCTCAGGAACAGCTTCAGCACGCATGGTATTCCAGAAATGATTGTATCCGACAATGCACAGTGTTTTGTTAGTGAAGGGAGCAAAGAATTCATGGTAAGGAATGGAATCACACATGTCACCTCGGTTCCATATCACCCAGCCTCAAATGGGTTAGCCGAGCGAGCCATGCAGACTTTTAAGGAGCTCATGAGGAAGAGCTCAGGTGACACCCTGGAGACCAAGCTCAATAGAGCCTTGTTTAGTTATCGTATAACACCCCAAGCTACCATGGGGCTTTCTCCGGCTGAGTTGATGATGGGGAGAAAGTTGCAGTGCACGTTAGACCTGATACACCCAGATCTCAAAAGCAAGGTTGAGACAAAACAAACAAACCAAAAAGCGTACCATGACAAACATACTAAAGCTCGCCATTTTGCCAAAGGGGACTCTGTGTACACCCGGAACTTCGGCTATGGAACTAAATGGATACCAGGACTAATCCAGGACATTACAGGACCTGTGTCATACTCCGTGTTACTAGGGGATTGTCGAGGGGTTTGTCGGCATGTGGATCAGCTTTTCAGCCGGCAGCAGGGGGAACTGCCTCAGATGGAACAAAGGGCAGTAGAGGAGGCTGTTCCAGGACCCAGCACGGCTTATAAGGTGCCAGTGGACACTGGTACTGCCAGGCCACAGCGGGACAGAGTAAAACCAACATCAGAGACTACTCCAATCTCAAGTGCGAATGAATCTGAGAATCCACCACGAGTGGAATTAAGACATTCACAAAGGATTCGCAAGCAACCAGAAAGACTTATACAAACCTGTTAAATTAGTCAGGGGTTAACCATGGTTAGAGCATACTGGTTAATTAAAATGTAGTACCTAGTAAGGGTTATTGTTTAAGAATTGCATACGGCAATCTTAAGGGGGGAGGAGTGCAGTAACCTGATCCACCAGGTGGTGCTGTGGCAATTGGTCTCCTGAGTTAAGTCTGGTCTGTACTGGTTGTACTCTTTGTTTTTGCTGCCTCATGGCAGAAGCTTTTATGTGCAAGTGTTGATTAAACCATGTTACGGAGTTAACCTGTGTCTGTCTCCATCTATGGCCACCTCAAGATACCACAAGAGCACACCTAGCATCCATTGAACTGTCCATCATAACTCGGAAAGGAAGGGGAAAGCTGTTGTAAAATTTCGGATCTTACTGCTGATCTGTAATAATATAACCTCCCAATCAGCTGAATCAAGAGATGGTCACAATGGTGCATTCCATACTTAGTCTTTGTTTAGTCTACAAATAATTGTAGTTTTGAATTTTTATCTTGCATTTTAGATGTATTTATCTTTTGTTTAGAGTGGGAATTTAACAATGGTTCTAATTCAGTTGTGTACACAAAGATACAATGGTTTTAGTAAAGAACCCCAAATACCTTTCAGGACCACAGATGTACCGAGGGTGGAAGTCCAGTGGAAGGCAACCGGCAGAGCTGAGAAATGGGCATGACTCACTAACATTGGGGTTAATTTTAACTCCCTTCGACCAACGGGAACATGACAGCTATGCCCTAAAAACTGCTCTGTTCCCACCCGGAATCAATTTCCTGGGGGCCTCTGCATGGGTGCCCCAGGTGTTTCAAGGTGAGTCTAATATGGTAATTGTGCTTGTATGACACACACAGGTCCCCAATGCATTTTTTTGCTATCAATGGGCGGAATGTACGTGAGGCGCACTTCGCCCATTATTACCCGGCATTGAGTCAACTAACCAACGGTCCTTCAAAGATCCGCTTGTAGGGGGTGGCGTGTGCCCAGTCAACTCTGCCCCTGACTGTCCCTGAGCAGTTTGAATCACTCCCACACCCCTGGGTTCTAGACACCGGACTTAGGTACAGGCAGCGATACAGAAAATAGAGTAGACAACTGGTTTGGTGCAAGAAAACCGTAATTTTTATTAAAGGCAAATAAAGTCACAATACTGAGAATTACTGGAATAATTACAGGCATATAAAATTACACTTATTTGGGAATGGGGAACACATGGCACATCGAGTGAACAAACACATTAAAATCCCTCTACCCTTGTCACCCCTCCAATACCTAACTAGATTAAGCTATGAGGGGCCACGGATTCTTGCTCACCAATTCGAAACCTGTTGAATAAACTGGTTGTGGTTTTTGGGGTTCACTCTCGTTGTCCTTTGGGGTCCGTTGTCATCACGTGGTCACAGGGCGCGGTGATGGAGTTGTTTGTGCGAAGTACCCTCCTTTTCCTCTGTTAATGTCTTAGTTGGGCACTTTGCAGCGATGGGTCTTCTGGTGACGGTTTGGCCGCCGACAGTTTTATTGCGGTTGGGGCTCAGTTGGCGGTTCATATTGTCAATTGGTCTTCCTACCCAGGCTTCGAACGCCAGCTTATAACTAGGCCGGGGTGTGTACCCGCTCGTCCCCAATGTGTCTTTCCGCTGTCCTTCTCTGCCTTTATCGGTTTTACCATTTTTCTCGTCTCATCTCGTCTCTTCTGGTCTCATCTGCCCGTTCGTGGCACCGTGTGTCCTGTGCATCTTTGAATCCGGTCTCGTTCTTCTCCCGCGTTCGGCCCTCTTTTGTAGTAATGGGCGTCCTTGGTGTCGAGCGGCGCGGGGAGGGAGAAGAGAGCCCGCAACGAGGCATGAAGCAAGAGCGAGAGGGAAGAGGCAAGAGTGAGCGAAGAGACCAAGAGACCTTGGCTACCAGTGGGCTTACAATTATACCCGGTTCTTCAACCCTTATCTGCATGCCAAATCAGGTCAGTCCTTTGTCTAACTTTTGGCGGGCTTGTCCAAAGTGATTACGGTCATCCACTTTAATGGCTTTTGGGGCGGTTGTCTCCTGGTTTAATGGCTCCGATATCCTAGCTGTTTGTTATTTATGAAATGTAATTGTCCTTTTCCTGGCTTGGTGGCTACTGTGAGATGTAACCGATTATGTATGCAGAAACTTAATGGCCTCAAGATTAGGCCCATTCGGACTTGATCTGTTCCAAAATGAGGAATGCATATTCTGTGTTTACCTGGCTGTCTGGCTTCACAAAGTCTTTCACAGATTCATGCATGTTAGGTTTCGTTTCAGGTTTTGAAAGTGCCTGCCTTTTGCAGGGCCTTGCTTTTTAAATCCTGTACGTTTTGGTCACGAGGTTTCAGAAGCCATTTTGGGTACCCTTTTTCATAACTTGTCCATACAGGGTCCCTTTATCCATAACTTTTGGGGAATGTGGGAATTTTGAGAACACTACACTCCCCCCTGTTGATACTAAACTCGCTTTAAGCATCATCTTGGCAAGGTGAGCAAAATTCCTGACCCTCCATAGTCAATCTTCCCCTGTAATTACTATCTATGATCCCATGACACATGCATTCCCCATTCTGTAAAAATGTAGTGTACATAAGCATACATAGACAGAATACAGGCATTTACACATATCCAAGCATGGAGGAGGTCTAACACCCCTGCACCACTTGGTATACATACATCTTTATTAAAACAACACGTCGAAAATCTTTACTAAAAATAACAAAAGAACACAAAAAAACAGCGATCTTTATTCAGAAAACACAAAAAAATTCAAACAGGTGTGTCTCCCTCCACCTTAACATAATGTTCCTTCCAGATCCTTTGGTTTCGGAATTCTAGTATTTGGCCTTTTCCCTTGCACTGAGTGCACACTAGGTACAATACTATTCCCAGCTGGCAAACCACGAGGATGTGGGAAGCCAGTCTAATCCACGAAGCGACCTCTATGTTTTCAAAAATGTCCAACCAGGGTGGAACTACAATGTCCAGTATCTTGGCCCCTATCTCTACTGTCTTCTGCTCCAGAGTGTAGAAATGTTTCTGTGAGACTATTAATGCTTTGAGTATTTTGGTAAGATGTTCTGGGAGAGGGGGGATTTCATAGCCGAAATGCATTACATACTTTTGTAGGTTGGTGAAATTCTCTATTATAGTGAGGTGAACAGTGGAGGGTTCAGGAGTGGGGATAATCCATTCCTGGGCCACTTGAACTTCTGCCTCGAGTTTAAAGCAGAAACTGCTGTCACTTACCAGACACCAGTTATGCTGTCCATGCTGGTAGTGGGGCACACCTGTGGTGACACAATATGTCCCACCTCCTATATATGCTACCTGTGGGGAAACATGGTCTTGTGCCATTACGTCCATGGTACAATTTATCGGTTTTGCGCCAGCAGCTTTAAACCCGCACTGTGGTTTTGAATAGGCGTTCAAGTGCTGGGGACACAGTATTATGTGTGCTCCCTGGCTCCGGCACCCCGAGAGGTCAGTACCTGTCATAGCGTGCTCCCACTTTATGACATAAGGTGGGACCGCTGTGAAACGGATATGTGCACCCCCTTGAATGACTCCAATGTTCTCTACCCTGTATACCGGTGCAGGTCGGGCTGTCCTACCCATGACCGGCATCCTTACTACTATACCCATGATAGTATGATTGGACCGTCCGCAATCTACTGGAACTGGGTAGGCCTCAGAAGCTAGCCGGAGTTGACACGGGCTTAATGCATTCTCAAATGGGTGGAGGGCTGCGAGGTGCTTGTTGCTGATCCAGGAGGTGACTAAACCCTGTTTTAAATCCTCCAGGTTACTGCGGTCCTCGCCCAGCAACCACGCCTCGTACAGTATGCACACCTCGTTCTGTGCAGCCTGATCTGGAGCATTTCTGTCCTCTCTTATGAGGGCATTTACAGTCTTTGCATGCTTCTCCAGCTCAGCAATTATCTCTTTTAAATGGACCGTCATAGCCTGGTCCTCGTGTAACTCTGAGCCTACTACCTTATTTTCATCCATTAGGATATTCCTCAATTGTGTTTTTAGACCATTTATCTGTGCCTGCAATTCTATGTCATCCAAGCTGTTGATGACAGAGGACCCTGTGTTAAACGCAATAAAGACATCATTCCATGCTCCCCTTCTTTGCCTCCCCGTATTACCAAGATAATCATTGTGTGTGGTGTACAGTTCTGTTTTGCCTACATTGGCAAAATCGAACTCGTAGAATTTCCTAAACATCTCTTTTAACAGGGCCTGGTATAGCTGTTCTGTCACTTTGGGGCACCACTCCGGTAAGTGTACCTCGGTGAGGTTTAAAATCACGGAGGCTACCGCGTAGTGTACCCCCTGGTATAGCACCTGTTCTGTAGGCACTAGTACCAGCCCATTCCCTGGTCCCTTGGTGGTGGCGGGGCACCCCTCCCTGTGTGTCCTTGCTGCCTGGGTCGTGCGCAGGGGCTTTCGGGGGCAGGTCACAAGTTCAGTGGCATTCACTGGGATCGGGGAGTATGGGACCACGCACGCCTTGTTGTACGAGGCCCCTTGGGTCGGAGCGATCAAAATTTGATCGAATTCTTCATTAAGATGGAGAATGAAGTAGTTGACTCAGAGGCTAGGGCCCTCAATTTAAATAAAGGAAACTACGATGGTCTGAGGAGCAAGTTGGTTAGGATTGATTGGGGAATGGCACTCAAAGGGTTGACGGTGAATAGGCAATGGCAAACATTCAAAGACCGAATGGATGAGCTGCAGAATTTGTTCATCCCAGTTTGGCATAAAAAGAAAACAAAAAAGGTGACTCAACCGTGGCTAACAAGGGAAATTAGGGATAGCATAAGATCCAAGGAGAGGACATATAAATTGGCCAGAAAAAGCAATAATCCTGAGGATTGGGGGCAGTTTAGGATTCAACAAAGGAGGACAAAGGGATTAATTAAGAAAGGGAAAATAGAATATGAGAGTAAGCTTTCAGGGAACATAAAAACTGACTGTAAAAGCTTTTATAGATATGTGAAGAGAAAAAGATTGGTGAAGTCAAGCGTAGGTCCCTTGCACTCAGAATCAGGGGAATTTATAATGGGGAACAAAGAAATGGCAGACCAACTAAATACATATTTTGGTTCTGTCTTCACAAAGGAGGACACAAATAACCTCCCAGAGATGCCGGGGAACATAGGGTCTGATGAAAGGGTGTAACTGAAATAAATCAATATTTGTAGGAAAATGGTGTTAGGAAAATTGATGGGACTGAAGGCCGATAAATCCCCAGGGCCTGATAATCTACATCCCAGGGTACTTAAGGAAGTGGCCCTAGAAATAATAGATGCATTGCTGGTCATCTTCCAGAACTCGATAGACTCTGGAACACTACCCATGGAGTGGAGGGTAGCTAATGTTACCCCACTATTCAAAAAAGCTGGTAGAGAAAAAGCGGGGAATTATAGACCGGTAAGCCTGACATCAGTAGTGGGGAAAATGCTGGAGTCCATTCTAAAAGATGTAATAGCAGAGCACTTGGAAAGCAGTGACAGGATCGGACAAAGTCAACATGGATTTACAAAAGGTAAATCATGCTTGACTAATCTACTGGAATTTTTTGAGGATGTAACTGGTAAAATAGATAAGGGAGAACCAGTGGATGTGGTGTACTTGGACTTTCAGAAGGCTTTCGATAAGGTACCACATAAGAGATTAGCGTGCAAAATTAAGGCACATGGGATTGGGGGCAAGGTATTGACTAGGATAGAGAACTGGTTGGCGGACAGAAAGCAAGGAGTTGGAATAAACGGGTCATTTTCCGAGTGGCAGGCAGTGACTAGTGGGGTACCGCAAGGATCGGGCCTAGGACCCCAGCTGTTCACAATACATATTAATGATCTGGACGAGGGAATTGGATGTAATATCTCCAAATTTGCAGACGACACAAAGCTGGGTGGGAGGGTATGCTGTGAGGAGGATGTCGTGAAACTCCAGTATGATTTGGACAGGTTGGGTGATTGGGCAGAAACATGGCAAATGCACTATAATTTGGATAAATGTGAGGTTATCCACTTTGGTGGCAAAAACAGGAAGGCAGATTATTATTTGAATGGCAATAGATTGGGAGAAGGCGAAGTGCAAAGAGACCTGGGTGTTCTTGCGCACCAGTCGCTGAAGGTAAGCATGCAGGTGCAGCAGGCGGTTAAGAAGGCAAATGGTATGTTGGCCTTCGTAGCAAGAGGTTTCGAGTACAGAAATAAGGATGTCTTGCTACAGTTGTACAGGGCCTTGGTGAGACCGCACCTTGAGTATTGTGTGCAGTTTTGATCGCCTTACCTGAGGAAGGACGTTCTTGCCATGGAAGGAGTGCAGTTAAGATTCACCAGGCTGATACCTGGGATGGCAGGAATGACGTATGAGGAGAGATTGTGTCGATTGGGCTTATACTCACTGGAGTTTAAAAGATTGAGAGGGGATCTCATCGAAACCTATAAAATTCTGTCAGGCCTGGACAGACTAGATGCAGGAAGGATGTTTCTGATGGCCGGGGAGTCCGGAACCAGGGGTCATAGTTTAAGGATAAGTGGTAAGCCATTTAGGACTGAAATGAGGAGGAATTTCTTCACCCAGAGAGTGGTGAACCTGTGGAATTCTCTGCCACAGAGGGTGGTGGAGGCCAGTTCATTAAATATATTCAAGAAGGAGTTGGATATATGTCTTAAGGCTAAAGGGATCAAGGGATATGGGGAGAAGGCAGGGACAGGGTACTGAATTTGGATGATCAGCCATGATCTCATTGAATGGCGGAGCAGGCTCGAAGGGCTGAATGGCCTACTCCTGCTCCTATCTTCTATGTTTCTATGTTTCTATGGAATCCCACTCCACCCCTCCCCGGCGTCTTGCCATTGCCGGTGGAAAATGATGGATATGCCTGTGGGGCAGACCTTCTCTGTCCCCCACATACAGACATAAATCCCCTGAGCCGGTTTCCACCACTTGTCCCAGCACACACTCAATCCCCTGTGAGTCCCTGTAATCGTCCGGTGGGTATTGTTCCCCAACTGTTCCCACCTGACTGCGGGGTTTCCCATATCCTTGCAGTTTTCTGAGCCACCACCACCTATCCAAAGGAATCTGCCCCTTGCATGTTAAACATACACTTTTCCCTATGGTGAAGCTGACCCTCGTGGCAACGAATTGTACCCTGGGGCACAGGAGGGAGGCCTCCCCATATGTGAACCCGGTCTGGCTGGAGTACTGAGTCGAATTGGACCCCAACCATCCTGGCCACATTCCCTCGTGGAAGTAAACGGCGAGCTCCTCCACATCCCGTTCGCCACTTCCATCGGTAACTATCGGTGCTCTCTCTCCTGAGCACCAATAGATGTGGGATTCCTCCACATCACCTCACTTTCCAATGCTCATTCCTATCAGTACGAGTAGGAGTATGTCCCCCTTCATCCTGAAATCCTTTCTGCAAAGAGATACAAGAACATATAGCCAGGTCCCAAGGAGATTCTCTGGCTTGGGTGAAGCATAGTCGAGTCTTGCGACCTCAACTCAATATAAACACTCTTAACAATACTGCTACTTATTTAAAACTACCCATCACCTCGTTTAACTTAAGCCAAACTCCCATACTTAACAATACCAAAAGCTTAAATTACCTAAACTATATACATCCGCCGCCCGTCTCCGGGCGGCCAGCCTAGTCCCTGTTTGGGCTGTGGCACACCGCTCCCTTCGGTGTGGCCGCACTGTCCTGTACTTTCGGTCCCTCGCAGCCTGTGGCTGCTGGCTGGGGACCTCTGCCCTCAGATCGATCCCTCACTCGAGAGGCTGCCCTTTTTAAATGGGGAGCCGGTGACCACGGTTTCCTTGGCTGGGGCGTCCGTGGGGACCTTCCAGGGACTAAAGCGGGTGGGGGTTTCCTGGCTGGTGGGCCTTTAACCCGAGCCACTTCCCCCTCCAGTGCAGTCTGTGGACTGACAATTACCGTTGTCTGGGGATCTTCTTCCTCAGACTTTACATTTCCTGAACCAGGGCTAGGGGCAGGTAACTCTTCGCAGCCTGGTGCTGCAGGCTGAGGGTCCTCGCCCTTTGGTCCCAAACCTGGGTCAGGGACGGGGTCTTCGCTCTCGGGTCCCCCCTTATCAGAACCTGGGTCAGGGGCGGGTTCTTCGCCCTCGGGTCCCTCCTCATCTGGATCCCAGAAGAGTGGGGGAGTGTCCCAATCGGTGGGCGGGATGGCCCCTCCCCTCAAACAAGCCACAGCGCCTGCCTGTGCAGTCTGTGAACTTGTTCGCGCTGCAGGCTGAGGTTTGCTTTCCTCAGACCTTACCCCAACTGGCTGTTCTCTCTTCTCGGGCTTAAACAGTTTACACTGATTAATATGGAACCATTTGTTGCGCCGAGACATCTTAATGGCGTATACCATGGTGCTGGCCTTGTCTACAATGCTGTAGGGCCCCATGTATAGCGGTTCTAGACTTCCTACCCGAGCAAAATTCCTCACCATGACCTGATCCACTATTTTCCACTCGTGGTGTTTTCAGGGTTCTAACAGCAATCGGTCACTCCGATGCTGCCTTCCCATTTTCCCAGCCGCCTGCTCGTGGACCTGCTTAAGGTGCTCGAAGAGGTTTCGGGCGAACCTGTCCCGGTTTACCTCCCTGAGTTGACCTTCTGTGAGCACCGGGGCTAGTACATAGGTGGGGGTCCGCATAACCCTGCCAGTCATCAGCTCGTGCAGGGAGTACCCCGTGCTTTTTGACTGGCTGGCTCGGATCCCCATCAGGACCAACGGTAGGACCTCTGCCCATTTTCTAGGTGAGTCCACCGTCTCTCCTCAGCCTTTCCTTTAAGGTCCTGTTCGTCCTCTCCACAATCCCTGAGGACTGTGGGTTGTGGGCAATGTGCCACTTCCCCTCAATGCCAAGCAGCATCAGGGTGTTCTGCATTACCTGCCCGGTAAAGTGACTCCCTTGGTCGGACTCCACATACTGTGGTAGCCCCCATCGCGAGAACACTTCCCGGACCATGATCCTGGCTGTACCCAGAGCTGTGGCTATTTTTCAGGGGAAGGCTTCTACCCATTTCGTGATCACATCTACCAGGACTAGACAGTACTTATAGCCTCCCTGGGTGATGGGCAGGGGCCCGATGTAGTTGACCTGTATCGACTGCCATGGTCCGTCTACTCTCCTGAAGTGTCCCATAGGTACCTTCCTTTTGTGGGGGTCAGGGTTGTTAGCAGCACACACCAGACAGCTGGCGCAGAACTCGCGGACATCTTCCCTGAGTCCTGGCCACAATCCCGCCTGTTCCACCCGTTGCCAGGTGGTCTCAGGCCCGGGATGCCCTGCTCCTGGACCCTCATGGGCCAGTTGAAGGAATTCCCTCCGGTGCTGCTGTTGTACAACCCATTGTTCTCCCCTAACCAGCATGCCTTCTTTGACAGAGAGGGCTGCTGTGCCGTAAGGGCCCTCTACCCTTTTTCCCTCAGTCACTGCACTGAGGATTGCCTTGAGGACGGGGTCTTGGGCTTGGACCTACTTGAGGTCCAGGGCTAAAGCTAACCCTGCACTCCCTTGTGTCCCATCCCTACCCTGACTGCTGCTATGCGTCTGGACCCATATGGGTCCCAGAACGTACCTGTGCGGGCACCCTTCTTAGCTAGCTGTCAGCCTGCTGGTTGCCCTGACTACGGTGTTCTGTGGAGGAATGGGCTTTCACCTTATGGATGAAAACCTCCCATTCCTCCCCCACTGCTGCTAAGATCTTCTCCAGCAGGGGTTTCACTGTGAGGGGTATTATGTCCATGAATAATTGAGACACGGACAGCAGGAGTGGAACAAAATAAGTCTTTACTGATGGAAGTCAATAGTGAAACTGAAACAACAGAGGCTCACTAGCGCCTTTTATACAGGGGTGGTCACTGCCAGTACTGCAGTCTGAGACCAGTTATTCTCTTAAAGGTACATACACAACAATTCCTCCCCTTTTAGATAAACAGTACATAACATTCATTTAACAACTAAGTGATAACTAATTACAATCACAATTACGGTTGCTAGATACATTGGTTAAGTTTAAGCAATTATAAGTTCAGTCTTTGAGGAGGCTTCCTGATTCTGTCTGGATAACGCCTCTTTGGGGTATCAGGTTCTTCTGGAAATGTTGAGTCGGGATCAATGTCGTTGTTTGGTTCATCTGCTTCCAATATTACCGGTTCTGCGGTAGCTGCAATTGGAACATCAATTTCATTACCAGGTGTATCAGATCGTGGTGTGGAGTTGACGTTTTCCAGTGACTCTAGAATCTGGTCAGCATGGCGTCTTACAATGCTCTCCCCAATGTCCATGGTATACATGAGAGGTCCTTGTCGTGTACAAATCGTTCCTGGCTGCCATTTCTCAGTGCGGTAGTCCTGGGCCAAAACTGGTTGACCTATCTTAAAACTCCTGGTCGGCCTTTCATTCATATTCTGAAACTGCCTGTTCTCCACATCTCTTTGGACGTTTGGCTTAACCAAATCCAAGCGGCATCGTAGTCTTCGATTGAAGAACATCATGGCTGGAGTTTGGTTGGTAACCGCATGTGTCGCATTCCGGTAGGCAAACAAGAAGTTGTCCACCTTGTGTTGTAGGGGTATATCTTCATTACACATTGCCTTGATAGCCTTCTTGAATGTTTGGACAAACCTCTTGGCCAATCCATTAGTGGCTGGATGATATGGGGCAGATGTGTAATCCTTAACACCATTGTTCTTTAAGAACCTCCGGAACTCTTCAGACATAAACTGTGGTCCATTGTCAGAGCAAATCTGTTCAGGCAGCCCATTCCTGGCGAATATGGTTCGTAAAACTGTGATAGTTTTTTCCGTGGTGGTTGAGGACATTTTTATTACCTCTGGCCACTTTGAATGTGCATCCACCGCAATTAAAAACATCAAGTCCATGAAGGGACCAGCAAAATCAATGTGCACCCTTTGCCATGGAGATGAGGGCCACTCCCATGGATGCAGAGGAGCTTGTGGTGGGGAGTTTTGGACCTTCTGGCATCCTGCACAGCTCTTGGTCATCTCTTCGATTTCTCTATCGATTCCCGGCCACCACACAAACGCTTTGGCTAAGTTCTTCATTTGTACCCCACCCAGATGACCCTCATGAAGCTCATTGAGCACTCTATCCATCAACTTAGGTGGAATTACTACTCTGAATCCACACATCAAGGTTCCTCTGCACACTGACAGCTGTTCTCTTCTCGGCGAGAATGCTGGCAGCAGTGGTTCGCCATGTGCTGGCCATCCCTTCACCGTTAAATCATAGACCCGTGATAGTGTCGGGTCATTCCGTGTTTCCTTTTCTATGTTTGCATTCGTCACAGGGAGACATTCGACTATGGTCGAGTGGAATAACTCCATTGGATCCACAGCAAGGTCTTCTTCTTCCACCGTCGGCAATGGTAGGCGTGACAATCCATCAGCATTTCCATGCTGTTTAGTTCCTTTGTACTCGATGTCATATTGGTGTGCCCCTAGGAAAAGGGACCATCTCTACAGCCGTTGTGCTGTCATTATCGGTACGCCATTCTGAGGGTTGAAAATGGAGAAAAGAGGTTGATGATCGGTTAGTAGAGTAAATTTTTGACCGTGCAGGTAGTGATTGAACTTCTTCACCCCCCACACTAGGCTGAGGGCCTCTCTGTCAATCTGGCCGTAGTTACGCTCGGCAGAAGTAAACGAGCGTGACGCAAAAGCTATCGGCCTCTCTAAACCATCAAGGATTTTATGTGACAGTACCGCCCCAATGTCATAGGGAGACGCATCACACGCCAGTCTGATTGGCAGTGCTGGGTTGTAGTGAGCCAATATTTCCCTTGAAGTGATTAAGTCCTTACTCTTCTGAAAGGCACGCTTACAATCATCGCTCCATTTCCATGCTACCCCCGTTCGTAGCAGGGCGTTCAGTGGGTGCAGAATTGTCGACAAATTCGGCAAAAACCTATGACAGTAATTCACCAATCCGAGGAATGACCTCAGTTGCGACACAGTTTCAGGCGCTGGGGCCTTAACAATCACTTCAATTTTGTCAGGGGACTTATGTAACCCCTCTTCATCAATCACGTGGCCACAATAGGTTATCTGTTTCTTAAAAAATTCGCACTTGGGGCGGTTGGCTCGCAGCCCATGTTCCCGTAGTCTAGTGAGCACCTGTTCTAGGTTGTTAAGGTGTTCACTGTCATCTTCACCTGTCACAAGGATGTCGTCCAAATAACACTGAGTCCCCGGAATCCCTTGCAGGACTTGTTCCATCGCTCTTTGCCATATCGCCGGAGCCGATGCTACTCCGAATACCAATCGATGATACTGGTAAAGACCTTTGTGAGTGTTTAGCGTGAGATACTTCCTAGAGGACTCTTCAACCTCCATCTGCAAATATGCTTGTGCTAGGTCAATTTTTGTCAAACGCTTCCCTCCAGACAGTGAGGCGAAGATGTCTTCTATCCTTGGAAGAGGATATTGTACTGTGTGAAGGACTGGGTTCACCGTCACCTTGAAATCCCCACAGATGCGAATCTTCCTTGGCTCCCCGGACTTATTGGTTAACGTTTTCTTCATGACAGGAACGATGGGTGTCGCCCACTCGCTCCAGTCGACCTTAGACAACATGCCTGCCTTCTCCAGATTCTCCAGCTCTGCCTCGACGGCTGGGCGAATTGCATATGGCACCGGTCTTGCTTTGAAAAACTTGGGAACTGCATTCTCTTCTATTTTTATCGAGGCGGTTACGCCTTTAAGCGTACCAAGTTCTTGTTGAAATACCTCTTTGGCGTTAGCTAAGATTGTTGACAATCGTCCAGGAGTGACGTCTTCTTCTTTTTTACCGTCCACCGTCATTGCATGAATGGAGTGCCAATCTAAGTTTATCTTCCTGATCCATTCCCGTCCCAATAACGGTGGTCCACCATTTGGCAGTATGTAGAGATACAATTTCCGTATTTTCTTGCCGTTGTATTCGACAGGCACCCTTATTTTTCCTCTGGGGTATACTTTTTGGCCCGTATACGTCGTCAAGACGATGGATGTCTCTCTCAAGGGTATGTGTGAAAATAGCCGCTCGTAGTCTTGTCGATTCATGATGGTTAGCGTTGATCCTGTATCCAATTCCATTTTAACTTGTGACCCTGCTATCGTGAGGGTGACCCAAATGGTTCGGTGACCCTCTTTTGCGATTACATTGTGAAGTTTGAGACAGCTTAGTCTCCTGTTCCCGGATTCACTATCGCTCATCTGGTCTTCGGAACTACTGTCCGTCATCTTTTGTACTTTCTTGTACGGTTCCTTAGTAGCCTTTATGTTGTTGCTGGTCTTCTTCCCAGACCTGCAAACTCGTGCAATGTGTCCCATCTTCCCGCATTGCCTGCATATTTTGTCTTTGGACCAGCAGTCCTTCTGGTCATGGTTAGTTCTGCCGCAGCGATAACATTTTGCAAATCCCCGTGTCATTTCGTGGGTGCCGTATCCTGTGGCTTTTGTTGAATTTCTGCAGCTCCCCTGGCTGCTGCTTCATACGATACTGCCACGCTGAAAGCCTTATCTAGCGTCAGCTCTTTCTCTGAGAGTAACTTCTTCTGTGTTCCTTCACTCAGGAGTCCACAGACAAATTTGTCCCGTAGGGTATCTGCCAGTCCTGCTCCGAACAGGCAGTGCTTTGATAGCTTGCGTAGTTCCGTAAGGTACTCAGCATTGCTCTCATCTTTATGCTGAGTTCTCCTGTGGAATTTAAATCTTTCTGCTATCAACAGCGGTGCAGGGTTTAGGTGTTCCTGTAGGACAGCAACAATTTTGTTAAAACTCTTCGCCTTCGGTTTGGCTGGAGTAATCAGGTCCCGCAATAGGCCGTACGTTCTAGCGCCGATTAAGTTTAGCAATATCGATGCCTTTTTCTCCTCCGCTATTTCGTTTGCCTCGAAACATACCTCGACTCTTTCCACATATGTGGTCCAGTCCTCTATTGTATTATCAAAAGCAGTGATACAGCCAGTCTTCGGCATCTTGCAAATCTAAAATGGCGCCTCCCGCGCTTTGCCTTCTTCCCTGATTTAACAAAATGGCGCCTCCCGCGCTTTGCGTTCTTCCCCGCTGATTAAGATGGCGCCTCCCGCACTTTGCATTCTTCCCCGCTGTTGTTAGCGCTGCTTTCCGCGGTTTCTTGTGCGTTTAATATTTTTTTTTTTTTATTATTTTCCCGTCATGGAACAACCCTGTGGGACTCTTGCCTCCCTCTTTGCGGGTCTATACGCAGCCCGGCTTCGTAGCACCGGCCATGCCCTGTGTGCTCCACCCTCTCTCTCTCTTCTTCCCGACAACACTGCTCGGCCCCATTGCAAACCACCCGCTCGAGTTCGCGACCGCCGCAGCCCAGGAAGGATCAGTGCACTACCTGCCACCAGCCCGATTAGCTGAAGCACCGTCGACAGGAACCAGGCCCCGCTTCCGACAGCTTCTCCAGCAATCTTCAACTCTGCTACACAGGGCGGATGCCCACGATCGACGCCCGTTTCTACTGCTTCTTACTTTCTTTTCTTTCTGGCCTCGACCTCTGCTCACTTCGCTGTAGGAATGGATCCCAGGAGGTGGTGCAGACTGTAGGTAGGTTCGTACCTGCTCGTCGCCAGTATTATGTCCGTGAATAATTGAGACACGGACAGCAGGAGTGGAACAAAATAAGTCTTTACTGATGGAAGTCAATCGTGAAACTGAAACAACAGAGGCTCACTAGCGCCTTTTATACAGGGGTGGTCACTGCCGGTACTGCAGTCTGAGACCAGTTATTCTCTTAAAGGTACATACACAACAAGGGGTCTCCCATCAGCGGAGGTGTATCTGTGGCGAGACCAGATGGCCAGGTACTCCGTACACGAATTGCACATGAACATACTGTCCGAGCTAATCGTGTATGGGGTGGGGAAGATTTTGGGGTGTGTAACAACGTACACTACCGCGGACAGTTCAGCCTGCTGGGCGCTCATGGTGCTGGGGAGCTTAATTGCCAGGGCAATGTTTGCTGCTGGGTCATAAACTCCACACCCCGTGAGTCGCTTGCTGGCATATACCGTGCTGGAGCCGTCCACATAGATCACGCGGCCCGTGGGATGTATCCCGGCCCATAAACCCATGTCCACTTCCAAAACCCCTTCTATGGAACACCAGTGGGCTGTTCCAGGATATACCAGGTTGGCTGCGAGCTTTGGCTCACAGAGACCCTTCACCTTTAGATCCATCTGTGAGAGGAGCAAGGTCCAGCGGGCAATGCGGGCACTGCTCACCGTTCCATCCTTGATCCTCCCATCCAGGAGCATCTGGGTGGGTGTGTGATGGGTGAGGAGGGTGATGGGAGAGGTGCCTGTGAAGATCAGTGATCTTTTCACAGCCCAATGTGTGGCCAAGAGGTGCCGCTCACAATTGGAATAGCTCCTCTCCACATCCGTGAGTATCCTGGAGGAGTAGACCACCGGCCTCAGCCAGCCATGCCGCTCTTGGAGCAGCAGAGCACTCAGGCTGTCCCCGCTGGCTGCTACCTCCAGGAAGAACTCCTTCACCCCATCTATGGCCCCTAGAGCTGGTGCGGTCTGCAGGTCTTTCATGAGCCTGACAAATGCTGCCTGGCAACCCTCATCCCAAACCCACTCCACTCCCATGTGTAGGAGTCGGAGCAGAGGGGCTGCTGTGGCTGCATAGTCCTCAATAAAGTCTCTGCAGTACCCGGTTAGCCCTAGAAACGAACTCACACCCGTGACTGTGTTGGGGACTGGTAACTCCTGTACCGCTTCCCTCCTAGCCTTATCTATGGCCCTTTCCCCAGCGCGTGCAGTCAGGCCCAGGAATTTCACCTCCTGCTGGCCGATCTGCACTTTCTTCGGGTTTACATTAAAACCCTCCTGTCTGAGCAGCTCCAGCAGTTCGGCCAGGATCGGGCCATGCACCTCTCTCGAATCGGTGAAGAGGAGCAGGTCATCCACGTAGTGTACCAACTGTCTAGGCTGGCTGAAGCCCTTTAAACTGTTTGCCATGCACTGATGGAAAATGCTGGGGCTGTTGTGGAAGCCCTGAGGCAAACAGTTCCAGGTGTACTGTTGCCCTTTAAACGTAAAGGCAAACTTGTACTGGTCCTCCCTCCTTAAAGGGATGGACCAAAACCCGTTGGAAATATCCAGCACCGTGAAAGTGGTCACGGATGCTGGGATACTTCCTATCAGGTCGTCAACTGCTGCTACCGTGGGTGCACAGGCTGGGATGTTGCTGTTGAGCACCTGATAGTCCACCGTGGCCCTCCAGGAATTGTCCGGCTTTCTAACCGGCCACAGTGGAGAGTTTACATGGGTGGCTATTGGTCTCAGGACCCCCTGCTGTACTAAGGAGGACATGGCTGCTTCCTTGTCTGGCTCCTCTTCCCTGGGGACGTTATACTGTTTCTGTGGTCGGGCCATGGGGTCCCCGTTTACGCTGACCTCAAACCCGTTGATCCTCCCGCAGTCATGTTTGTGTGTGGCAAATGTGGCTAGGCGGGCTTGCACAAATGCCTGGAACTCTTTTGGGGTATTGCTGCCCATGAGCTCAAGGTTATAACCCTCTTTAGGCTTCATGGTGCACAGGGTTCCCTTCCCTTCTTTCCCTGGGATGACTACTACCTCGCCGTCCTTTCCCGTACTTGCCCCCCATAGGCAAGGGTTTCTTAAATCCACCAGGATCCCGTGGCCTACAATAAAGTCGGCTCCCTGGATCCCCTTTCCACCCTCCTGTTCCCACTTCATTAGGATACAGGTCCACTTAGAGCGGAGTGTACCCAAACGAATGGAGAGCGGGATGGAAAACGAGGTGGCCTGTTCTCTACCTGTGAATCCCGCCAGACTGTATGAGACCCCGCTAAATAGAGGTGAGGTAGTGGGATTAGCTGAATGGACCATGGTGCATGATGCCCCCGTATCCAACAGGTAGGTCCCCTTCACCTTTCTACCGCCATCTCCATGAGGGGTCTCTTCCATACATCGTACTGCAGGGAACACAGGTAAACAGGCTGCGCTGGCTCTAGTCATGGCTGTGGGTTGGATGGGGCTGACGGGGTCAGAGCACCGGTAACGACTGCTACTCTCCCCTGGCCAGTTAATAAGGACCTCATGGTGTCCAAAAATGACTCGACCGCGGTGGGAGGGATCCCTGCCTCTACCTTCTGGGCTGGGGCTGTGGAGTTCTTTCCCTTGCTGTCTTTCCAAGGGTTTTTGCACTCCTTCCTCCAGTGACCATCCTTCCCACACCCATAACAATTGAGCTTATTGCTTGAAGGGTTATTCCCTTCCTGATGCCACTCCTTCCTACCCTGTCCAGGTTTTACCTCATGCACCTTTCCCTTGGGTGGGTGTGCATCGGTTCCCCTACCGTTCTTATAGGCTAGGGTCAACTGTCTGATCACCTTAAGTTCAGTGGTCAGGGGATTCCTGGGGTCGAACCACACCTTCGCCTTGGCCCGTACCTGTGGCAAGCTGTTTGCCACCAAGCAACGGAGCCAGTGGGTCAGCTGATCCCCGTTCAGGAATGCCTGGTTAGGTGCCCCAGGACAGGCACTCCTGTACACCGACCATAACCGATCCGCGAAAGCTTGCGGGGTTTCCCCTGCGAGCTGCACCGTCTTCTCCACATGGGAGAAAGGACTTCCCTCATTCATCCCCATGGCCTCCAGAACTTCATCCCTGAGCGCCTCATACCCGCCCTGCCCCCTTTTACACTCGTCAGAGAGGGATTGGAGGAGCTTACTCCCCAAAGGGAACAGCAGCATTTTGGCCTGCTCAGCCTCATCACAGTCGTTGATGCTGGCTGCCTGTTCCACTTCCCTGAAGTGGACCGAGGGGTCCCCTTTTTCGGCGAGCTTTGGGATATGGCTCACCATCGCCCTTAGCTGTTGGGTGCTATAGGGTAATACGAACTGGTTTTGGAGGTATCCCACATACTCGCCATTAACGGGTGGGCCGAACCTCCGATGCTGGGCTGGGCACATCGGGCCTGGTTCTAGCCTCTCTTGCGGGGGTTGTTCCACCTCCGCTTCTACCCCTAACTCCACCCCCCCTTGCTGCCAGACCTCGCTAAAACCTGGCACAACGCGTGGAGGTCGCGGGACCTCCTGCTCCTCAACTGGGTCGCCCCTTTGCACTACCTGTGGTGCCTGAACCGTTCTCCCCTCGTTCCCTCTGAAATCCGCTTGGCCTGCCTTCGGGCTTATGAGGCACACCATGCCCTTTGTCTTCCTTAGGGCCAGGCTCAGTTTTTCTATCTGTTCCTTGCAGGGGCCATGATCTGCGTCTTCAAACCCCTGTTCCCTTGCCAACTTATAGGCTGCCTTTACTTTCTCCTCCTGCTCTCTTACTTGTCTCGCTAGGCGGGCATTCTTTTCCTGCAACCTCAGCTCAATACCCTTGGCTTCGGTGACCTGGCACTGTAGGTATTCCAACCTGGCCTTATTTTCTCCCATTAATTGCACCCTTTCCTGATTCAGGGCCTGCAATGCTACCAGTAACTTCTCCCCTGCTAGAGCTTTGTCCTGGACCTCCAGGGCTGACTCCCTTATCTCGCTGCCTGTGCTGCAACGAGCCTGTCCAGAAGCTGGACCTGCTTTTTGAAGCACATCAGCCAGACGGCCTTCTCTAGGGAATTCTTGTGCTTCTTTCCTTCTGTCCACTTACCTGCGGCATCTACCAGACGCCCAGCCCTTAACAGATTGGTGATCCACTTCTTCGTGATATTCACCTTATTAAACACATAATCAGAAATCCTTTCCTCCATCATGATTTGCTCTTCCGAACCATTGTCTACTGTATCGCACCACTGTTGCCGGTGACCTGCCGCGGTCGCCATTTCTGTAGAGGGTGGCGTGTGCCCAGTCAGCTCTGCCCCTGACTGTCCCTGAGCAGTTCGAATCACTCCCACACCCCTGGGTTCTAGACACCGGACTTAGGTACAGGTGGCGATACAGAAAATAGAGTAGACAACTGGTTTGGTGCAAGAAAACCGTAATTTTTATTAAAGGCAAAATAAAGTCACAATACTGAGAATTACTGGAATAATTACAGGCATATAAAATTACACTTATTTGGGAATGGGGAACACATGGCACATCAAGGGAACAAACACATTAAAATCCCCCTACCCTTGTCCCACCCCCAATACCTAACTAGATTAAGCAATGAGGGGCCAGGGATTCATGCTCACCAATTCAAAACCTGTTGATTAAACTGGTTGTGTTTTTTGGGGTTCACTCTTGTTGTCCTTTGGGGTCTGTTGTCGTCGCATGGTCACAGGACGCGGCGATGGAGTTGTTTGTGCGAAATACCCTCCTTTTCCTCCGTTAACGTCTTAGTTGGGTACTTTGCAGCGATGGGTCTTCTTCTTCTGGTGGCGGTTTGGTCGCCGACGGTTTTATTGTGGTTGGGGCTCGGTTGGTGGTTTATCTTGTCAATTGGTCTTCCTACCCATGCTTCGAGCGCCAGCTTATAACTAGGCCGGGGTGTGTACCCCTCGCCCCCAACGCGTCTTTCCGCTGCCCTTCTCTGCCTTTATCGGTTTTACCGTTTTTCTCATCTCGTCTCGTCTCATTTCTTCTCGTCTCATCTGCCCGTTCGTGGCCCTGTGTGTCCTGTGCGTCTTTGAATCGGGTCTCGTTCTCCTCCCGCCCCCTGGTGTAGTAATGGGCGTCCTTGGTGTCGAGCGGCGCGGGGAGGGAGAAGAGAGCCCGCAACGAGGCACAAAGCAAGAGCGAGAGGCAAGAGGCAAGAGCGAGCGAAGAGACCAAGAGACCTTGGCTGCCGGTGGGCCTACAATTATACTCGGTTCTTCAACCCTTATCTGTGTGCCAAATCAGGTCAGTCCTTTGTCTAACTTTTGGCGGGCTCGTCCAAAGTGATTACGGTCATCCACTTTAAAGGCTTTTGGGGCGGTTGTCTCCTGGTTTAATGGCTTCGATATCCTGGCTGTTTGTTATTTATGAAATTTAATTGTCCTTTTCCTGGCTTGGTGGCTACTGTGAGCTGTTCCCAATTATGTATGCAGAAACTTAATGGCCTCAAGATTAGGCCCATTTTGACTTGATCTGTTCCAAAATGAAGAATGCATATTCTGTGTTTACCTAGCTGTCTGGCTTCACAAAGTCTTTCACAGATTCATGCATGTTAGGTTTTGTTTCAGGTTTTGAAAGTGCCTGCCTTTTTCAGGGCCTTGCTTTTAAAATCCTGTACGTTTTTGTCATGAGGTTTCAGAAGCCATTTTGGGCACCCTTTTTCATAACTTGTCCATACAGGGTCCCTTTATCCATAACTTTTGGGGAATGTGGGAATTTTGGGAACCCTACACGCTGCAGGATGCTCCAAAAGTCAGGCAGGTTTCTGACATTTTAAAGATGCTTCTCCTGTCCCTACAAATGTCTTCACCCACTGTCGGCCCATCCTCATCAGCACCCCCCCTCTCCATGTTTGCCTTCTCCCTCCCCCGTACAGATAAAACGTCTGTTTTGGCTCTGCAGAGGTGCCATGGGATTTCTGGCTCACCACAATTCACACTGTTTCAGCACAAACAGCTTGCTGATTAAATCTAAATGAGACCCAAGTCTCAAAATGGCTTAGGCTTCATACCAAGGACATCAGGCTGGCGGCAGAATCGCACTGCCCATTGCCCATCTGATGTCCTTCCGGGGTGAAAGTCGACCTCCTAGGGTCTCCATCCCGCGGATCATAGCCAGAGAAGTTCTGTCCAGCCCGTGGAGGTTTGGTGAATTTGTAGCTGGTCCTGCCGGCTTTGAATTAGAATCATAGAATCATAGAATGATTACAGCACAGAAGGAGGCCATTCAGCCCATCAAGCCCGTGCCGACTCTCTGCAAGAGCACTTCAGCTAGTCCCACTCTCCCGCCCTTTCCCCATAGTTCAATAATTTTTTTTCCTTCAGGTACTTACCCAATTCTCTTTTGAAAGCCATGATTGAGTCTGCCTCCACCATCCTTTCAGGTAGTTTATTCCGGATCCTAACCACTCGAAGCATAAAAAGGTTTTTCCTCATGTCACCTTTGGGTCTCTTGCCAATCACCTTAAATCTGTGCCCTCTGGTTCTCGACCCTTCCAGCAATGGGAACAGTTTATCTCTATCTAATCTGTCCAGACCACTCATGATTTTGAACATCTCTATCAAATCTCCTCTCAACCTTCTCTGCTCTAAGGAGAACAGCCCTAGCTTCTCCAGTCTATCCACGTAACTGAAGTCCCTGATTCCTGAAATCATTCTCGTAAATCTGTTCTGCACCCTCTCTAAGGCCTTCACAACCTTCCTAAAGTGTGGTGCCCAGAATTGGACACAATACTCCAGTTTGTAAGGCTCGCAAAATTCTACAGATTCCCCCCAAACCAAGAAAAGGAGAGATTTTGGACTGTTTTAAAGAATATTGGGCCAAAAGGGACTTAAAGTCAAAATCCCAGGAAGATTTGGCTATTTCAAAAGACATGTTCAGGCCTGTGGAAAAGCTAACTAAAGGAACTGGGTTGGGCACTGTGGGACAGATAGTTGGAGTATTGGAAAAGGCCAGGTTGTCTGAGAATGTTCTGGACCGTCCCAGTCATTCTACATAAAGACAATAGGCCCACGGAAGGACAGTTCCCGCCGAAACCTACAGGGCCATCAAGAACATGAATAATACAATACATGCCACTAATCAACAAAAGAGATCCTGGCCCCAGCAGGAGAAGACAATCAAACAACAGTTTAAACCACTCAGAAAGATATCCAAAACCACTTTGCACACTTAAACTGATTTTGAAGCAATCCCGAAACCAGTTAAAGGACAATTAAAAATAGATGGGATCAGCCCCGAAACTCGATAAGAATTTAAAAACTATTAAAATTAATGAGCCTGCCAAAATTTACAATGGGCCAGAGGAGATTTGGTGGTCCGATAACCCAGGCCTCAAAACAGTATAATTGAGGCCTACTCTGAGACAGAAAGCAGTTCAGAATGTGGAGTGGAGGAGTTGAGAAGTTTAGAGCAGGAGAGCAGTTCAGAAAATATGGTTCAGAAGGAGTAGAATTCAGCTCAGTTCGTTTCAGAAGAGTACTACTCATCATCATCATCACTGCACACAGTCGGAGAATTGGAGACTTGAGGAAAGAAGAATGAAACAAAAGGAGAAAGGAATCGCGGCAACCAAAGGCCCCAAGAAACCAACAACTAACAATATTACCACCAACTAGGTAATATTGGGCCACCACGACCATCAAGAAACCAACCTGGGAAAACCCAAAAATTTGCAAACTTGTTTCCACTCTACAAGCTAGCCTGACTGACCCCTGGGTAAGATTTAACACAAAAGACTCTAAAAACTATACCTAACCAAAGGAAATTGGGTTCTTACCCGATAAATCCAACTACTCACCCGACCGCATCAGCGGGCTCGCGAAGACTGAAAACCCAATGCAGGTGCAGTCTTCCACTACGCCCGGGGTACGGCAGGCCCCAACCGCCACAACTAAAGAGAGCCCTGAAATTGTGAACCTCTACAACTGTCAAGAAAGTCATTTGGTGAGCATTTCCTGGTCGTCTGGAATTCAACCTAGATAGTGTAGTGGGATTGGGAGGGGTAAGGTATTTTGTCTATTGTTATTCTCCCTCACATATTCCGAAGTGTTCCCCCTTTTAGAGTATAAGATTTATTGTATTGTATATTTTCCTGTCTCAAAAATAAAATCTCAATTCTTTTGACCAACTCAGGTGTCTGTTGCAATTTCATTACAACCCCCAAATAAGTCCAAAGTCTAGAACCAAGGGAGTGGGAGCGATTCGAACCACTCAGGGAGTCAGAGGCAAAGCTGACCACACACACCACCCCTTACAAGTTGAGGCCGCACCAATTTTTTATAAAGGTTCATCATAATTTCCATGCTTTTGTACTCTATGCCTCTATTTATGAAGCCCAGGATCCCGTATGCTTTTTTAACCACTTTCTCAACCTGCCCCGGCACCTTCACCGATTTGTGTGCATATATCCCCAGGTCTCTCTGTTCATGCACCCTCTTTAGAATTGTACCCTTTAGTTTATCTTGCCTCTCCTCGTTCTTCCTACCAAAATGTATCACTTTGCACTTTTCTGTGTTAAATTTCATCTGCCACGTGTCCACCCATTTCATCAGCCTGCCTATGTATTTTTGAAGTCTATCAATATAATTCTCACTGTTCACTATACTTCCAAGTTTTGTGTCATCTGCAAATTTTGAAATTGTGCCCTGTACTCTCAAGTCCAAAATATCAATATATATCAAGAAAAGCAGTGGTCCTCGTATTGACCCCTGGGGAACACCACTGTATACCTTCCTCCAGTCCGAAAAACAACCATTCACCACTGCTCTCTGTTTCTTGTCACGTGGCCAATTTCATATCCGTGCTGCCACTGTCCATTTTTTTCCATGGGCTTCAAATTTTCCGACAAGCCTATTATGCTTAACTTTATCAAATGCCTTTTGGAAATCCATATACACTACATGAACTGCATCAACTCTCTCTGTTTCATCAAAAAACTCGATCAAGTTAGTTAAACATGATTTGCCTTTAACAAATCCATGCTGGCTTTCCTTAATTAATCCACACTTGTCCAAGTGACTGTTAACTTTGTCCCTAATTATCGTTTCTAAAAGCTTCCTCACCACTGAGGTTAAACTGCCTGGTCTGTAGTTGCTGGGTTTATCCTTAGACCATTTTTTGAACAAGGGTGTAACATTTGCAATTCTCCAGTCCTCTGGCACCACCCCCATATCTAAGGAGGATTGGAAGATTATGGCCAGTACCTCTGCGATTTGCTCCTTAACCTCCCTCAGCATCCTAGAATGCATCCCATCTGGTCCTGGTGACTTATCAACTTTAAGTACAGACTACCTTTCTAGTACCTCCTCTTTATCAATTTTTATCTCATCCAGTATCTCCACTACCTCCTCTTTCACTATGACTTTGGCAACATGCTCTTCCATGGTGAAGACAGATGCAAAATACTCATTTAGTACCTCAGCCATGCCCTCTGCCTCCATGCGTAGGTGTCCTTTTGGACCCTACTCGGCCCCACCCCTCCTCTTACTACCCATTTGCTATTTATGTGCCTATAGAAGATTTTTGAATTCTCTTTTTTGTTAGCTGCCAATCTATTCTCATACTCTCTCTTTACCCCTCTTACTTTCTTTTTCACTTCCCCTTTGAACTTTTTACATTCCACCTGATTCTCACTTGTATTCTCAACCTGACATCTGTCATACGTGCTCTTTTTCTGCTTCATCTTACTCTCTATCTCTTTCGCCATCCAGGGAACTCTGGATTTTGTTGCCCTACCTTTTCCCCTTGTGGGAATGTACCTCGACTGTACCCGAACCATCTCCTCTTTAAAGGTGGCCTATTGTTTGATTACAGATTTGCCTGCCAATCTTTGATTCCAATTTACCCCGGCCAGATCCATTCTCAACCCACTGAAATTGGCCCTCCTCCAATTAAGTATTTTTTTTACTCTAGTTTGCTCCCTGTCCTTTTCCATAGCTGATCTAAACCTTATGATACTATGATCACTGTTCCCTAAATATTACCCTACTGACACTTGCTCCACTTGACCCACCTCATTCCCCAGAACCAGATCCAGCAATGCCTCCTTCCTCGTTGGGCCAGAAATGTACTGATCAAGAAAGTTCTCCTGAAAACACTTCAGAAATTATTCCCCCTCTGCCTTTTACAGTATTACGATCCCAGTCTATATTAGGATAATTGAAGCCCCCCCATTATAATTACACTATAGTCCTTGCACCTCTGTGTAATTTCCCTGCAAATTTGCTACTCTATATCTTTCCCACTAGTTGGTGGCCTATAGAATACACCTGGTAGTGTAATGGCACCTCTATTGTTTCTTAACTCTAGCCATATAGATTCTGTCCTTGACCCCTCCAGGACATCCTCTCTCTCCAGCACTGTAACATTCTGCTTAACCAAAACTGCCACCCCACTTCTTTTCTTTCCTTCCCTATCTTTCCGGAACACCTTAGATCCAGGAATATTTAAATCCCAATCCTGTCCTTTTTTGAACCAGGTCTCCGTTATCACCAGAACATCATATTCCCATGTGACTATTTGCACCTGCAGCTCTCCAACCTTATTTACCACACTTCGTGCATTTACACACATGCACTGTAAACCTAGCTTTGACCTTCTTGTATTCTCTCTTAGTCTGACACCACCTAGTACCTTACTAATTCTTTCTCTAGTGCTATCTGTCTCTCCCGATCCTTTGTGCACTTTGTTTCTCCTTTGGTTCTGTCTTCACAAAGGAGGACACAAATAACCTCCCAAAGATGTCGGGGAACATAGGTTCTAATGAAAGGGAGGAACTGATAGAAATCAGTATTTGTAGGGAAATGGTGTTAGGAAAATTGATGGGATTGAGGGCCGATAAATCCCCACGGCCTGATAACCTACATCCTAGGGTACTTAAGGAAGTGGCCCTAGAAATAGTAGATGCATTGCTGGTCATCTTCCAAAATTCGATAGAATCTGGAACAGTACCCATGGGTTGGTGGGTAGTTAATGTTACCGCACTGTTCAAAAAGGGTGGTAGAGAGAAAACGGGGTATTAGAGACCAGTAAGCCTGGCATCGGTAGTGGGGAAAATGCTAGAGTCCATTATAAAGGATGTAATAGCAGAGTACTTGGAATAAAGTGACCGGATCGGACAAAGTCAACATGACTTTACGAAAGGTAAATCGTACTTGACTAATCTACTGGAATTTTTTGAGGATGTAACTGGTAAAATAGATAAGGGAGAACCAGTGGATGCGGTGTATTTGGATTTTCAAAAGGCTTTCGATAAGGTCCCGCATAAGAGATTAGCATGTAAAATTAAGGCACATAGGATTGGGGGCACGGTATTGACTTGGATAGAGAACTGGTTGGCAGACAGAAAGCAAAGAGTTGGAATAAACGGCTCTGTTTCCGAGTGGCAGGCAGTGACTAGTGGGGTAATGCAGGGATCGGTCCTTGGACCCCAGCTATTCATAATATATATTAATGATCTGGATGAGGGAACTAGATGTAATATCTCCAAGTTTGCTGATGACACAAAGCTGGGTGGGCTTGTGTGCTGTGAGGAGGATGCCGAGAAACTCCAGTATGATTTGGACAGGTTGGGTGATTAGGCAGAAGCATGGCAGATGCAATATAACATGGATAAATGCGAGGTTATCCACTTTGGTGTCAAAAACAGGAAGGCAGATTATTATCTAAATGGCAATAGATTGGGAGAAGGGGAAGTGTAACGAGACCTGGGCGTCCTTGTGCACCAGTCGCTGAAAGTAATCATGCAGGTGCAGCAGGCGGTTAAGAAGAAAAATGGTATGTTGGCCTTCGTAACGAGAGGGTTTGAGTACAGGAACAAGGATGTCTTGCTGCAGTTGTACAGGGCCTTGGTGAGGCCACATCTTGAGTATTGTGTGCAGTTTTGGTCACTTTATCTGAGGAAGGATGTTCTTGCCATGGAAGGAGTGCAGCGAAGATTCACCAGGCTGATACCTGGAATGGCAGGAATGACGTATGAGGAGAGATTGGGTCGATTGGGCTTGTACTCGCTGGAGTTTAGAAGAATGAGAGGGGATCTCATCAAAACTTATAAAATTCTAACAGGACTAGACAGACTAGATGCTGGAAGGATGTTCCCGATGGTCAGGGAGTCCAGAACCAGGGGTCACAGTCTCAGGATAAGGGGTAAGCCGTTTAGGACAGAGATGGGGAGGAATTTCTTCACCCAGAGAGTGGTGACCTGCGGAATTCTCTTCCAAAGAAGGCAGTAGAGGCCAATTCATTAAATATATTCAAGAAGGAGTTGGATATATTTCTTAAGGATAAAGGGATCAAGGGATATGGAGAGAAGGCAGGAACAGGGTACTGAATTTGGATGATCAGCCATGATCTCATTGAATGGCAGAGCAGGCTCGAGGGGCCGAATGGCCTACTCCTATCATCTATGTTTCTATGTTTCTAATGCTACATCCTGGTGCCAATCAGCCTGCCAAATTAGTTTAAACCCTCCCCAACAGCACAAGTAAACCCCCCCCGACGCGCACCCCCCCCCACCTCCCGTGAGGACATTGGTTCCGGCCCTGTTGTTGTGGAAACCGACCAGCCTATACAGATCCCATCTCCCCCAATGTCCCAGGAATCTGAAGCCCTCCCTCCTGCACCATCTCTCCAGCCATGCATTCATTTGCTCTATCCTCCTATTTTGATACTCACTAGCTGATGGCAACGAGAGTAATCCAGAGATTACTACATTTGAGGTCTTGCTGTTTAATCTCTTTCCTAGCTCCCTAAAATCTGCCTGCAGGGCCTCATTACTTTTTTACCTATGTCGTTGGTACCGATATGGACCAAGATCTCTGGCTGTTCGCCCTCCCCCTCAGAATGTTCTGCAGCCGCTCAGTGACATCCTTGACCCTGGCACCAGGGAGGCAACATACCATCCTGGAGTCACGTCTGTGGCCGCAGAAACGTCTATCTCTTCCCCAGCTATCGAATCCCCTACCACTATTGCCTTCCCAATCTTCCATCTCCCCACCTGTACAGCTGAGCCACCCGTGTCTCCTCTAGCGGCCATACTGGCATGGGCGCCTGCCTGTTTCATTATCCCAGCAGGGTCAGGATCTCTTCACGCTGGCAGGTTGTGACTCCTCCACAGTTATGCCAGCAGAATAGGATTGCAGTTATATCGGCGCATTGATTTTATTTTTCTTCCACAATTTATTTGACTGGAACAATGCTGAACTAGACCGTGGAAAAGTTTCCAATTGCAGTATTTTTTGTGAACTGTTTTTTTGCTGAACAATGCAGACCTATTTTCTATTAATAATGCACATTAATCTTGTTTCAAAAAACATCATTTGTTTGCTAATGTAACAGCTGCATCAAGAAATAAATTTAAATTAGAAAGGTGTGGTTGAACATTAGCAGACAGTTAAATATAAATTAGTTCTTCATTGTTTAGTTCTGCACAAATGCATTGAACCCCAGTATTAATATATCATTATATAATTGCTTTTAGAGGGAGTTACTGTAGACTTGCCATTAAGCAATGTCATGTTAAAGCAATCAAGTGGATGTATGCATAATTACCATGCTTCCTATTGGCATTTGTTTTTTCTTTCTCTTGTCATTAGTGACAATCCTACAATATTGGCAAACAAAATAGATGTCTCATCAAAGTCCTCTTTGACTGCGAATGTGATCATAGCTGACATCTTTTGCTGTATCCTCCCAAAATGAGGGAGTGACAGTGCCTCAGTGACAGGCTAACATATCCTTAGGCAAGGCTGTTGTACTCTTTTTTTTTGTTTTGTGAATTAACTAGCTTCCTTATTTTGACGAAAGAGAATCCAACAGAGCAAGAAACACACTTGGCCACCATAGCTGACAGATGCATCCTTATGTAAGACTGCTGCACGTCCATTAATATGTTATTAACTATTATGTGCCTTTTTTCAATTAATAATTATCCTCTGACCCATTCTGCAAACTATAACATTTGAAATCAAATTTAGAATTGTTTCACAAATTCCTTTCTCTCCTCTCATCCCCTCTGAAAAACACACATCACAAATCCCAAGTTTTCTGAGTTTCAGCTTGCTCAATCAATATGCCACTACTAAGCAAAGAATGCAGAGTGTGTGGGAGACAGCTGTAACTTTCATAGTCTACATTTCATACAATTACATAAAATTTACGGCACAGAAACAGGCCATTCGGGCCAACTGGTTAATGCTGGTGTTTATGCTCCACACGCACCACCTCCTTCCTACTTCATCTAACCCTATTAGCATATCCTTCTATTCCTTTCACCCTCATGTACTTATCACCTCAACTAATTCATTTCACTTCTGCAATGATGTTTTACTGTGCAAGTTATGCTAATAACTTGAACAGATCTGATGTCATTGCCATCATGTAGACTGCCAAGTACGTTGGAGGAACATTAACAAGACTTGGTGAAGTTTGTGAGAAACATTTGCTGCTATCTTAGCAGCATAACCAATAAACTGTGCTCTTTAAGGCTGAGGTCAGTCCTATACAGTCTATAGACTTTTTAGCTGTAATCTGGAAGAGTGTTGTCACCAAAATCCAAGGGGGGAATTTTTCGGGGGGGTCAGCGGGTGTTTTTGTTGGCGGGTCATCCCACCGCCATGCTACATTCCCAGATGTCGGGTCTGTCAAAGCTGAACAGATCTGATACGCAGCAGCAGGGGAGGCAAGTTAAGTCATTATGACCTTGCTAACAGCCCATTAAACTGTATTTTGAGCTCACCTTACCATTTTACGAGGTTGCCCATGGGTTCCATGCTGCTTGGGGATCACATCAGGTAAGGAAGTCAGGAGTTGCATCAGCATGGGGTCATCTCATTACTTGACAGCTGCAAATGTGCTATAAAAGCTCCCATCTCACAGCTGTTCACTTTCCCAGCTCAGAAACTGTTGCAATGTGCAACCAGGTTGTGTTGATTTCCTGGGGAGGTCTCTTCCGCCTGTGGGAATGGAAGAGGACCTCCCTGTATGCTGTAACTCCCTCCATAAGCATATGGAGGGAATCATGGGAGAGTCTGGGTGCAGGTGTGTACCTCTGGCAGGTATGGGGATCCATAAGGTAGCATTGGAGAGCCTCAGCCCTTGCACTTATCCAACAGGTATGAGGCACTTGCGCCCTACCGAACAGCACTGTGGGAGTACCTTCACCACACGGACTGCAGCGGTTCAAGAAGGCAGCTCACCACCACCTTCTCAAGGGCAATTAGGGGTGGGCAATAAATGCTGGCCTTGCCAGTGACGCCCACATCCCATAAACAAATTTAAAAAAAATTAAATACATAGGGCTAGAAATTGGGCACCTTAGTGCCTCCCATTAGCACTTCCAGGGCTCAATAACGGAGCACTAATCACTTATCGACCGGGCGAGAAGGTCGGCTCCCCCTATATTCGACGGGAGGTTTGGGGTGGCGGTATGGCGTTGTGCCCCAATCTCCTTTGCCCAGAGATCATGACATCATCGCCATGCGCATTGCCCTGGTAGTGTCCCAGACCCAAACTTTGATTCCGTCCCCTGCAGCTTCACCAGGCGAAAACACTGGCAGCGACAGGAGGCGTTCATCGGGAAGCCGGGCACTTCGGGGGCGATACTTGAAGATGAAGTGGCCAAGGTAAGTGGGAAAAATTCTCAAAGGCTCTTTCTGTTTTTTTTTCATTTTTCTTCGCCAGCAATCGATCAGCCTGGCACTCTGCTGCAGAGCATCGAGCTGATCTGGCCAGATCGCTGCTGCTGTGGAGGACCAGGTAAATTTGCACTTGCAGAGCCTGCAGCGATGGCCCTTCCCTTTAAGGGAGGGAAGGAGCTGTCCAACGCGGCAGAGCTGCACGGGACATTGTGCAGTGCTGCACACCTACCGCCCCGCCTGCTGCCTGTTGTGCTCCAGGAAGGAAGTGAAGAGCTTGAGTTAGTGCTCCACTTCCCTCCTGGAGCGCAAAACCAAATTTTTAAAAAGTTGACGCCCCAAACGGGGCTGTAATGAATTTCTCCCCCATTAACTTTAATTAACTAAATAAATAAAACAAGGTTATAAAGAGATGGCAGTGCAGATGGTGTGCTGCAACTACAGCATGTGGGAGTTTGTGGAGAGCATTGCAAACCTGGATAACCACGTCTGCAATAAGTGTCTGTATCTCATAGAACTTCAGCTCAGAGTTGTTGAGCTGGAGACCAAGGTGCAGACATTGCGGGGCATCAGGGATGGGGAGAGTTACCTCGACACTTTGATCCAGGAGGCAGTCACACCCCTTAGGTTAGGTAGTGGTACAGGTCTGGTTAGTGGTCAGAGACAGGAGGGTATGACTGCATCTCAGGAGGTAAGGGGACCCCAGGTGCAGTGCTGGAGGAGCATCAGTCTTTGCCCATATCCAACAGGTATGAGGTTCTTGCTGCCTGTGTAGATGGGGGCAAAGTCTGCACGGTGGATGAGCAAACAGACCATGGCACTGTGGTACAGGAGGCCATTCAAATGGGGGGGAGTGAAAAGGAATTTTGTAGTGGTAGGTGACAGTATAGTCTAGGGCATAGATACTTTTCTCTGCAGCCATGACCGGGTGTTCGGAAGGCTGTGTTGCTTGCCCAGTGCCAGGGTTAAGGATACCTCCTCACGGCTGGAGAAGAATTTGGAGTGTGGGGGGGGGGGAGGATCCAGTTGTCGTGGTCCATGTACGAACCAACGACATAGGTAGAACAAGGAATGAGGTTCTGCGAAGAGAGTTTGAGGAGCTAGGGTCCAAATTAAAAAGCAGAACCTAAAAGGTAATAATCTCTGGATTGTTACCTGAGCCACGCACAAGTTGGCATAGAGACAAGCAGATCAGAGAGTTAAATGCGTGGCTCCAAGAATGGTGTGGGAGGAAGGGGTTTTGATTCATGGGGCACTGGCACCAGTACTGGGGAAAGAGGGAGCTGTTCCGTTGGGATGGGCTGCAGCTAAACTGGGCTGGGACCAGTGTCCTGGCAAATCAAATAATTAGGGCTATAGATAAGGCTTTAAACTAAAAAGGAGGGGGGAGGGATCAAGTGAGGGGAAACTTAGAAATCTAAAGAGAAAAGTCAAGGCAATTGGGCAGTGTAGCGATTTGGGTAAAGATCAGCAGAGTGTGACAGGAAAGGACAGAGGTAACAGTGCATCAGCAAATAAGGTGAAAGCAGGGAATAATGGTAAAAAGTTAAAATTAAAGGCTCTTTACCTGAATACATGAAGTATTTGTAACAAGATAGATGAATTAGTGGCACAAATAAAGATACAGTACATTGCTTTGATTTAATAGCCATTACAGAGGCATGGTTGCAAGGTGATCAAGGTTAGCAACTAAATATTCTGGTGCAATTGACGTTTTAAAAAGCCTGGCAGAATGGAAAAGGAGGTAAGTTAATTCTGATAATAAAATATGACATAAGGACAGTAGTGAGAAAGGATCTTGGCTCGAAAGATCAGGAAGTAGAATCAGTATGGGTGGAGATAAGAAATAACAAGGGGCAGAAAACACTGGTGGGAGTAGTTTATAGACCCCCAAACATTAACTATACCATTGGACAGTGTATTAATCAACAAACAATAGGAGCTTGTAACAAAGGCAATACAATAATCATGGTGCAACTTTAATCTTCATATAGACTGGGCAAATCAAATTGGCAAAGATAGTTTGGAGGATGAGTTCATGAAATGCATTTGAGACAGTTTACTAGAACAATACATCATGGAACCAACAAGGGAACAGTTTATTTTAGATCTTATATTGTGTAATGAGACAAGGTTAATTAGTAATCTCATAGTAAAGGATCCTCTCTGGAAGAGTGATCATAATGTGATAGAATTTCACATTGGGTTTGAGAGTGAAATACTTAAGTTCGAAACGAGAGTCTTAAACTTAAATAAAGCCAATTACATTGGTATGAGGGAAAAGTTGGCTAAGGTAGATTGGGAAATTAGATTAAAAGGTATGACAGCAGTGGCAAATATTCAAAGAAATATTCCAAAATTCTCAATGAATACGCATTCTATTGTGAAATAAAAACTCCATGGGAAAAGTGATCCATCCATGGCTAACTAAAGAAGTAAAGGATAGTATTAGATTAAAAGATGGGCGTATAATGTTGCGAAGTAAACCTGAGGATCGAGAGAGCTTTAGAAACCACAAAGGATGACCAAAAATTGATAAAACGGGAGAAAATAGAACATCAGAGTAAACTAGCAAGAAATATAAAACAGATTGTAAGAGCTTCAAAAGTACGCAAAAAGGAAGAGAGTAGCAAAAGTAAGCGTTGGTCCCTTGGAGGCTGAGACAGATGAAATTATAATGGGGAATAAGGAAGTGACAGAGACTTTAAACAAATATTTTGTATCTGTCTTCACAGTAGAAGATACAAAAAGCTTACCAGAAATAATGGGAACTAAGGGGCTAATAAGAATGAGGAACTTAAAGTAATTACAATCAGTAGAGAAAAAGTAGTTGAGAAACTACTGGGACTAAAAGCTAACAAATCCCTTCGACCTGATGGCCTACATCCAAGGGTTCTAAAAGAGGTGGCTGCAGAGATAGTGGATACATTGGTTGTGATATTCCAAAATTCCCTAGATTCTAGAATGGTCCCAGTGGCTTGGAAGGTAGCAAATGTAATCCCGCTATTCAAGAAACGAGGGAGAAAGAAAACAGGAATCTACAGGCCAGTAAGTGTGACATCAGTCATCAGGAAAATGCTGGAATCCATTCTTCTTCTCTCTTAGTCAATCCCTCGGAACCGAGGATGACTTGCTTCCACATTAAAAATGAGTTCTCAGGTGACTGATGAGTCCAATGCAGGACCTACAGTCTCTGTCACAGGTGGGGCAGACGGTGGTTGAAGGGATGGGTGGGTGGAGTGCTTGGGTTGACATGTGCTCCTTCCGCTGTTTGCGCTTGGCTTCTGCTTTCTCCCGACGAAGAGACTCAACGTATTCGGCGCCTTCCTGGATGCTTTTCCACCACTTTGTACGGTCTTGGGCCAGGGAGACCCAGGTGTCGATGGGGCTGTTACACTTTTTCAAGGAGGCTTTGAGGGAGTCCTTGAAGTGTTTCCTCTGCCCACCTGGGGCTCTGTTGCTGTGTCGGATCTCCAAGTAGAGCGCTTGTTTTGGGAGTCTCGTATCGGACATGCGGATGATGTGACCTGTCCATCGGAGCTGATCGAGCATGGTCAAAGCTTCGATGCTAGGGATGTTGGCCTGAGCGAGAACACTAACGTTGGTGCGTCTATCCTGCCAATGGATTTGTAGGATCTTGCGGAGGCAGCATTGGTGGTACCTCTCCAGAGCTTTGAGGTGCCTGCTGTACATGGTCCATATCGCTGAGGCATACAGGAGGGCGGGTATTACTACTGCTCTGCAGACCATGAGCTTGGTGCCGGGTTTAAGGCCCTGGTCTTCAAACACTCCCTTCCCTCAGGTGACCGTAGGCTGCACTGGCACACTGAAGGCGGTATTGGACTTCGTCATCGACGTCTGCCCTTGTTGACAGTAGGCTCCAGAGGTATGGAAAGTGGTCCACGTTGTCCAAGGCCTTGTCATGGATTTTGATAATCGGTGGGGCAGTACTGTGTGGCGGGGGCAGGTTGGTAGAGGACCTTTGTCTTACGGATGTTTAGTGTAAGGCCCATGCTCTCGTATGCTTCGGTGAAGGTGTTAACGATGGTTTGGAGTTCGACCTCCGAGTGTGCGCAGACGCAAGCGTCGTCTGCATACTGTAATTCGACGACAGAGGAAGGGACAACCTTAGATCTGGATTGGAGGTGATGGAGGCTGAACAGTTTCCCGTTTATTCTGTAAATTAGCTCCACTCCAGCGGGAAGCTTACTGAGGGTGAGATGGAGCATTGCCGCAAGGAAGATCAAGAAGAGCATTGGTGCGATGACACAGCCTTGCTTGACCCTGGTCCGTACATGAATTGGGTAGTGATGGAACCATTGGTCAGGATCATGGCTTGCATGTCGCCGTAAAGCAGACAGAGGATGGTGACAAACTTTTGAGGGCAGCCAAATTTGAGGAGGACACTCCATAATCCCTCATGGTTGACAGTGTCAAAGGCCTTTGTGGGGTCAAAGGAGGCCATGTAAAGCGGTTGGTGCTGTTCCCTGCATTTCTCTTGTAATTGGCTCGTGGTGAAGATCGTGTCCATTGTACCCCTTAGTGGGCGGAATCAGCATTGCAACTCTGGGAGCAGCTCTTCAGCCACTGGGAGAAGGCGATTGAGGAGGATTCTTGCGATGACTTTCCCTGTGGCAGACAGCAGGGAAACTCCTCTGTAATTACCGCAAACGGACTTATCACCTTTCTTGAAGATGGTCACAATTACGGCAGCCCCCGGCATGCTCTCCTCCTTCCAGTTAAGAGAAATGAGTTCATGAATTCATGCCAGTAGTGCTTTTCCACCATGCTTTAGCGCCTCAGCAGGGATTCCATCTTCTCCTGAGGCCTTGTTGTTCTTCAGTTGTTGGATGGCCTTTTCAACCTCATGCTGGGCTGGGGTTGTGCTGAGATGTTGGCGGGTAGCATGCTGCGGGATGGAGTTGAAGACAGAGTCTCGGTTAAGGAGATCTTCGAAGTGCTCCTTCCAACGGGCACTGACTGCCTCCCTGTCCTTGATGAGTACCTCTCTGTTCTTGGCCCAGTGTGGGGTAGGACCTTGGCTGCTTACCATTATTATGGAAGTGGTAACAGGACACATAGGGCTAGAAATTCCATAGCGCCCCATTTGGGGTAATAACTTTTGAAATCTCGGAAAAGTATTGCCAGATGATAATCATTTTCTGGCCCCAGGAAATAGAGCTTTAGTGCTCCAAGAGGGAAGTGGAGCACTAAATCAAGCGCTAACCATTTCTCTTAGGGTGCTAAAGTGCGAGAGCGGGGTGGTAGTGGCAGAGCGTTATACAATGTGGAGTGCAATGATACCGGCATCAGAAATGCTTCCCTCGCTTAAAGAGAAGGGCCAATGATGGTGCACAACATATTCTGCTCAGTTCTCTGTTGCCAGGCTACCTGCGAGACTGCCATTAGAGCCCCAAACATGCTCAGAGAGTGGAGAGCTTGGATGCCTCACAGCACTAAAGCATCGGACACTTTCAGCAGGCACCAGATTGGTGCAAAGAATACAGTTTGGTCTACCTGAAAACCACTGCCTTTAATTAACGCTCCCCAAGCAACCAGCCAGGGTGACAACACCTCTTCTTCTTGCCCAGCGATACAGCAGGGGCGGGAGGCACTTTCACATCCGTGGCGGTAATGGGGCGCTGCACACTTTATGACGTCACGATCTGCGAGGCGCTTAGAGAGCGAGGCGTTAAGTGTTAGCGCCAGCACTAAACCGGCAGAGTAGTTCGCAGGCGTCGCTGAATTCGCCGCACCCAGTCGCTAACCCCGTAGCGCCACATTACCGCCCCTTCCCAGGCGCTAACGGGAAGCACAAAGCAGCCGAATGTCTGCCCCTTGGAAAATCATAATGGGCCGTATTTTCCGATTGGTAGCTTCCTGCGTGCGGAGGCCTCCGATCTGGAAAAATCTACGGACTTACCTGAGAGCTCCCGAGGTCTGGACACTTCCGCTCCTGGGCCTCTCCAACTCAAAATGTGCAGGGCCCACTTATCCCAGAGGCGCATGCGGTTCGCAAGCGTCCCTGGGATCACGTGGGCCTTGGGGAGCCAATAAGAGAAGGGAATCTCACTGTAAAACATTAAATAATTTTTTTAATGACTTTTTAAAATGAGTTCAATTTACAATAAATTAAATATTTTAAACAAAAATTTAATTTTTTGAAAAAAATAATTAAAGTTTTTTACGGGGCTAAAAATAAACTTACCTTTTTAAAAGTATTTTTAAATGATAAATGAGTGAAAAAACGTTTTTATTTACTTTTTTCAACTCTTATGCTGGTAAAAGCAAGCCTTACACCTGCTTTTACCAGGCGTAAGATTTCTAAGTGTTTTCTGCAGGCGGAGGTTCTTCAGAAAGCGGAACTATCCGCCCGCAGAGGCCCTTATCTAGGGCAGGCGTCCAATCTGTCAAGAGCATTCTTGACAGATCGGAAATGCCAGTTTTCAGCGCATGCGCTTCGCATGCCTGAAACCGACATTTCCGATGTCCCTATGGGTGTGCACACAACATACCCGTAGGGATCGGAATGTACGACCCATTATGATTAGGCAGAGTCAACTTGGGTTTATGAAAGGGAAATCGTGTTTAACAAATTTATTAGCATTTTTTGAGGATGTAACTAGCAGGGTAGATAAAGGGGAACCAATGGATGTTTTTGTTACGTCCGTGTATAATAAGACACAGATTGTGGAGAACGGTACAACAGGTGTTTACTCAACGTGGCTCACAGTGGAACTGATCTGTGCAGATTACTACTCAGGGCTATATATTAGGCTTTTCATTTTTACCCCTCCCAGATGACCCTCATGAAGCTCATTGAGCACTCTATCCCTTAACTTGGGTGGAATTACCACTCGGGATCCACACATCAAGGTCCCCCGGCACACTGACAGCTGTTCTCTCCTTGTCGAGAATACTGGCAACAGTGAGTCGCCATGTGCTGGCCATCCCTTCACCGTCAAATCATATACCCGAGACAGTGTCGGGTCATTTCGGGTTTCCTTTTCGATACAAGCATTAGTTACTGGTAGGTATTCAACTATAGTCGAATGGAATATTTCGACAGGATCCACTGCTGGTGCTTCCTCCGCAGTTGGCAGCGGCAGGTGTGATAGCCCATCAGCATTTCCATGCTGTTTCATGCCCTTATATTCAATCTCATAGTGGTGCGCCCCTAGAAAAAGTGACCATCTTTGTAGTCGTTGCGCAGTCATCACCGGAACGCACTTCTTCGGATTAAAAATGGAGACAAGAGGCTGGTGATCAGTCAGCAAGGTGAATTTCTGACCGTGCAGATAGTGATTGAACTTTTTCACTCCCCACACTAGGCTGAGGGCCTCCCTGTCAATCTGGGCGTAGTTACGCTCGGCTGAGGTTAGTGATCGTGATGCAAAGGCTATTGGCCTCTCTGAGCCGTCCGAGAATTTGTGCGACAGCACCGCTCCAATGCCGTAGGGTGACGCATCACACGACAACCGAATTGGTAATGCCGGGTTGTAATGGGCCAATACCTCTTTTGATGTGATTCGTATTTTGCTCTTCTGGAAAGCTCGTCTACATTCGTCACTCCACTTCCATGGCACCCCAGTTTGCAGTTGGGTGTTCAGTGGGTGTAGTATTGTAGATAAATTGGGCAAGAACTTATGGTAGTAGCTTACCAGCCCGAGGAACGACCTCAGTTGTGACACATTTTCCGGTGCTGGAGCCTTGACTACTGCCTCAATCTTCTCTGGGGACTTATGTAACCCCTCTTTATCGATAACATGGCCACAATACGAGATCTGTTTTCTAAAAAACTCGCATTTGGGGCGGTTAGCTCGGAGCCCATATTCCTGCAATCTAGTGAGCACCTGCTCCAGGTTGGCAAGGTGATCACTGTCATTTTCGCCCGTGACCAGGATGTCGTCCAATTAACACTGGGTCCCTGGGATCCCTTGCAGGACTTGTTCCATTGCCCGCTGCCAAATAGCCGGAGCTGATGCTACCCCGAATGCCAGCCGGTTGTATTGGTAGAGACCTTTATGGGTGTTGATTGTGAGGTATTTTTTTGATGCTTCTTCTACCTCCATTTGCAGATACGCCTGGGCCAGATGAATCTTAGTGAAGCGTTTCCCTCCGGATAGCGAGGCGAAAATATCTTCAATCCGCGGAAGTGGATATTGTACGGTGTGAAGGACCGGGTTCACTGTTACCTTAAAGTCCCCACAGATGCGAACCTTCCTTGGATCCCCAGGCGTGCTGCTCAACGACTTTTTCATCACTGGGACAATGGGTGTAGCCCACTCGCTCCATTCTAACTTGGACAGTGCACCTGAACGTTCCAGACTCTCCAGCTCTGCTTTGACGGCTGGGCGGATCGCATAAGGTACCGGTCTGCCCTTAAAAAAATTTGGACTTGCGTTTTCTTCAATTTTAATCGTCGCTGTCATGCCTTTTAGTGTTCCGAGTCCTTTCGCGTCAATTAGGATCTTTGACAGTCGCCCAGATGTGACGTCGTCATCCTTTTTGTCAGCCACAGTCAGTGCCTGTATGGAATGCCAATCCAGTTGTATTTTCTGGATCTATTCATGTCCCAGTAATGGTGGTCCTCCATCTTGTAATACATACAGGTCTAGTTTTGGTGTTTCCTTACCGTTATATATAACGGTCACCCTTATTTTTCCTTTGGGGTAGACTTTTTGCCCCGTGTACGTCTTCAAAATAATGTTTGTGTCTCTCAAGGGTATGTGTGAGAATAGCCGCTCGTAGTCCCGTCGGTTTATGACTGTTAGGGCTGATCCTGTGTCCAATTCCATCTTTACCTGGACTCATGCTATCTTGAGAGTGACCCAAATGGTTCGGTGATCCTCCGTTGTGATCACATTATGTAGTTTCAGACAACTCAGTTCCCTGCTTTCGGAGTCGTTATCACTCTTTTGTTCGTCTGAACTATTCTCCGTCATCTTATGTACCTGCTTGTACTTTCATTTGGTAGGTTTCTTATTGCTGGTTTGCTTTCCCGACCTGCAGACTCGTGCTATGTGTCCTACTTTTCCACACTGTCTGCACACTTTGTCTTTGAACCAGCAATCATTCTGGTCATGTGTTGTTCTGCCGCAGTGATAGCACTTCTGTGTTCCATATGACATTTCGTTTGTGCCATATTCTTGTGGTCTCTGTTCTATCTCTGCAGCGCCCCGTGCTGCTGCTTCATATGATACTGCGATGCTGAAAGCCTTTTCCAGCGTAAGGTCCTTTTCAGATAAAAGCCGTTTTTGGGTTCCTTCACTTTGAAGCCCACACACAAACTTGTCCCTTAAGGTATCTGCCAGTCCCGCTCCAAACTGGCAGTGTTTCGATAGTTTGCGTAGTTCTGTTAAATAATCAGCATTGCTTTCATCGTTATGCTGGTTACGTTTGTGATACTTGAATCTTTCTGCTATCAGCAGCGGTGTGGGGTTTAAATGTTCCTGTAGTATCGTTACTATGTCTTCAAAACTCTTTTCCATTGGCTTCGTTGGGGTTACTAGATTTCGTAATAAATCGTCTTTGCACCCATTAAATTTAACAATACCGGCGCTTTCTTGTCATCTGACACCTCATTTGCCTTGCAGTACACCTCTATTCATTCAACCCTATGTAGTACAATCTTTGACTTCATTGTCAAATGCGGTGATAGTGCCACTCTTCGGCATTTTGTATATGGTTTTAAATGGCGTCTCTCAATGGCTTAAAATGGCGTCTCCCGTGCTTTACTTCCTCCCCTGCTGCTGCCAACACCACTCCCAGCGGTTCTCGTGGCAATGGTGGCTCCCTGTAGGTTTTGTGCGCTTCTCCTGCGCTGCTGCCAACGCTGCTCTCGGCGGTCCTCGTGGCAATGGCGGCGCCTCGCGGGTTTCTGCACGTCTCTCTCTCCCTCTCTCCGACGCTGCTCGGCCTCTGAACACCGGCTGTGCCCTGTGCGCTCTGCCCTCTCTCTCTCTCCCCCATCGACGCTGCTCGGCCCTTTGCTGTGCCGCTCGGTCGGGCTCTAGCCCGTCGCTGTCCGGGAAGTATCTGCGCACTACCTGTTGCCAGCCCGTTTCGCTGGACCACCTCGACTGGAAAGCAAGCCTGGCTCTCGACAGCCTCCCCTGCAATTCTTGAGTCTCTGCTGGGTGACTGGGCGGTTGCCCGTGGTCGACGCCCGAGTCTCTGGCCTTTACCTCCAATCCACTGATCTCCAGGAACGAATCCCCGGGAGGTGATGCAGAGTTGCAGATAGGTTCGAACTTGCCTCGTCGCCAATGTTGCATCCGTGTATAATAAGACACAGACTGCAGAGAATGGTACAACAGGTGTTTATTCAACATGGCTCACAGTGGAACTGATCTGTACAGATTACTACTCAGGGCTATATACAGCTGTGGTCACTGCCGGTACTGCATTATGCATGAGCTGTAAAAGATAGTTCCCCTCTTAAAGGTATATACATTACAATTTTGATTTGCAAAAGGCATTCAATAAGGTGCCACATAAAAGATTGCTATGCAAGATAAGGTCTCATGAGGTTGGAGATAATGTATTAGCATAGATAGAGGATTGATTAATGGACAGGAAACAGAGAGTATGAATAAACAGGTCAATTTCCAGTTGGCAGGCTGTAACGAGTGGGATGCTGCAAGGATCAGTCTTGGGGCCTCAGCTATTTACAATCTATATTAATGACTTGGATGAAAGGATCAAGTGCAATGTATTCTAGTTTACTGACGATATAAAGCTAGGTGGGAAAGTAAGCTGGGAGGAGGACACAAAGAGCTTGTAAAGGGATATAGACAGGTTAAGTGAGTGGGTAATAAGGTGGCAGATGGAGTATAATGTGGGGAAATGTGAGATTATTCACTTTGATAGGAAGATTAGTGAAATAAAGAATAGATTTGCCTTTCTAATCTAGGCTTTATTAACTTAAAAATCCAGTAGCACATCTTCAACACCCAGTCCCAACTAAAGGCTGGAAAGAACTGAATTTAAGATGGCCACCACAAATCACATGACACCAACTACCAATGAGATTACAGCATATATCCCAAGGCAGGAAACAAACAACCAATCACAATACTTCTTACTAAACATAAAGAATAATCACCACATTCACCCCTCCTTTTAAAATATACTCCAACCTAAATAACCTTTACAATTTATAATTAATTATTTACAACTAAAACTATGCACAGACAAAATAAAACTATTCAACATGACACAATACTAAGTGAGCAACAACAAATAGTAACATTGCACATAAGTATTAAGTATCTCTCAACTAAAACAATATAATATAATATTTCAACAATTTTAAAACATTACTATCAATTTAAAAGTCCATTTTCAATCGGTCGACCGGATATCTTGTTCGTGTCGACCTTCTTAACCTTAGTGAAATTCCTTGCCCTCCCACACCAGGAGACACAGGAGTATCTTCTGCAGGAAGGTTATCCATATCCCGATTTTCAACGGTTTCCGGATTAGAAATCCCATCAGGAGGTAAACTGGGACGGTCGTAAACATCCATCAAGGGCTGACTAATAGAAGTATAATTATCTGCAGTCGGATTGGAAATATTCGTAGTATCTGTAACAGCATCCACATTATCTGAATCATGACTATTGTTAATATCCTCAGAAGAGGGCTGGCCACCACAAGGAGCCAAGTCTTTAATTGAAACGGTACTTTGTTTCCCATCTTGGAATCGAATGTGAGCATATTGGGAATTTGCCTCCAACAGCTCCACCTCCTCCACTAAAGGATCATATTTTGACAATCTAACATGGCATCGAAGCAGCACAGGTCCCTGCATAGTAAGCCATGAAGGTACCGAATATCCTGTAGTAGATCTCCGTGGATAGTTAAAGAGCCTTTCATGGGGGGTCACATTAGTAGCCATTGAAAGCAATGATCTAATGGAATGCAGGGCATCAGGCAGTACCATTTCCCACTGTGTATTCTTAAGGTTCCGGGATGTCAACGCCAACATAACTGCCTTCCAGATCACCCCATTGTATCATTCGCACTGTCCATTACCCTGGGGATTATACGGGGTAGTTCTGCTAGTAGAAATTCCCCGACTCTGAAGGTATTCCTTCAACTGGGAAGACATAAAAGAACTTCCCTGATCCGAATGGATATACGCAGGCATCCCAAAGATGACAAAAAGTTGAGCCAGACATTTGATAACTGTAGCAGCTGATACATCTGCGCAAGGAAAAGCAAAAGGGAACCTTGAAAACACATCCACAACAGTAAATATATATCGGTTTTGAGTAGTTGAAGGAAGAGGCCCCTTGAAATTGACGCTCAAACGTTCAAAAGGAGAAGTAGCCTTTATAAGATGAGCTCGTTGAGGCTTAAAGAAATTTGGTTTACACTGAGCACAGATAGAACATGATGAAGTCATCCGCTTGACGTCTTCAACTGAAAAGGGCAAATTCTTACTGCGTACGAAGTGTATCATCCTCGTAACCCCAGGATGGCATAAGGCATTGTGAAGATTAATAAGCGTATCTCCGTGAATCACAGAACAATAAGCCCTCAACAGCGCATCAGCAGCAACATTATCCTTCCCCGGACGATAAACTATATCAAAATGGTAACATGCCAACTCAATCCTCCACCTCATTATTTTATCATTCTTAATCTTTCCAAAATGTTTGACATCAAACATAAAGGACACAGACTTTTGATCAGTTACCAACGTAAAATGTCGCCCCGAGAAATAATGCCTCCATTTACGCAGTGCTTCTACTATTGCATACGCCTCTTTCTCTATTGAAGAATGCCTTTTTTCACTATTGTTCAAGGTACGTGAGAAAAAGGCCACAGGTCTTCCATTTTGGTTCAGAGTAGCCCCAATTGCAAAATCAGAAGTGTCCGTCTCAATCACAAAAGGAACCTGCTCATCAATAGAATGCACAACTGCTCCAAGGATATCCTTTTGAAAATGATCAAAACACGTCCTGGCCTCCCATGATAGAGGATATGTCATAACCTGAATAAGAGGCCGGATCTTCTGTGAAAAATTTGCAATCCAATTAGAATAGTAAGAAAACAGTCCAACAACTCGTTGCAAAGCCTTAGAATTAGTAGGACAAGGTAAATCAATCAATGGTCGCAGACGTTCTGGGTCTGGTTTAATCTTGTTTCCCGAGATAATGTAACCCAGTAGATTTACCTCAGTGGTCGAAAAGGTACACTTCTCTTTATTGAAAGTTAAACCAACTTTTTCCGCAGCTTGAAGGAATCTTTCTAAATTAGAATCATGCTCCACCCTTGATTTGCCACACACCGTAATGTCATCTAAATATGAAAAGGTGTCAGAGAGAGAGTTATCACTTATAAAAGCATCCATTGCCCGTTGAAAACAAGCAACACCATTAGTAACACCAAATGGTATTCGGCAAAACTGATACAGCTTTCCACCAGCCTCAAAGGCCGTATATGGTTGATCCTTCTTAACAATAGGAATCTGATGATAAGCACTCTTTAGGTCAATAGTGCTAAAAACCTTATACTGAGATACTTTATTGATAAGCTCATTAATCTTAGGCAAAGGGTACGCATCTAATTGAGTATACCTATTAATAGTTTGGGAATAGTCTACCACCATTCGTTTCTTATGTCTCTCGTTAGTCGTGACAACTACTTGTGCCCGCCAAGGCGAACAACTAGGTTCAATGATTCCTTCCAATAAGAGACGTTGAACTTCAGAATTAATAAATTCTCTATCCTGACTGCTATACCTTCTTGACTTGGTAGCAATTGGCTTACAATCCGGCATCAAATTGGAAAAAAGTGATAATGGAGAAATGGATAAAGAGGTTAATCCACAAATAGATAAAGGTGGCTTAGTCCCTCCAAATGAAAGACTGAGACTCTCGTGTAACTGAAGCACATCATGACCAATCAAAATATCCGCACAGAGATTAGGCAAAACAGATAGGCGTATATCAGTATACGTATTACCTAGAAGAATCAATTTCACAAGGCAACAGCCAGCTACTTGTGAAGTGAGAGTCGTCTGAGCCATACACACCTGATAGGAAACAGGCGAAATTTTCAAATGCTTCTCCTTTGCAAACTGAAGACTTATAAAACTCTCGGTACTGCCCGTATCTATAAGGGCCTTCACTTCCAACCCATTAACTTGGGCCGTAACTATAGCTTTGTTTAGGCCATGAGCAATTGCAGCAGAAATTGATGCAATAAACGCCCTATCTAAAGGCTGAATAGTCACAGAGGAGGTAATTGAAGCTGATGATTTACACACACGTGCGTAATGACCTCTCTTGCCGCATTTACTACACACAGCCTCCCGAGCAGGACACTTCAGACGAGGGTGCCGGACGTTCCCACAAAAATAACACTTCTGAATCCTAGAGGCAACAGCTGCTGAAGTAGAAACTGTTTCAGAATCTAGTAAACCACTCCTATTAAGTCCACATAATTCCTTTTCATCCGGAACTGCCGAAACCACAGTCACAGGCTGATTAAAAACAGCATAAGAATCCGAACTTCTCTGAGCCACATCCAATGTAGAAGCTTGCTCAAAAGCACTCTTAAGATCAAAAGTCTTATTTTCTAACAACCGCTGACGAATTGATCTAGACAGTAATCCATGAATAAAAACATCCCGTACCGATTCTTCCTTATATTCTTCAGCCGTCACGGCCTTATAATTACAGTTAACACTAAGGCACCGAAGTGCTTGTAAATAAGTATCCAAAGATTCTCCCACCTGCTGCCTACGGGCAGATAGAAGGTGACGTGCAAATACCTCATTCTTTGGTTTAACAAAAATCTTTTCCAATGTAGAAATAGCCACTTCGTAAGTTTTACAGTCCAAAATATACTTATACACATCCGGAGCAATGTAGTTGATCAGCATATTCAGCTTATTTAGAGACTCTTGATCCAACACGCCCAAAAAGTTTTTAAATGTACAATACCAATGTTTCCATTTATCATCCACTCCTGCAGAATTAGGGTCAGCATTGAATCGTTCTGGTTGAAGATATCGCTCCATTCTGACATAAAGTTAATAAATTGAAATAAAGAATAGATTTGCCTTTCTAATCTAGGTTTTATTAACTTAAAAATCCGGTAGCACATCTTCAACACCCAGTCCCAACTAAAGGCTGGAAAGAATTGAATTTAAGATGGCCACCACAAATCACATGACATCAACTACCAATGAGATTACAGCATATATCCCAAGGCAGGAAACAAACAACCAATCACAATACTTCTTACTAAACATAAAGAATAATCACCACAATTAGAAAAACAGAATATTTTTTAAATGGTGAGAAACTATTAAATGTTGGTGTTCAGAGAGATTTAGGTGTCATCATACAGGAAACACAGCAAGTTAGCATGCAGGTACAGCAAACAATTAGGAAGGCAAATGGCAAGTTTGCCTTTATCGCAAGGGGGTTGGAGTACAAGAGTAAGGAAGTCTTACTGCAATTGTACAGGGCTTTGGTGAGACCACACCTGGAGTACTGTGCACAGTTTTGGTCTCCTTATCTGAGGAAGGATATACTTGCCTTAGAGGCAGTGCAACAAAGGTTCGCTAGATTGATTCCTGGGATGAAAGAGGTTTCAGATGAGGAGAGATTGAATAGATTGGGTCTATTCTCTCTGGAATTTAGAAGAATGAGAGGTGATCTCATTGAAACATATGAGGGGGATTGACAGGGTAAATGCTGAGAGGTTGTTTCCCCTGGCTGGAATCTAGAACGAGGGGACATAGTCTCAGGATAAGCGGTCGGCCATTTAAGACTGGGAAAAGGAGAATTTTTTTCATTCAGAGGTTTGTGAATATTTGGAATTCTCTACCGCAACAGGCTGTGGATCCTGAGTCGTTGAGTATGTTCAAGGCTGAGATCGATAGACTTTTGGACTCTAGGGGAATCAAGGGATTTGAGGATTGGGCAAGAAAGTGGAGTTGAGGTCGAAGATCAGCCATGATCCTATTGAATGGCAGAGCTGACTCGAGAGGCCGTATAGCCTCCTACTGCTCCTAATTCTTCTGTTCTTATGTTGTTATCACCTGAAAATCCCTCTCCATGGCAACTATCTGAGGCTGAACCAGACTGTTCACAACCTTGGTGTTGTATTTGACCCCGAGATGAGCTTGCGACCACATATCCGTGCCATCACTAAGGCTGTCTATTTCCACCTTCATAACAACGCCTGACTCCACCCCTGCCTCAGATCATCTGCCACTGAAATCCTCATCCATGCCTTTGTTACCTCTAGACTTGACAATTCCAACACACTCCTAGCTGGCATCCCATCTTCCACCCTCCAGAAACTTCAGCTCATCCAAAACTCTGCTGCTCTTATACTAACTCGCACCAAGTTCACCCATCACCCCTGTGCTTGCTGACCAACATTGGATCTCGGTTAAGCAAAGCTTCCAATTTAAAAATCTCATCCTTGTATTCAAATCCCTCCATGGCCTAGGCCCTCCCTATCCATGTAACCTCCTCCAGCCCTACAACCATCCGAGATATCTGCTCTCTTCCAATTCTGGTCTCTTGTGCATCCCCCATTTTAATTGCTCCACCATTGGCAGCCGTGCCTTCAGCTGCCAAGGCCCTATGCTCTGGAATTCCCTCCCTAAACCTTTCCACCTCTCTACCTCTCTTTATTCCTTTAAGACACTCTTTAAAACCTACCCCATCTGCTCTAATATCTTCTTATGTGGCTCAGTGTCAAAGATTGTTTGATAATGCTCCTGGGAATTGCCTTGGGACGTTTTACTGCATTAAAGATGCTATATAAATGCAGGTTGTTGTTTTAATATTTAACTACGCTTGATTTTTTAATTGAATAATTCTTAGATAACATTTGATGGAATAAAACTGGTCTTTGTACACTTTCTTTATGTCATAGATATCCACCAATGGATTGGAGAGTGATTCCTTTTTCCACTACTGCTTTTTGAGAATGGCCATTAATTCATGGAACATCAGGGAAAAGCCACTGAAGTGAGAGAAATGTAAGACAATGACATTAATTGGTAAAACATATACCTGCTTATGTGCAATACTGAATTGATGGCTTGGTAGATGGGCTTGTGTAGCACGTTGATTTTTGATCTAACTCTTTGGGGGAAAAATTGGATTGCTTTGTGCTTCCCGTTAGCGCCCCAGTGCTGGGCTGTTTTCCAGCAGGACCCCAGTGCGCACTGCGCTAGGCCCCTTCCCTTTGATCAGGGGAGGGAGGCCTGTAATACCGCGGCGTTAAGTGCTGACACGCATGGGGCTGTTGCACGTAGCACCTCGATATTGAATGGTAATTCCCCAGGAAGGAGGGGGAGCGCTTTCAGTAGCGTCCTACCTCCTGCTTGGAGCGCTACCACTCAATTTACGACACGGCATCGCTGACTTTTTCACGGCTAAAATAGCGCCCCGGCGAAGTTAGCGCCCCAAAGGGGGCGCGACTGAATTTTTCCCCCTTTGTTTATTATTTGAGGAAACAACCTAAAGCCACACATTTAGTGTTACTGACATGTGTCAAAACTGAGATGTCGTCTGGTTGGGTTCAGTCTTTTACAATGGAATGGTCTCAGAGAGGTGAAAAAAACTGAAATTTGTGATAATAACTGTCATTTTTCATAGACAGTACATGATTATTGCAGGCAATCATGTATACTGGCCAACTAGTGGTAGCCATTCCCATAGATGTCAATTACAAAGGCACCATTTGTACCAATTTTAAAATCTCCAGTTATTTAGGGCAAAGTCAGGTCTTCAAGCAGCTGTTCAATCACCACCTCTTAAGGTGCGATTATCTTGGCTACTTACATTTGTGTCTGTTAATCAGCTCCCACAGCAAGTGTGCCATTTATAACAACTGATTTTGTCAGTGCAAAGTAATAATACCCTGAATGCAATTGGGATAGTAAACTACAGTATGAAGCAATCTAATAGGGTTTTACCATCCATCTCATTATAAGGGGCAAACCACGCTAGCATTAATTGCGTGTGTGGAAAGGAATTTGGAGGAGCTAGGAGGTGTTTAACATAGATTCAATGATGCTTCCCTTGAATTACTGCTGGGTGCAATCAGGAGCAGGAGGGACATACTTTTCCCCAGCAATCTGAGGAAAAAACCTGCTGCTATTACCAAGAAGGCATGGTTGGAGGTGGCTGAAGAGGTGAGAAGCAGGAGCATTGTGCCCCAGTCTTGGATGCAATGCAGGAGAGGTTTAATTACCTAACCAAGTCAGGGAAAGCGAATACATTTGCTGATTCACCTACATCCTGTGATGTCAACACCCCCGCCCCCACAACTCTGTCTTGTCAAGCGTACTCCATCACATCACTCCTCACACTCACTTAATTTTCAGAAGCACTGATCCTTCACTTTCTATGTACTTCCTCACCTCACCATGTATCCATCTACCTCTGCAACTCTCCCCAATCCTTATGCAATGAGATGCATCTGTTTGATAGTCACACTCATCGAATACACTGCACCATCAGGTGAATACCTGACCTTCAGACACTCGCAAGTCTATTCTTTTGCCACTTGTAGGAGAAGAAAGTGCAAATCGCAAGGGAGAGTGCTGAGGCAGTTTTCCCATTTGTTGAGTTTAGGAAGATAATTCAGCTTTAAGTGTTGAATATTGACATTTGGAACTTCTTTTAAATACTGATTATTTGTTTAAAGACAGAAAGGGCTGAAAAGTGTATTGAAACAGTGTATTTTATTTTGTCTTGCTTCAATGTGCATGGCCCCTTTAAATTTCAGGGATCCTCACTGCCCACAATGCATTGCGAGCTTCACAGCCTTGCTCACAGATGCTAGAGGAAGCAGCAACGCCGCACTAGGCCTACAAATTGGTCCCGGCTCCCTCGTGCAACACCACCTTGTGAAGGAATGAGCCATACCTATTCAAAAAAAATACACCATCCTATGAACAGAATCCTGACTTTATTAAAACATGACAAACTGGGTTTAAAAATCTAAAAGCCTCAACGACGCAAAGATGTAAACAGAACACAGGCGTTTGAGATAGCAAACAGTTGTTGACACTGAAACAATAGCCCTATTGAAGCTGGAAGGTTGGAGCTTCCAGAAAGTCTGAGCTTTGGGAAGAACACAATAAGATATATACAGTTAAATTGTTTTAAACCAACACGTTTGATGCGCTATCAATTACTCATAAAAGACTGAGAGTTAAGAGAGTAACTAAAGGCTTTTATTAGCAAAGAACAGAGCATGCCTCTCGTGGTTGACTGGGTTCCAAGAAGGCAGGGGGCTGCAGGTCAATCACCTTTATACCTGGGCCTGTGTGGGTGGAGCCAGCTGAGACATGTTGAGGCATGCATAGGTACAACAGTGTGTATCAACAACAACAACAACAACAACAACAGTGGTTTACCACATTCACCCCTTGTTTAAAATTGAGTCCGGCGGGGTGAAGTGTACTAAAGGTTCGTGTAAGTAAGTCTAGCAGGTGGCCTTGTATGCCGTCCTGATCGTCGTGGTGACGGCGGTGATGTTGCAGCATCCAACGTTGAGTCTGGCGTCTCATTGAGTGGTTGGGTGGTCAATGACGGGTCCTGGGGCTGCGGCATGCCGTCTAGCGGGGTTGGGTTGTGGGTAGTGGTGGATGGCAATGGTAGTGTTTCAGGGGCACCCAAAGGTGCGAGATCTCGTGTGGGGGCTGTGTCCTCCCGCCTGTCCGGGTACGCTACGTAAGCGTACTGGGGGTAGGCGTGGGTAGTGGTGGATGGCGAGGGGGTGATTCGGGAGCACCCGAAGGTGCGAGGTCTCGTATGGAGACTGTGTCCTCCCGCCCGTCCGGGTACACCACGTAAGCATACTGAGGGTTGGCATGGAGGAGGCTCACCCTCTCGACCAGGGGGTCCGTCTTATGGGACCTCACGTGCTTCCGCAGTAGGACGGGTCCTGGAGAAGTCAGCCATGTCGGTAACGAGGTCCCCGATGTGGACTTCCTGGGGAAGGAGAACATTCTCTCGTGAGGGGTAGCATTGGTGGCTGTACAGAGCAGTGACCGAATGGAATGGAGCACCGCAGGGAGGACTTCCTGCCAGCGAGAGGTCGGGAGGCCCTTAGATTTCAAGTTTAAAAGGACTGCCTTCCAGACCGTCGCATTCTCCCTTTCCACCTGGCCATTCCCCCGGGGGTTGTAGCTGGTGGTCCTGCTTGTAGCGATACCTCTCGAGAGCAGGTACTGCCGGAGTTCGTCGCTCATAAAGGATGAGCCCCTGTCGCTATGAATATAGCTAGGGAAACCGAACAAGGCGAAGAGGTCATTCAGACATTTAATGACCGTGGTACTGGTCATGTCTGAGCAAGGGATGGCAAACGGGAAACGGGAGTACTCATCAATTATGTTGAGGAAGTACACATTGCGGTCGGAGGAGGGGAGGGGCCCTTTAAAATCGACGCTCAGCCGTTCAAAGGGGCGCGTGGCTTTGATCAGGCTTGCTCTGCCTGGCCTATAAAAATGCGGTTTGCACTCGGCACAGATTTGGCAGTTCCTGGTCATGGTCCTGACCTCCTCGATGGAGTAGGGCAGGTTACGGGATTTGATGAAGTGAAAAAACCTGGTGATCCCCGGGTGGCAGAGGTCATTGTGGAGGGTCTTCAGTCTATCGACCTGCACGTTGGCGCATGTACCACGTGATAGGGCATCTGGGGGCTCATTGAGTTTCCCGGGCCGGTACAAGATATCGTAATTGTAGGTGGAGAGTTCGATTCTCCACCTCAAGATCTTGTCGTTCTTGATTTTGCCCCTCTGCTTATTATTAAACATAAAAGCTACTGAACGCTGGTCAGTGAGCAGGGTAAATCGTTTTCCGGCCAGGTAATGCCTCCAATGTCGCACAGCTTCCACAATGGCCTGGGCCTCCTTTTCGACAGAGGAGTGTCGAATCTCGGGGCCCTGGAGGGTCCTTGAGAAAAAGGCCACGGGTCTCCCCGCCTGGTTAAGGGTTGCTGCTAGGGCAAAGTCCGAAGCGTCGCTCTCCACTTGGAAAGGGATGGACTCATCCACTGCGTGCATTGTGGCCTTCGCAATATCTCCTTTTATGAGAGTGAAGGCTGCACAGGCCTCTGCTGTCAGGGGGAAGGAGGTGGACTTGATGAGGGGTCTGGCTTTGTCCGCATAGTTCGGCACCCACTGAGCATAGTACGAGAAAAACCCTAGGCATCTCTTCAGTGCTTTTTGGCAGTGGGGGAGGGGGAGCTCCATAAGGGGGCGCATCCTGTCGGGGTCGGGGCCGATGACTCCGTTCTCCACTACACAGCCAAGAATGGCAAGGCGCTTGGTACGAAACATACATTTGTCCTTGTTGTATGTTAGGTTCAGCCGCTGGGCCGTACGGAGGAATTTCTCTAGATTAACATCATGGTCCTGCTGGTCGCGGCCGCAGATGGTGACGTTGTCTAGATAGGGGAAAGTGGCCTGGAGCGCGTTCTGGTCGACCATCCGGTCCATCTCCCGTTGGAAGGCTGAAACCCCGTTGGTGACGCCGAAGGGAACTCTGAGGAACTGGTAGAGACGACCGTCAGCTTCAAAAGCTGTGTACTGGCGGTCCTCAGCCCTGATGGGGAGCTGGTGGTATGCCGACTTCAGATCAATCGTCGAGAACACCCGGTATTGTGCTATCTGATTGACCATGTCAGATATGTGGGGGAGTGGGTATGCATCTAGCTGGGTGTAGCGATTGATCGTCTGGCTGTAGTCAATAACTAGGCGCTGTTTTTCGCCAGTCTTCACTACCACCACTTGTGCTCGCCATGGGCTGGTGCTACTTTCAATAATCCCTTCCTTCAGGAGTCCTGCTACCTCGGATTTAATGAAGCTCCTATCCCCGGCACTGTAACGCCTGCTTTTGGTAGCGATGGGCTTACAGTCGCGGGTGAGGTTAGCGAAGAAGGAGGGGGGGGGACTTTAAGGGTGGAGAGGCTGCAAATGGTGCGCGGCGGGCAATTTAAAAGCTGCTGGCTGCAGACTGTGAGTGGGGGGAGGGGTCCGTCGTACACTAATGTGACACTCTTAAGGTTGCACTGAAAATCCAACCCCAGTAGAACGGCAGCGCAAAGATGGGGCAGGACCAGGAGTTTAAAATTTTTGTATTCTGTGCCCCTTACTGAAAGGGTCACTACACAGTAGCCACCGACGTCCGCTGACTGGGCTTTGGAAGCCAAAGAGATCCGATGTCGCGTCGGCAGGACCGGGAGAGAGTAACTGCGCACCGTGTCGGGGTGGATAAAGCTTTCCGTGCTCCCGCTGTCAAAAAGGCAGGTAGTGGCGCGGCCGTTTACCTTAATGTCCATCATGGACCTGGACAGTTGATGAGGGAGAGATTGGTCCAGCGTCACGGAGGCCAGCGTATGGTCGAGCGAGTCGATGTGGTCGTCAGATGAGGCGGTGGTTGAGTCCGGGTCTCCCGTGGTTGAAGTTGGAGACATCCGAGATGGCGGACAAAATGGCGGCGCCCATGGTCCCGATCCCCACGCGGCTGGGGGAGCCCAAGATGGCAGACAAGATGGCTGCCCCCACGGTTCGCACGCGGCGCTGCTGGCGTTAGCGGTTTTACCTTTGCAGGCGCTGACATAGTGTCCTTTCTTCCCGCAGCCGGGGCAGGTAGCGTTTCTCGCCGGGCAGCGTGCTCTGGGGTGTTTTGCCTGGCCACAAAAATAACATTTCTGTGCCTTGGACATCGCAGCAGCAGTTGAAGGTGGCGGTCCCATGACCCAAGGTTGTGGCGTCCACGTTGCGGAGCGGTTAGGGGAGAAGGCGTCCATATTCCTGTGGGCCGCGTCGAGCGAGAGCGTGAGGGACACTGCCTTTCTCAGGTCCATTTCTCCCTTTTCCAACAGTCTCTGCCGGGAGTAGTCGGACCTTAGACCCGCAACGAAAGCATCTCGGATCAGTCCCTCCGTGTGTGCTGTGGCTGATGCTTCTTTGCAGTCGCAGTCTCGGCCGAGTATCCGTAGTGCCCGTAGGAAGGCCTCCACCGATTCCCCGGGCTGCTGTCTGCGGGATCTTAAGAGGTGCCGGGCATAGACCGTATTTACCGGGCGTGTGTATTGCCCTTTTAGCAGACCGATAGCCGCCGCGTAGGTCGTCGCGTCCTGGATTATTGTATAAACTTGGTGGCTCACCTTTGAGGCCAGGATTTCCAACTTGTTTTCGTCCAGGGTCACAGTTGAGGCTTGCAGGTAGGCCTCGAAGCAACGCAGCCAATGCGCAAATTTGGTAGCCGAACCCGCCTCTTGGGGGTCTAGGTCCAGGCATGTTGGTCTGAGGGCTCGCAGCAGCTCCTGTTGCTCAGCGTTTGGTGCAGCAGTCTGCTGTTCAGCGTTTGGTGCAGCAGCCTGCTGTTCAGCAAATTTCGACATTTTGTTTTTGCTAATAAAATTGATGCGCTATCAATTACTCATAAAAGACTGAGAGTTAAGAGAGTAACTAAAGGCTTTTATTAGCAAAGAACAGAGCATGCCTCTCGTGGTTGACTGGGTTCCAAGAAGGCAGGGGGCTGCAGGTCAATCACCTTTATACCTGGGCCTGTGTGGGTGGAGCCAGCCGAGACATGTTGAGGCATGCATAGGTACAACAGTGTGTATCAACAACAACAACAACAACAACAGTGGTTTAACACAACGTTGTAAACAGGCACATGAAAGAGCACAATGGTATAATGTTAAGGTGTCATAAACCATCACTTCGGGAAACAGAAACACAGATCATTAAAGAAACATATGCCTTCATAAATATGACATAAAATGAAACAAGGAGACACGAACGGCTCGATTTTCATTGAGCCATGGAGTCGGGCTTGGAGGCATGCTGGGTATTAAAATCACGAAAACTGGCGGGCGGGACCCCCACCAACCCCCGCCTGGTTCCCGACTCCGAGCAATTTTAATTCAGGCATGTCTGATGGTCCCAACTCCGTCCCCCATCCAACAGGCGGGACTGGTTTTAAGGCCCTTATATTAAGGCCTCTATAATCCTGTTTTAAAAGGCCCTTGCAAATTTAACCCTTTTTCCACATAAAACACACCTGGTGGGAAACACGAATGTGAAACCTGCCGGGAGCACTATTGGATTGCTGACTATCAACTGCAGGTCAACCATTAAAGAGGAAATTTGATCAGCCATGCTTTGCAGGTGGCAGAACTTAGTGGTCTCAGGTCTGGGGCAACTTTTAGAAGGCTTAACCACACCTGTGAAAGGTTGGAGCCTCACACCCATCTCCAGTGTGGCCTCCTGGGAAACCGCTGTTGCCACCTTCACTCAGCGCTTCCTCAACGGAGGCATATAGCAGAAGCATGGGAGCCATTTATTTCCTTCCCATCTGGGCATTAGAGGAGCTCGAGCACCAGCCGCGGCACCAGGAACAACAGCAGCACCAGCAACAGTAGCAGCAGCAGGAGCGCCAGGCTGCTGCTAACCCACCTGAGGCAGCACAGGCCAGAAGGGGCCAGCACCTGGAAGCCCGTTGGCACAGGAGAGACCCCCCAAACAGGGTCTACAGACGCAGGGTCACCTATCTCAACATGTCTGAGCAGCAGTGCCAAAGGTGGCTCCAACTTTCGCGAGAGGTAGTGACTGACATCTGCGCAAAGCTACAGCAAGACCTGCTGCCCAAAGGGCCAGGTGGACAAGCATTACCAGTGGCCGTCAAAGTCACCACCGCACTCAACCTTTTTTCCCTCAGGCTCATTCCAGGGATCAGCAGCAGACATCAGCGGCATCTCCCAGGTGGCCGCACACACTTGCATCATGCAGGTAACCGATGCCCTCTTTACCATCGCGAACAATCACATCCATTTCATTAAGGATCGAGCAAGTGTCACGGCACGAGCGGTTGGATTAGCTCATCTGGCAGGCTTTCCAAGGGTGCAGGGTGTCGTTGACTGCACACATGTGGCCCTTAGGGCACCCCATCGCAATCCAGGTATTTTTATCAACCGCAAGGACTTCCACTCCCATAACGTTCAGCTGGTGTGTGACCACAAGAAGGAGATTTTGCATGTTTGTGCCATGTACCCTGGCAGTTGCCATGACTCCTACATACTGTGCCAGTCTAGTGTGCCTCTGCTATTCAGTCCACCAGACCAAATTAACGGATGGCTACTTGGAGACAAGGGCTATCCCCTGAGGACGTGGCTGATGACGCCATTGAGGAGACCATCCAAAGAAGCTGAGGAGAGCTACAACTCCAGCCACATCTCCACCAGAGCCATAATCGAGCAAACCATCAGTTTGCTGAAGATGCGCTTCAGATGCCTGGATAGATCAGGTGGAGCCCTGCAGTACTCAGCAGCCAGGGTCTCCAGAATCATCGTGGTTTGCTGTGCACTTCACAACATGGCACAGCGTCTTGGCTTGCAAATTACTGAGGACCAAGTGGCTCATCACATATCCTCCTCAGATGAGAAGGAGGAGGAGGAGGAGTGCAAAAACAAACATCTTGCAGAGGCCCATCAACCAGCAGCAGCATTACATGAGAACATTGCTGCCCGGGATGCAAGGAACGCACTCATCCTGGCCAGATTTAAGGTGGTCATGGAAAAGGACAGGGATGGGCCGGAAATAAAGGTTCTAAATTGGGGGAAGGCCGATTTTAATAGGATAAGGCAGGATCTGGCCAAAATGGACTGGGATCAGCTACTTGTAGGAAAATCTGCATCGGAGCAATGGGAGGCTTTCAGAAGGGAGATTGAGATCATACAATGGCAACATGTTCCCGTAAAGGTCAAGGGTGGTTCCAAAAACCACAGGGAACCTTGGATGTCAGGGGATATACGAGAATGGATTAGGAAAAAAAGGAGGGCTTTTGGCAGATACAAAAGGCTAAAGACGGAGGAAGCCCTAGAGGAGTACAAAAAGTGCAGGGGGATACTTAAAAAAGAAATTAGGAGATCAAGGAGGGGCCATGAAATAACACCGGCGAGCAAAATAAAGGAAAACCCTAAGATGTTTTATAAGTATATTAAGGGTAAGAGGATAACTAGGGAAAAAATAGGGCCCATTAGGGACAAAAGTGGCAATCTGTGTGTGGAGCCGGAAGATATAGGAGGGGTTCTAAATGAATTTTTTGCATCTGTTTTCACTATGGAGAAGGACGATGTAGACATAGAAATAGGGCGGGGGGACTGTGATATGCTTGAACATATTAACACCGAGAGGGAGGAGGTATTGGCGGTTTTAGCAGGCCTAAAAATGGATAAATCCCCAGGCCCGGACGAAATGTATCCCAGGCTGCTGTGTGAGGCAAAGGAAGAGATTGCGGGGGCTCTAACACATATATTCAGAACCTCTCTGGCCACAGGGGATGTGCCAGAGGACTGGAGAACCGCTAATGTAGTACCATTATTCAAGAAGCGGAGTAGGGAAAAACCGGGGAACTACAGGCCAGTGAGCCTAACATCAGTGGTAGGAAAATTATTGGAAAAATTTCTGAGGGACAAAATTAGTCTCCACTTGGAGAGGCAAGGATTAATCAGGGATAGTCAACATGGCTTTGTCAAGGGAAGATCATGTCTGACTAATTTGATTGAATTTTTTGAGGGGGTGACTAGGTGTGTGGATGAGGGTAACGCAGTGGATGTGGTATACATGGATTTCAGTAAGGCCTTCGATAAAGTCCCACACAGGAGACTGGTCAAGAAGGTAAGAGCCCATGGAATCCAGGGTGCCTTGGCACATTGGATACAAAACTGGCTTAGTGGCAGAAGGCAGAGGGTGATGGTCGAAGGTTGCTTTTGTGACTGGAAGCCTGTGGCCAGTGGGGTACCACAGGGATCGGTGCTGGGTCCCTTGCTGTTTGTGGTCTACATTAATGACTTGGATATGAATGTAAAAGGTATGATCAGTAAGTTCGTGGATGATACAAAAATTGGTAGGGTGGTAAATAGCGAGGAGGGTAGTCTCAGTCTGCAGGACGATATAGATGGGTTGGTCAGATGGGCGGAACAGTGGCAAATGGAATTTAACCCGGAAAAGTGCGAGGTGATGCACTTTGGGGGGACTAACAAGGCAAGGGAATACACAATGAATGGTAAGACCCTAGGCAAGACGGAGGGTCAGAGGGATCTGGGTGTGCAAGTACACAGATCCCTGAAGGCGGCGGAACAGGTGGATAAGGTGGTAAAAAAGGCATATGGGATACTTGCCTTCATTAGCCGAGGCATAGAATATAAGAGTAAGGAGGTTATGATGGAGCTGTATAAAACACTGGTTAGGCCACAGCTGGAATACTGTGTGCAGTTCTGGTCGCCACACTACAGGAAGGATGTGAACGCTTAGGAAAGGGTGCAGAGGAGATTCACCAGGATGTTACCAGGGCTGGAGCGCTTCAGCTATGAAGGGAGACTGGGCAGATTGGGTTTGTTTTCCTTGGAGCAGAGGAGGCTGAGGGGGGACATGATTGAGGTGTACAAAATTATGAGGGGCATAGATAGGATGGATACTAAGGAGCTTTTTCCCTTAGTAGAAGGGTCAATAACTAGGGGTCATAGATTTAAGGTAAAGGGCGGGAGGTTTAGAGGGGATTTGAGAAAGAACTTTTTCACCCAGAGGGTGGTTGGAGTCTGGAACTCACTGCCTGAAAGGGTTGTGGAGGCAGGAACCCTCACAACATTTAAGAAGCATTTGGATGAGCACTTGAAATGCCATAACATACAAGGCTACGGACCAAATGCTGGAATATGGGATTAGATTAGACAGGGCTTGATGGCCGGCGCGGACACGATGGGCCGAAGGGCCTCTACCTGTGCTGTATAACTCTATGGCCTAGAAATTCAGTTGGGCGCGCCAGCCGTTAGCGCCTTAGGAGGAGTAGATCTCGAGCGTTAGGCGCTTAGCGCCCGGGTGCAGCGCGATCTGCGCCTCGCCCCAACTTCAGTAGACATTTAGCGCCGGCGCAAAGTCTTAGCGCGCGCCCTGCTGCGCGCGCAGATCATGACGTCATTTCGTCGTGCAACGCCCTTTGTGCGCCCGGAACCGGAACTTCACTCGCGCCGCCCCATTGTGCGCCGGGCGGCCCTAACAACTGTGAAGTGGAACGGTACACAGCCGAGGCGGGCCGCGGGGAGCGCAAATTAAAGGGCACTTACCCTGCACTATAGAGGCCAGCCATTTTGCAGCATTCACTCTTGTGCAACGGTTTTTTGGAGAGAGACCAAGGAGGAGAGCTTACTGCTTTGGCCCAACACTAGGACAGGTATTTTTGGCTCAGGCCAGAGCTGTGCAATTATCTTTGCCTTCATTGAGATCTCAGTGTTTGCCAGCATATAATGGGGGCTGCATTGGGTGCCAACGCTGAGTTTCAGCCTTATGCCGGAAGGGCTTACAGACGCCGTGAGAGAGTGGCAGCCCTGGCTAGACGCAGAGGGGGCAACAGGCGTCGCCAAGTGAGGCCTTACCCACCCAGGGTATACCGCCAGCAGTCCTCCTATCTGACCATGTCTGCCGCGCAGTGTGTTAGGAGGCTGCGATTCAGAAGGGAGGTGGTTGCAGACATCTGCCAGCTGCTGCACAGAGATCTGCGTCCACAGCCGATGCACAGGACGTCTCTGTCGGTGGCAGTGAAGGTGACGGTGGCTCTCAACTTCTATGCCACCGGCTCCTTCCAATCCGCTGCTGGGGACATCGCTAACATCTCCCAGTTCGCCGTGCATTGCTGCATCCGCCAGGTGACCAATGCCCTTTTCAGAAGGAGACGTCAATTCATCTCCTTCCCCATGACCCTGGAGAAGCAGCAGCAGCGTGCAGTGGGATTTGCAAGAATAGCGGGCTTCCCCATGGTGCAGGGTGCCATTGACTGCACGCATGTGGCTTTGCGGGCACCTCTGGAGCATGCCGAGGATTACCGCAACCGGAAGGGCTACCATTCCCTCAACGTACAGCTGGTGTGTGACCACAGGCAGCGCATCCTAGCTGTCAATGCCCGCTTTCCAGGCAGCAGCCACGATGCCTTTATCCTGCGACAGACAACTGTGGCTGACATGTTCCAGGCACAGCCTCACCCAAGAGGATGGCTTATCGGGGACAAAGGCTATCCTTTGTGTACCTGGCTCATGACCCCGCTCCGCGCGCCCACGACCCCTGCTGAAGAGGCATACAACGAGAGCCATCAAGCGACTAGGAACATCATAGAACAAACAATCGGCGTCCTCAAGCAACGGTTCCGCTGTGTGGATCGCTCCGGGGGAGCCCTCCAGTATTCGCAGGAGCGAGTCTCCCAATTCGTCGTCGTTTGCTGCATGCTGCACAACCTGGCTATCCGCAGGACTCAGGCACTGACACCTCACGTTGGACCACCACCTCAGGAGGAGGAGGAGCAGGAGGAGGAGGAGGACGAGGAGTACCAGCCCAGGAGGGAGGCAGAAGGTCCAAGGGCCGCCCGTCGGCAGCTTATTGACCGTCACTTCTAGGCCCCCTGTCAGGGAATGGCTTGTGCCAATGAAAGAACATGATTGCAGCCGCTCCGCAAGCCGTCAGCCGGTTCCGGCAACAAACACTTCAAAGATCAAACATGGACAATGTGAATAAATAAAATGGTTTATTGTACAAACTCAGGGCCCTTCCCACATGAAAACCAAAAACAGACAAAACCCCCAAAAAACACTCACACACATGACTCACTCCCACAACCTGGGGAGCATTAACAAAAGATGTAAACAAAAATGGCCTTCATCCTCGGCCTTCACAAAACACACATTCCAGAAAACACAACATTTGGACACACCCTCTACTTAGTGGCCCGCAAGGGCGATGGCCTCTGCCAACCTTGGTGGCCCCTGCACGCCCTGCTGCTCCTCCTCAAAGTGAGGCCATTGGCTGCTGCAAGGCTGGGGGCAGGCTCCTGAGGGGCACATGTCGTGACGGCAGATGCCCTTGGGGGTCGGCCTAGACGAGGTCTGGCCGTCGCGGGGCCGGCTGGTGAATGCTGCAGCTGTGGATGGCCAGCATCAGTCGCTGCAGCAGCTCCTGGCAGCTCCACTGGGGGAGTGGCAGTGGCGGCTGGAGGAATGGGGGCAAGCTGGCGGATGGCAGGCGCTCGCTGGTCGCCTGAGACACTGGCACTCAGCCGGGCCAGCAGTGCAGCATGCGCACCAATCTGCCGAGGGACAGACCGCTGTGCTGCTGCAGCGCGCCGGGTGCCCTGGCGATGCCTGGCTGACACAGCGAGTGTGGCAGCAGTGAGTGCCCGTGTTGACCTGTTCAGTGACCGCATCAGAGCACCCACTGACTGCACGGCACCACTGATCACCTGGCCACTCGCTGCCTGAGCTGCCCCGAATTCTGCCCGACTGGTGGCCTGTGAGGCCCCGAACTCGGTCACACTCCGAGACAGGGACTCGATGGCCTCAGGCAACTGTGCCACTACCCCCATGAGCTCCGTGTGCCGGCGCTCCGAGTCCGCGGACAAGTCCTCGAGGCGGCGCATCTCCTCGGCGTTGGCCGTCTCCGGACTGGAGGCTGGACTCTCCCTCTGGGGAGAAGGCCGCCGAGCTGGCCGACCCTTCCTGCGTTGCTGGACGCCGCTGGGCCCAGCAATTGGACTCCCCTCCGACCCTTCCCCCCTCTGGGGAGAAGGCCGCTGAGCTTCCACCCCCCTCCCGCGTTTCTGCAGGCCGCTGGCCCCAGGAGCTACCCTCCCCTCCGACACTTCCCCCATGCTCCCCTCCAGGGAAGACGTGTCCCCTACTTTGGCATGGGTTGCCGCGGCTGAGGGTTCCCCTGATGGGCCGCCTTCCTCTTGTTCCTCCTCCTCCTCCTCTTCTGAGGGGCTGTCACTGCCAACTTCAGGGACCTCCTCCTCACCATCTGAAAGCAGGAAGGCACAAGAGTAGCTTTAGAGTGAGGAGAGGGCATCAGCGAGGGATGCATGAGTGGTGGCATTCAGCGCATTGGTCGGGCAGTGGAAAAGGATGTAGATCTGATGCGCAAGTGGGAAGAGAGAGGTCCAAAAGGTGATGTCCTTACCATTGGTGCCCAGAACAGGGTCGGCATCTCCAGATGCAACGGCGCCAATCACCCGGGCACCCATGATGCGCTCCATGCGATGTTGCAGCTCGGTGAGCGGCTGGATCTGGGGTCCGGCTCCCCCGGTCGCAGTCCGGCTCCTCTTATTATTGGCCAGCTTGGCCTGCAAGAGAAAGGACGGCCTCTAAGCACAGTGTGTAGCCCTGATCTTGTGTGCACTGCCTCCCATGGTCGAATAACCTGGCCAGTGTGTAGCCCTGATCTTGTGTGCACTGCCTCCCATGGTCGAATAGCCTGGCCAGTGTGTTAAGTGCACCATGTGCAATTGGTGTTCATGAGTGTCCCATAGCTGCTGCATGAGGGCTGGCCATTAGGGCTTTCAGGTCCCTTTGCCCATAATGTGAGGTGCACATGCAAGGATGAGGAGGACACTGGAAAGGGTACTCACCCTGACAATCCTGGCGAGGTCATTTAGCTTTTTGCGGCATTGGACACCGCTCCTGGGGACCTCGCTGTTGGATGACACCTTGGTGGCGACATGCCTCCAGGCTCTCTGGTAGACGCGGGCCGGCGGCTTCCTGCCATTGTCCGGAAACAAAATATGGCGTCTCTTCTCCACAGCACCAACCAGCACCCTCAGATCAAGCTCTGAGAAGCGCTGCGCTCGTTCACGGGCCTTCTCCATGGTTTCAGGCGCTATTTGGGTCCAGCAGCAGTGTTCAGGCCTAGCTGCAGGGCTCCACTATCCAGGGCATGGCAGCAGACCAAGTCGACCCTTCCCCCTTAAGAGCTGGCCGGCGCCAGGGTGTCTGCTGTCAATCAAGAAATGGCCGCACCTGCGCTGCGCCCGGCCTCGGCGCTTGCTCAGCACCTCCGGCTTAGCGCCTAAAGAGAGGCGTGCATCGCCAGTTTTAGCGCTCGAGCAAACTCTTAGGGCGAAGCTAATGAATATCGGAGAAGTGGCCTCGAATTTGCGCCGGGCGCAAACTTTAGCGGCCGCCCTACTTTACCGCCCCAAAAGTGGCTGTAATGAATTTCTAGGCCTATGACTCTATGAGATTGGTTAAGCCTAGTGAATCAACCACTTTTGCCTCACAGCTTCTTACCAGAGCATTGACAATGGCCAAGAGCCAGAGGTTTCCTAGCACTCTGACCACCATACTGACAGTTACAATTATTCGTAAGGCCTCAATGTGGAAGTCCCAATAGCGAAATGAAAGACGCCACAACTGCAACATTTGCCATCAGAATTTTTATGCACAATTATGACGTAATGGCATTTTTACACTAAAAACAAAATTCCACCCAAGTGACTACCATTGTGACTACTTGTGCTTTATCTTCCTCTTACGCATGCTCCTATGTAGTGCTTCCACTGTGGCTTCAGCAGATGTGGAGGCCCCTTGCTCACTTTCCTGCTGCTCCTGTCTCGACACCTTTGGCGAACGTCCTCTGGGGTTGCGAGCCTGTGAGGGCTCGCCAAGAGTCTGCTGCTCCTGCGGCTGTGCAGCGGTTGAGATGTATATCTCACTTGGGTGTGGACTCCGGTGGGGCTCTGACCGAGGGCTCTGCAGTGGCATGGAAGTGTGAGCGTTTGGAGAGGAGCCCCCACTTCCTTGAGGTATGCCACCAACCTGCCTCTCATGGGTCAGGTCCCCCTCCGTGCCTGCAAGTGGCTGGAGAGCACCTTGCTGCACATCAGGGAGACCCTGGGGACCTGTATCTGCAATGGTAGTCCTACTCAGAAGGACTTCCATGAAGGTCTGGTTTCCCTGTTCAATAGATGCCCATCGCTCCTCAAGAGATGTCATTCTATTCTGAACAATGACAATGTTTTCTATACCCTGGCGACTAAGCTCCTCTATGGCCATAGCCCTCCTCTCCTCTACCGTAGCCATCCTCTCCTGTATGGTAGCCAGCCTGAACACGGAGGTAGCAATCATTTTCACGGAGGTAGCCATCCTTTCCATGTTGATGCGTTCATGAACCAATGACTCCACAAAGGCTCTGCTCATGTTCACTATGGACTCCTCCATTCGCTGCACACTCACAGCAACCCTAGAGACAAAACCTGCCAGAGACACCTGCATCTGTGCCTGGAGTTCCATCACCTCTGATCTTATGGATGGGCCCAGAGGCAGAGGGTTGGCATGCTGCAGAGCCGAGCTGGCAGAGTACTGTGCCCTCCGACTAGAACTCTCCAATGCTGTCCCTTTCTCCACAATCTGCTGATGCTCACTTGTGAGCTGTGTTACACCAGGTGACAACACTACTCTATGTCCCGAAGGTCCCACCGAGGTGTGAGTGTCTGCACTGGTGCTGGGTGCGCTGAATTCTGCTGACGCTATGCCCTGAGAGGTTGCAGCTTCCTCTGAGGTGTCTAGCTGCTCAGTCTCTTCTTCCTGGCTAGGGGGGACGGATGCTTGTGATGGTCCTGTGGGGGAGTAAAGGAAAGAGTCAGAGATGTGATGCAAATGCTACATGCACATAGCTTTTTGCAGATGCTCATAAGTCCATCTGTTACAGCTTCACAATCATTATCAGTGACTCATGCAATGTCAAAGAGAGAGATGGGAAACTTTTCTGTCAGAAGCTTGCTGTGTTACACCCGTCTGTCCGTCCCCCACACGCGAAACCTCCTCAATGCCCATGATTTCCAGGACGGCCTCCTCCCAGGGGGTCAAGTGGGCTGCTGAAGGTGGACCTCCTGCTGTACTTGCTCACTCTCATTTGTTGTGAGCTCTCTTTTTCTGCAATGAGGGAGACAAGTGGAGGTTGAGTGAGAATGAAGGAGTGAGTGTAGAGATTGCATAGCATAGATACTTAGAAGGAGACAAAGATGGAGTGAGGTTGCAAGACCAAGGGCTCTCCCTGTGTGTTGTCATTTGTTTTCAAAGCATCAGAGTGATAGAGAGTGTGAGGGCTGCATGGTCGAACAGTTATGTGAATGTGAGCATAGAGAGAGAGGGAATGGGTAAGGGTGCATGGATGTCAGTGTCAAGTTGGATGTGGAGGAAGAGATTGCTAATGCTGAGTGCTGGTGAGGAGAGGCAATGAGGATCAGTTTGAGGGTGATGGGGAATTCATACTCACTTTTCCAGTGCGCTGAAGGTCATGAAATCTTTTCCTGCACTGTAATTAGGTTCTGTGGGTGGCTCCCAAGGAGTTGACCTCCTCAGCCACCTGCATCCACACTGCCTTGGTCTGAGTGGGAGGCCTCTTCCTCCCTGATGAAGGGAAGAGCACCTCCCTGTTGGCCCTAGCCCCATCGACTAATGCCTGCAGTGCCGCCTCGTCAAAGCAAGGAGCTGATCTTGCCCTCCCGCTTGTCATTTTTGCTGCAGCTCCCTCACACTGCACAGTCAAGAAGCTTGGCAGTCTGCAGAAGAAGCAAGGCTTGCTGTGGACCTTAAATGCAGCAGCAATGATGACATCATCGGAGGGGACTTTCAGTCAAGAAAAACCCATTTGCAAAGGCTTCCCACATGTTGGAAATCAATTGGCCACTTAAGTTAAAATGACATCAATCTCCCACATCCATTTAGATTCATGTGGGAAACACAAAATTCGAATAACACAACACCAGCCCGCACCTGATTTAAAATCCAGCCCCAAGTCTGCAATACAACCAACTGAGTTAGCTAGGAAGACAATCATGTACTCGGTTGAAGTGTTTTTAATTTATATGTTGTAAAAGATACAAACAGAAGACTTTGTAAATATGACATCAATAGATGCACCAAGCAATCACATGGTTTTTGTGTTGTACTTGGAACACATAGGAGATACAAAGTCTGCTTACAAACAGCTAATGTGACTTAAGAATTGAATAGAAGCCCTTCATAAAAATGGCATCAAATAGAACCACTACTGTCACATTGTTTTTATAAGTTTTGAACACCTACACGGCAGACAGAATTCTGCATGCTACCAGCTGAACTGACTGTACGAATAGCAGGGGTCAACAGAAAAATGACTAGAGATAACTAGCTTACATCAGCAGAAAACTTCAAAGGATATACCACTGAAAAAAGGGTATAAAATATAGAACTTTCAAATAGGAAGACAGAATTCGCTGGAAGGGGCAAAGCGATTCTCAGCTTCAGAGACAGGCTCTGAACGTTTACAACCCTTTGAGTCTCAGGTAATCAAAGGTATTTTGATTTTGGTGGATATCCTGGAATAAGATCTAGAAATGTAATAATGTAACAAAGTTAAGATTTGAGAATAAGGATCTCTAAGAATAAGAATTGTAAGCTGTTTTTATTTTGAACTGTTAAAGTTGCAATTGAATCACCAGCTGTAATTACATGTCAGTTCTTTAATAAATCTATATAATTTTAGAATTGTCTCACATAGTACTTCTGTATCAAACTCACGAACTCAATCTTTGTATACTCTTTGGTGAGGAGTTATAGAATTCTGGGGGAGTTTTCCGGACCCTCATAATATCCAGAAGGTTACAGTCCAGTTAAACTTATTAAAAGTGCTATCTGGAGGATGGTAACATCTTCAGGTCGCTCCTTTCCTTTAGGAAGAGATAGTCTGGACCTTTAGGCCCAATTAAGCATCTCTAGGATTCGGCTACCTCTAACTTTAGTTGAAGGTGAACGTCTGGGGAATATACTTGATCTGGGGTAGCCCAAAAAGGGCTAGGACTAGTAATTATCCCTTCAACCTGAACGGCGTTGCACCTAAGGTTAGCGCTGCGCCACCTACCAACATGCGCCCCACACCAATTTACCTCATTTAGAGCGGTGGCCATTTCAGGCGGCTGTTAACGGCAGTTGGCGAGGACACCGACTGCTTTCCGGGCGAGAACAAATCTTTCCACCCGTGTTCCTTAATGACTTTCCTTGGAACCGTTATTAACAAAATTTGGTTCAATTGTCTGGCAATAGCATGTTGGAGCAGGATTTATTAGTTGGTCACCACAATTGGCCAAATGGAGAAGATATGAACCAAACATGTTGTGTATTGAATTTCTCTTTGCCCTCCATCTTGTTAGCCAACATTCTGCTAACTATTTGTTTGTTTTAGCAGTGAGCAGTGAAAGTGGCTGTTCTCCTTGGATCTGTGAAGAGAATGGCCTAGAAATTGGATATAACCACAAAACGGGCAGTGTTAAGGCCAAACGATGTTAAACTGCGCCACATGAAAATGGTCGAGATAACAGGCAAAATTTGTGCTCGCTCCTCTAACATGCTTATAGTCATGATTTCAGCGCTCAAACTGTTGGTCATTGGCTTAACGCTCAACAGGTGGACCAACATCAGGTCCAGTGTAATTCAGTCATGTGTGCCACAGGCTTTTCCCACTACTTAAAGGGGAGGTGCATCGATGGTATAGCATCTCATTGTCAGGGCAGCTGGAACAGCAGCTGCCCTGAAAGCAGAATGATAAGCATTAGCCGAAGCACAAGCAAGAGTTGCAGATCAATAACAATGGCAGATCATTGTAACAGGGAGAGAGCCAAGAGGTTCGCTGACAAAGCTCTGTAGGCAATCATTGTGGCCATGGAGTTGAAGCGGGCTGTACTCTACCCCAAAGTGGCAGGAAGCCATCGCCGTATACCTCTCATAGTATGTGGCAGGAGATAGCTGACTAAGTAACTGTGAGTACTGTGGTGCCACGTTCCGCCATCCAGTGCGGGCTGAAGTTTAATGATCTCACAGGGGTGGTCAAGGTGAGTGAAGGCTTCAGCAAGTGCCATATAGAAACATAGAAGATAGGAGCAGGAGTAGGCCATTTGGCCCCTCGAGCCTGTTCTGCCAAATAATGAGATCATGGCTGATCATTCAAATTCAGTACCCTGTCCCTGCTATCTCCCCATATCCCATGATCCCTTTAGCCTTAAGAAATATATCTAACTCCTTCTTGACTATATTTAATGAATTGGCCTCAACTGCCTTGTGTGGTGGAGAATTCCACAGGTTCACCACTCTCTGGGTGAAGAAATTCCTCCTCATCTCAGTTCTAAATGGCTTACCCCTTATCCTTAGTCTGTTACCCTTGGTTCTGGACTCCCCCGCCATCGGGAACATCTTTCCTGCATCTAGTCTGTCTAGTCCTGTTAGAATTTTCTAAGTTTCAATGAGATCCCCTCTCATTCTTCTAAACTCTAGCAAATATAAGCCTAATCAACCCAATCTCTCCTCATACGTCATTCCTGCCATCCCAGGTATCAGCCTGGTGAATCTTCGCTGCACTCCCTCCATGGCAAGAACATCCTTCCTCAGACAAGGTGACCAAAACTGCACACAATACTCAAGGTGTGGTCTCACCAAGGCCCTGTACAACTGTAGCAAGACATCCTTGCTCCTGTACTCGAATCCTCTCACTATGAAGACCAACATTGCATTTGCCTTCTTAACCGCCTGCTGCACCTACATGCTTACCTTCAGCAACTGGTGCATAAGGACAACCCGGTCTCGTTGCACTTCGCCTTTTCCCAATCTATTGCTATTCAGATAATAATTTGTCTTCCTGTTTTTGCCACCGAAGTGGATAACCTCACATTTATCCACATTATACTGCATTTGCCATGCATCTGCCCAATCACCCAACCTGTCCAAATCACATACTGTAGTTTCTCTGCATCCTCCTCACAGCACACATGCCCACCCAGCTTTGTGTCATCCGCAAACTTGGAGATATTACATCTAGTTCCATCGTCATGATCATTGATATATATTGTGAATAGCTGGGGGCCTAGCACCGATCCCTGCGGTACCCCACTAGTCACTGCCTGCCACTTGGAAAAAGAACTGTTTATTCCAACTCTTTGCTTCCTGTCTGTCAACCAGTTCTCTATCCAAGACAGTACCTTACCCCCAATCCCGTGTGCTTTAACTTTGCCGCTAATCGCTTATGCGTGACCTTATCGAAAGCCTTCTGAAAGTCCAAAAACACCACATCCACTGGTTCTCCTTTATCTATTCTACCAGTTACATGCTCAAAAAATTCCAGTAGATTAGTCAAGCATGATTTACCTTTTGTAAATTCATAATGGGCCTGTGGAGCAGGACCCTGCTGTCCTCTCTCAAAATGACAGTATTCCTGTTCCCACCTCTGCCATTCTGCCAGTGCCCTTGCCGCTGTCTGTCAGCCATCCAGCCCAGACTGCTGCCGCCCATGCTAGTGAAGAAATTGAAGGCCACAGTGAACTTGACTGCCACTGGGAGTGCCGTGGTCGCTCTGCTCTCAGGCTGCAGGAAGTGACCACCTCCTTGGTGAAGCATAGCCTCCTAATACACTGCTCCTTGTTTAAGTGGAGGTAGGAAAAGTGCTGTCGGAAGACCCTAGGTGGGTAAGGCCTCCTGTTGAGAGTCCTCCTGGCCCTCCTCCTCCTCCCTCTGCGGATCTTCTCCACTTCTTCACTGCCTCTGCCCCCTCTGCCGAAGATCCTAGAGCATGAGGTCGACTGCCAGTACAGCCCCCATGGCTATGAACAAGTGTTGTGAGCAGAAGCTTTTAAAAAATAATGAAGGCATTCTGCACTTGCAACAACACTCCCTGTTACCTTAGAACCTTGAAAGAAGTTAATAAAGCTGGTGGAATTGTACAGAGCCAGTCAAACTGCATAAACATGTCAGTTGCAACTGATTGCTGATGATTCCTTTAAATATCACTGCTGGAGCCTTCTTCCTGCTTCTGAACACTTGCTCTGCCTGTTGTTAAGCCATGCCGGTAAGTGGAGCGTGAAATCCATTGTCGCAGGTCAGGCGTACAGCGAGCGTTGCACACTTACTAACGTCACAATCTGCTTAATTCCAATCTCTTCTGCAATCGCATCTATCGGCAGGGCAGCCGGCCATCCCAAAATGGCGGCCTACGCGGGACCTGTTTTTGTTTGCCTGATTATGGCAATAACGGGTGGCGGTAAACACCCGAACTTCTAGGCCAATGTATTTCTTTTCCCCACTGTCCTCCCATTCCTGATTGCACTAGAACAGTGTTGCACTACATTACCTGACCAAAGATTCTATGACAGTCATGTCTACATGCATTCTGTTTGTGACCTTAGGAGGTGGAAGGTGGGTAATTTCCACTTGTGGTGACGCTGAATCTCATTATAAAAGCATTACTGAATGGTGTGACCTAGCAGCCAATTTTGAGATATTCCACTGAATTTTGCAGCTCCCTCATTTTTATTTTTGTTTGGTATCTTCTACATTGTAGGAGTTCAGCAATATTATTACTTGCCCTTTTGGTAATTAGGACTTCTAAGCTAATGTTTTAGTTCTATCTTTTGTAGTACAGGGTTCTTTGATGTCATAAGTACTCCCTGGGGATAAACAGGGGAGGTTGCCTTGGCTGTTTGTTTTTTTCTTTAAGCTGAAGTTTTCTGCTCTATTTCTTTTCCTTTGAGTTGTTGAAGCAGCGCAATCTACAGTGACCTCGGATATAGGGTAGCTTTTAATGAGTATGAGGAGCACTCAGTTAAATTTGCACTGCAATGGATCATCTGCTTCTTGTAAGAGTTGAAAATATGCCAGATATTTCCCTCACCAATCATAATTATATGCCTCTTCAATCCTTTTCTATTATAGATCAACGAGTCAGTCAATGTAAGGCTGCATTCTGTGAGTGCCTTCACTTCAAACCATGAATAATCATTCAGAAGTAGCAAATGGCCTTTTTCTTATCACAAGATGCGAATTTCAGGTGATTTACACGACAAATAGGGCAGTACAATTTGCTCCAGACATTTTGAAAGGGATATTTGGGCATTTAATGGAGTTTTCTTTCTTCATGACCAGCACTTGGTCGACAGAGATAATTTAATTAGCCATCCAGAAAGTCAATTAACAGCTGAGCACAATCCCCTGGCTTGATTCCTACATAGCTGATTACATTATATTTAACTGTTAGCAAATGTAGAGAGACTTCAGCAGCTAAAGTGGTTGGCGGGTTGCCCCTTTCTGTAGTTCATAAGGGAGTCCATCCAAGATATAAACCATCCTTGAAGCTGGCTTTGACTCATATGTAAGAAAATAGATTCCCATGTTTCAAACACATGTTAGAGACCCTTTTGTCATAAAATTATGAATAATGCTTTGAAAAAAACTCCAGTCGATTATTCTTCTCCACTTTCCTGACTGACCGTAACTGCATTTGACTTGGGGCACGACATGCTTTGGACATTTTAAGCAGCATATCAGTCATAGGCTTGATATTGCTGTGGTCTTTGCACACAAAATACAGATTTGATAGAGAGCATCAGAGATGCATTTCACCAGCAAGCAGAGAGAACTGCCAGTAATTTGGGTAGATTATCTGAATGTCAGGAACATGTGCTGAGTGCAGATGCACCCTTGATTGGGCACACATCCATTAAACGGGAGGAAATAAGTGGTAATGGTAATGCCGTTGAATGTCAAGGGGGCTGTGCTTAGATGCTCCCTTGTTGGAAATAGTCCTTGCATGGCACTTCTGTTGTGCGAATGTTACTTGCCACTTATCAGCCCAATCCCGAATGTCATCCAGGTCTTGCTGCATTCTTGCACAGACTACTTCAGTATCTGAGGAGTTGCCAATGGAACTGAGCACTGTGCAGTCATCAGCAAATGTCCCCACTTCTGACCTTATGATGGAGAGAAGGTTATTGTTGAAGCAGCTGAAGATGGTTGGGACACTGCCCTGAGGAACTCCTACAGTGATGTCCTGGGGCTGAGGTGATTGGCCTCCAATAACCACAGTCGTCTTCCTTTATGCTAAGCATGACTCCAGTCAGTGGAGAGTTTTCCCCTTGATTCACATTGACTTCAATTTAGTAGGGCCCCTTGATGCCACACTTGATCAAGTGCTGCCTTGATGTCAAGGCCAATCATCTCACCTCACATCTTTTGTCCATGTTTGGACCAAGGCTGTAATAGCAACAGTGGTAGCCTGGATACGAAATTGGCTAAGTGACAGGAAACAGAGAGCAGTGGTGAATGGTTGTTTTTCGGACTGGAGGAAGGTATATGGTGGTGTTCCCCAGGGGTCGGGTCTAGGATCTTTGCTTTTCTTGATATATATATTAATGATTTGAACGTGAGTGTACAGGGTACAATTTTAAAATTTGCAGATGACACAAAACCTGGAAGTATAGTGAACAGTGAGGAGGAGAATGATAGATTTCAGGAAGACATAAACAGGCTGCTGAAATGAGCATACACATGGCAGATGAAATTTAACACAGAAAAGTGTGAAGTGATGCATTTTGGTAGAAAGAATGAGGAGAGGACATATAAACTAAATGGTACAATCCTAAAGGAGGTGCACGAACGCCGAGACCTGGGGGTATATGTGCATAAATCGTTGAAGGTGGCAGGGCAGGTTGAGAAAGCAGTTAAAAAGGCTTACGGGATCCTGTGCTTCATAAATAAAGGTATAGCGTACAAAAATGTGGAAATTATGATGAACCTGTATAAAACACTGGTTTGGCCTCAACTGGAGTATTGTGTCCAATTCTGGTTACCGGACTTTAGGAAGGATGTGAAGGCCTTAGAGAGGGTGCAGAAAAGATTTACGAGAATGATTCCAGGGATGAGGGACTTCAGTTACGTTGATAGACTGGAGAAGCTGGGGTTGTTCTCCTTGGAGCAGAGAAGATTGAGAGGAGATTTGATAGAGGTGTTCAAAATCATGGGGGTCTGGACAGAGTAGATAGAGAGAAAATGTTCCCATTGGCAGAAGGGTCAAGAACCAGGGGGCACAGATTTAAGATGATTGGCAAAAGACCCAAAGGCGACGTAAGAAGAAACTTTTTTACACAGCGAGTGGTTGGGATCTGGAACACACTGCCTGAAAGGGTGGTGGAGGCAGATTCAATCTTATCTTTCAAAAGGGAGTTGGATAAATATCTGAAGGAAAATTTTTTGCAGGGCTACGGGGAAAGGGCAGGGCAGTGGGACTAGCTGAGAGTCAGCACGGGCTCAATGGGCCGAATGGCCACCTCCCGTGCTGTAACCATTCTATGATTCTATGAGGTCTGGAGCCAAGTGGTCCTGATGGAATCCAAACTGAGCATCGGTGTGCAGGTTATTGGTGAGTAAGTGCCGCTTGATAGCACTGTCGATGGGAGTTGCAGGGAATTGTGTTTAGAAACATAAAAAGCTGCCACGGCCAATAGAAAAGCAGAATTGGTGCAATAAGCCATTTTTTAACTTGTTTGTCCTTGGGATGTAGCCAACACTGGCAAGTCAGTATTTATTGTTCATCCCGAGTTGCTCTGAGGGCATTAAGAGCCAACCACTGTGTGGGATTTGAGTCACATGTAGGCCAGAGCAGATTGAGGTGGCAGGTACCCTTCCCTGAAGTAATTAGTGAATCAGTTGGGTTATGCAACAATCCAACAGCTTTAATGGTATTTTTCCCTGGTGCCAGTCCACAAATGACCAGATTCATGGAATTCAGTTTCACAGCTTACCATGTTGGGATTTTAATTCCCAACCTCTGGGTTACTGGTATTGCAATATAGCCACTAGGCTAACATAACCATGTGTACTTCTGTTCCAATTGTTGTGTATGTAACCTGTTCCACCTTAAGAGAGCTTAAGCCTGTTCCACCTTAAGAGATGTACCACTTTCTCAGGCTGCTGTAGATGTAATACCGGGGGTGAACACACCGGTATATAAGCACTGTGCAGTAATCTTGTATTCAGTATAGTCCCTACCTCCAACCAGTAAAGACCTGTTTTTATTGTTACTCATTAGTCTGTGTCTTAATTAACTAAATAATTCACAGACCTAACACTGGCGACGAGTCAGGTTCTTACCCTGCGGCAGTTATTCCACGGCGGTTGAAGAGAGGTTTCAAACCACACCACCCCACTGGAAGCGACAGGCATTAGGACCCTGAAGCCTCCATCAGCTTGTGAACCGGAGTAGAAGACAGGGCTGGGGAAGACAGAGGTACAGGGCGATAGCGATCGGCAGATAAGGGCCGGGCCGCTTTGAAGTGAGGGGCGCAGCCGGGCCATCGATCGCAACCACCGATAAGGGCCGCACTCGGGCTGAAAGGGCAGCGGCTGCAGAAATTGAAGGCGCGAGAGCCGCGGTGCACAGCGCGGGCCATCGATCGCGATCGGAAGATAAGGGCTTTGGAGTGCGAGGCGCAGCCGGGCCATCGATCGCAAGCACTGATAAGGGCCGGGCCGCTTTCAAGTGCGAGGCGCAGCCGGGCCATCGATCGCATCCGCTGATAAGGGCCGCACTCGGGCGATCGCGGCGAAGATAAGGGCCGCACTCGGGGGCTGAAGGGAGACGGCGTCGGGGGACGGGTGAAGACCGCCAAGCACGGGAAAACCGCCATTTTGTGGGCGGAGGACGACGGCAAGAGTGGGAAGCCGCCATCTTTGATAACAAGTAAAGAAAAGAAAATCTGAGAAATTGCAAATCTACAATGCCTAAACACGGGAATATTAGCACCTTTGATAGTGACCTCGAAGATTGGGCCATATATGTTGAAAGAGTAAAAAATTATTGTAAGGCCAATAAAATTCGTGACCAAGATAAAGCTCTAACATTATTAAATTTAATGGGTGCGAAGACATACGGGCAATTGAAACACCTGTTATCACCAGATGAACCGGTGGATAAGACGTTCGATGAGATTGTTACTGTCCTGAAAGATCATCTAAACCCCACGCCGCTGATGCTAGCGGAACGATTTAAATTTTACGACAGAAGGCAGCTACAGCATGAAAGCAATGCTGAATATTTGCTGGAATTGCGTAAATTAGCGAAATATTGCCAGTTTGGAACGGGACTGACAGATGCACTACGAGACAAATTTGTGTGTGGATTATGTAAACAGGATACACAAAAGCGACTGCTCGAGGAGAATGAGCTGATGCTTGAGAAGGCGGTCACTATGGCAGCAGCACACGAAGCCGCAGCGAGAGGCACGGCAGTAATGCAGCTACGGTCACCGGAGCTCAGTGCACACAAATTGGGTGTGAGTTCTGGCAAATGTTATCGTTGTGGAAAGACAACGCATGATCAGAACCAGTGTTGGTTTAAAAACCAAGAATGTAGAACTTGTGGTAGGCTTGGACACATAGCTAGAGTATGCAGGTCAGGGAAGAAGACCAGCAACAAGAAGTCACCGCAAGGAAAATACGCAAAAGTACACAAGGTGGCCGAACAGGAGTCCGATTCAGACGCTAGCAGTAATGAACTGGCTGGCTTAAGCAGTATTGAACTGGCTAGCTTAAGGGTACTCAATGTTGGTAAGGGTGCAGACCTCCAGACAATTTGGGTTACTCTTCAGATAGAAGGAGTCCAAGTAAAAATGGAATTGGACACTGGATCGGCATTGTCGGTCATGAATAAGAAAGATTACAGAAGGTTATTCCAACATATTCCCCTACAGGATACGGAGATTATATTGACAACCTACACGGGGCAGAGAGTGTACCCCATCGGGACAATAAAGGTTGCAGTGGCCAACAAGGGCGAAGGAAGTCAAATAATGGACTTATATGTGCTACCGGAGGGAGGTCCACCACTACTAGGCCGGGAGTGGTTTAGAAACATAAATATGGACTGGCATTCGCTAAAAGCCATAAAGAGTGAGAACTCGGTGCAGATAATCAGCCCAGACTCTAGAACTGATGATGGTAAGACCAACCCATGTGCAAAAGACAAAGTTTCAGCACAGAATTCCACTGAGCAACAACAACATAGTTTAACAGAGAATTCTGAGTCTGTCAAGTCTACTGATATGCACATTTTTGAGGGACACTGGGCTCGAACTCAACTCCATTTCAAACTACAACAGCAATTAGAACAAATGATTCGCCGTTTTGAGCAAGAGATGAATGAAATAAAAAAGTTCTTTGTTACAAAGTGGGAGAATCTGGAAAGGCAACAGAAGCAACTGATGGAGAAAATGGAGCAGGAGCACACCAACCATCTGCGCGAGGAGGCCGAACGAATCAAAGCTGATTCAGGTTCTGAAGGTGCGTGCCATAATCTGGTGTCAGAAGAGTTAACGGTCAGCCAACTCCTTCATATGCTGAGGGACAAGACTCTGAAATGGGAAAAACTTGAACACGAGCTGCGATCTTCAAAGGAAAAGGGTTCGGAGCTCTCAAAAGTCATTGAGATGGCTGATGTGACGACACAGACTGAAACGACTGCAACAGAGCAGCCATTGGATGCCAAAAGTACGCTGACTCACGTCAATGTAGAACAACAGACCGCTGAAACAGCTGCTCCGGTAGAGGGTTGCATAGTCCGATCAATCAATCTCCAAAGGAAGTTGAAGTATTAAAATCACAAATGAGGTCACTAGTAAACGACTTGCTGAAAGCCCAGAAAAAGCTGGATGCAGAGGTACAAATGAAGAAGTCTCTTCAGGAAAGATGTCTGGATTTGGAACAAGAGCTGGCTAACGTCCAGCTGGATATGGAGGAAATAGACGACCCTCTCACTGGTCTAGCTCAGGACGACACCGAATATTACCATGACCTGGTGGACGACACCGAATATTACGATGTCCTGTCCTGCCCAGCTTGTAACTTCGACTCCCAAAGTGCAGAAATCATGGAGGAGCACCAAAAGTCTACGGAACATCGGGAGAAGCTGGCTCTACGACGGAAACAGAAGGAAGAGAAGGAGGAACTGCGCATGCAGCTGGCAGCTGTGGCAGCTGACAATGGAGCCCAGAGAGTCTCCAAGAAGCAGAAAAGGAAAAGTAAAAACAGAAGATGACCCATCTGAACCATTATCACCTCTACCAGATCACACACGTGGTCCCTCCGAACGGAGCCAAATCAGTTCGGAAGTTCAAGCTGTTAAATCCATGAAAGGACTATTGAATGAGTAACGTGAACCGACTACACCACAGAGATTGAATCTGTGAACTGTTTTCCGCAGAGACTGAATCTGTGATATGTTACGTTAAACATGAAGTTATATATGTATATATGTTATTACGTTATGTTAAATGGGGGGATGACTATAAAGCTAAGAAGGGAGGAGTGTTGTGTATGTAACCTGTTCCATCTTAAGAGAGCTTAAGCCTGTTCCACCTTAAGAGATGTACTACTTTCTCAGGCTGCTGTAGGCGTAATACCGGGGGTGAACACAACGGTATATAAGCACTGTGCAGTAATCTTGTATTCAGTATAGTCCCTACCTCCAACCAGTAAAGACCTGTTTTTATTGTTACTCATTAGTCTGTGTCTTAATTAACTAAATAATTCACAGACCTAACACCAATCTTCCTATATTAATTTGTTGCTATGCAGACAAGTTAAGTCCTCATTGTTTGCAGGTAGTTTGGGTCTGAAACTTCAGGCAGCAATTTAGTAGTTTCCAAATTTCTGTTCCCAATAATTGGTATAATCGAATGGTTTTGTATCTAAATTGTATTTCCTCTATTTTCTGAAGGAAATTTCAGCATTAGTTTCCAGAGTAGAGCAATGCACCAGTTTGGAATCTTATCACGGTGGTGCGGCAGGGAGGTTATGATGGCTGCAAATAGTTTGTGATAACATTGTGTTATTTCAATCAAGGGACAGCTACTTTGTAACAGTTTGAGTATTTTCATACTCTCCATTGTGTTAGGTAAGTTTCCATTGTGGAAATTGACATTGGCCCAGAAATTCGGGTCGGGGGCTTCCCGCGGGTGCAAGCCCCCGACCTACACTTACCTAGCGCGCCGGCAGTTGAGCTCTGGGTCTGCGTAGAATTCCTCTCCGGGGCCTGGCCCAGAGGCCGGCGCGCTGTGCTGGCATGTCCCAGGGGCGTAGTTAGTGCGATGTGTCCCCTGGGATCACGTGAGCCATGGGCAGCCAATCGGAGGAGGGAAAAGCCCATTCATAAGATTGACAGAAAGACCTGTCAAAACGTATGAATGCTGAGGGCCCAAAACCTTCAAATAATTTCTTTTTAAATCACATTTTTTAAATAAACTATAAATTACATTAAATAACTATTTTAAACAATACTTTCAATTTTTGAAAAAAATAATTTTATAAAAAAACAGGGCTAAAAATAAACTTACTTTGCTTTAAAGTATTTAAAAATAACAAACCTGTGGAAAAAATGTTTTAATTTTAATTAATTGACCACTTACCTTTTAAAATGCAGTCCTTATGCCTGGTTTTTACATTTCTAAAATCTAAAGACTTACCCTCACGGAAAAAGCTGTAAAAAAACATAAGTTCAAAGTGCACGCGCAGACTCCTGCATGCACACGTTCGACCTCTGAACCCCTTCGTTCAGAGGATCAGAAGTGCCGGTTTTCCGCGCATGCGTACTGCATGCAAGGAACCGGCACTTCCATCGGGTCCACGCGTGAGTACCCCGTGCGTACTCACGGGTTGGGACCCGAATTTCTGGGCCATTCTACTTAGCATGCTGGGTAGAATAAAATGGCCAATTAAAAGAACAAACTTGCTTAGGTTGTAGCTAAAGCAAGAAAATGTAAATGTGTCACAATGTGTCCAGGACCAAGAGATCTTTCATAATACCCACCCACATTGAGGATGTGATAACAGCTATAATTGACTCACTAGCACAAGGGAGGCATAAGGCTATAGAATAGATAAACTATTAATGATTGTCACTAGACAAAGAAGCAAAACTATTGAGTAAGCTAATCATCTTGGTAACAAGATGATTAGACATGAGTAAGTAAATCATTTTGGTAACAAGATTCAGACAGAACATCCTGACAGAATATATGATTAACTAACCTTGCCTGGAGATATTTCTGTCCTGCTGACCTTTTGATTGTCCTTATGCAAATTCTTAATTTGTTTAAAATGATACAATACCATTACACGTGATTTGTGGAACGCTTGCTTGTTTGAGTGTATAAATATGCTGCATTCGCTGATGTTCTTTAGAGATGTTGGCCTAGCCTTTGTCCAGGCAGCTCTCTCCTTGTGCAAGTAAAAATTAAACTAACAATCTGACGGTACTGCTTGTGTTTTAGAGTCTTACTCGGAGTCGAGATTTCGACAGTAAAACTTGGAGGATCCACCGAGATCGCTTACTACCTACTGGTGAGTAAACGGACAAAAACACGATGACTCTCTAAGAACGGACCCTAACTGGCCAGTTATCAGTGGCACTTAGTCACCAAAGGGGTTCCTCCTTGGACAAATACAGTAGTGTAGTCTGTTTGTCTCGGCGGGAGTACTGCGATCTGTTAAGACTCATTTCAGGGTTGAGTTGGAAATTTTTGTTATCACTTCCTCTTTCAGCTTGACAGAAAAGGGAGTCAGATTTCGAAAACCTGAACCATGAAAACAGGCCGGGCAGATTGTTGAAAGAAAGGTAAGAAGAGACGTCTGTAGAGGTCCCTGTTTCTTGAAGGAAAGAAACGATTACCCTTGAAAGAAAGGGAGAGAAACCTTGAAATAGAGGAAAAGTAAAAAAAAAAGGACGCTCGTCCTTGAAAGATAGGACTTATCCTTGAAAGACAGGATTTTAAAGTAATAAGTTTTACTGTTAAGGACTCAGTCTGTAAGGGCGTACAACGCAGACTGAGAATTGACTATTTGTTTAGTTAGAGTATAAGAATTTTGATCTGTATACCCCTCTGGGTTTTTGCAATTTTTGTCATCTCTGTAATTTTTTTTAGCTTTGTATTATTGTGCTACTATTGTCTGTGAGCTCTTGGAAAAACATAACAGGGGATTCAACAGGGGAGGTTGGGTCTTAGGAACACTTAAATTGGTAAAGAGTAAAAAGTGATCAGGGGATCGCAACCAATAAAAATGGGAGCCAGAGCAAGTAAAACACCAGAAAAAGGCACACCTGCCTGTTACATGCTCCAGAATTGTGGTCAGACATCAATAGATGACTTACCCAAATGGGTAAAATGGACCAAAAAGGGGAAAAGGCCATTCCCACCGGATGGTACATTTAATCTAGACCGAATAACGTGTCTCGAGGGGTGTCTCTTAGAAAGGGACCCAGGGAGAAGTGGTAGAAAGAAAGGCAAAACTGGCAATTACAACAAAATGGGGGACAAGGTAATAAATTTACTGAGGGAAACGGTTCTACCCAAGCACAGGCTCACACCTGCCCTGAAGCAAATTTTTCAGTCCACAACCAGTGGGGAGCACAAAATGCTACCCAGAATCAAAGTGGACAAAGTTTAAATTTACCCTATTCAACATAACGCCTGGGACCTGACCCACAGATTGCCCAAAAGCTATTACCCCTAGTACGATTGCCTGCAGTTTCAAGCAATATGACAGAAGAGCCCACCTTAATAATAAATATGGAAGGAAAAGAAATTCCTTTTCTGGTAGATACGGAAGCCACCAATTCAGTGTTGACAAAACAATATGCAGAAGGAATTCCGTGTACAGCCAGTAGTGCCAGTTGCATAGGATTGTCAGGAGTTACTCAGACCATGACTTGGTCAGAACCCCTCAATGTGCAAGTAGATAATTACAGGAATCATCATACTTTTTTACTGTCTCATGAAGTACCAGTGAATTTATTAGGAAGAGAGACTTATTATGCAAAATGAAGGCAACGATTGTTTGCTCTGAAAAAGGACTTGAAGTCCATGTTCCCGTAGACAGATGTGGTATGCACCCACTACAGATCAAATTGTCCCCGGTCCTATACGCATGGCAGATTTGTGAAGATGGTCTTAACAAAACATTGTCAACTATTATGGGCTCCCTCCAATTTGTCCTTAGATCGGTGTCTGAATACCAGAAAGAATTGCATTTGGGCCATTGGCATACAGAGCCCCACTGCACAGCCTTTTATGATGAGACAGGAATGGACAAATACCACAAAAGATATTATAAGCCCATTCTACAACACAGATATTTGCTGAAAATTCAGAAAATTTTAATTGGTCCCGAAGGCATAACCGCCGCTGTTCTTTTACCCATGGAAGCATGGGACCTGTTTGAAGAAAAAGACAGTAAACCACATTGCACCCTAACGGTGGCACAAGGACATGCACCAAGGGACTTGGAACCAATGGTTAAAAGAATGGGAGGACTAGGAATAGAAAAAGAGTGGCAAGTGCCTCAGGGTACCTTGGTCCAGTATGAAGAAAAGCAGGGATACGGGGTGGAATTGCAGACAAGCCTGCTGTTCGAAGGCAAATTTGAGGCAAGGGTGTTGGACATCCATAACTTCCCGCTCCTGCCAGAAGTCGAGAAACTTCTGAGTCAAATCCCCAAGCAAGTATGGTCTAGCCACCCCAATGTGGTCGGAAAGGTGTTAACTGCACAACCCATCAAGGTTACGCTCAATCCTGCAGTCCCACTCCCAAGAAAGGCACAATATCCTCTCTCCCAAGCAGCAGAACAAGGCATTGAACCAGTAATCAAGTCGTTACTTGACCAGGGCATTATAATACCAACAAGAAGTTGGTCTGCCGGGATGCCTGCCTGCACTCGCCGCTGCTTACTATGCTGTACAACAAGCACAAACTGTGACTCTAAATCATCATACAGTACTACATGTCCCACACTCTGTCGAGGTGCTGTTAACTAAATGCGCCACTCAGCACCTAACATCAGCACATACCATTAGGTACGAGGTAGAATTACTGTCCAATTCAAACTTGACCATAAAGCGATGCGCAACCCTAAATCCAGCTACGCTCCTCCCGACCATTGAGGATGGCACACCCCACTGCTGTGAGACGGTAACCCAGCTGGTCACCAAACCCCGAGTGGACTTAAGTGAAACACAGCTAGAAAATCCAGATTTAATATATTTTGTCGACGGCTCAGCCCTCCGAGGTGACAAAGGTACTTCCCGCACTGTCTACGCCATCACGACGGACGATTCAACTGTAGAGGCAATGTCGTTACCAAACTCCTTTTCAGCACAACAAGCAGAACTATTCGCGCTCACAAGAGCATGTATCTTGGCCACAGACAAAACTGTTAATATTTATACAGATTCAAGGTATGCCTTTGGAGTTGGCCATGATTATGGACAGATCTGGAAATTTAGGGGTTACTTGACCTCCGCAGGCTCAACGATCAAGAATGCAGAACATGTTTACAATCTTTTACGTGCTGTCCAGTGTCCACGTAAAATTGCTATTATTAAATGTCAAGCACACACAGGCAATCAGGACCAAATTGCATTGGGCAATGACAGGGCTGACAGGGCTGCAAAAGGTGCTGCTTTGTCAAATACAGGTTCCCAGGTGTCAGCCTATGTTCTTAAAAACACAAAACCCGTTGATTTGCCGCCCACATTGGATGATGTATTGGCCTTTCAGTCAAAGGCCAGTACTGAGGCGGTGTTAGCCTGGGCACAAGATCAATGTGATAAAACACCTAAGGGAGTGTGGGTTCACCATGATGGCCGCGTGGTGGCACCCTGATCTTTGCTCCCATGGATTGCCCGCTGTGTTCATACTTTCACACATGCAGGCAAAGAGGGGATGGCAGACTATATCGCACAGACATGGTATGCACCGGGTATTTTGGCAATTGCAAAACAAATTAGTGAAAAGTGTACTACCTGTCAGACGATGAATCCGGGAAAAACGGAGAAGGTACAGTCTGCCTCCCACCTAAATCCAACAGGACCTTTTGTGAATTTGCAAATGGATTTTATTTAATTACCCGCATGTATGGGTTTTAAGTATGTATTAGTTATTATAGATGTGTTTTCTAAATGGGTTGAAGCTTTTCCATGTAAAAAGAATGACGCTGTTACCATCGCTAAACATTTGTTAAAGGAAATTGTACCACGATTTGGTATACCTGTACAACTCTCGAGTGACAATGGGTCACATTTTACTGGGACAATTATGCAAGAGATGTGTAAGGCTTTGCAAATCAATCTGCATTTTCACTGCAGCTATCATCCACAGTCAGCTGGGCTGGTGGAGCAATATAATGAAATGTTGAAAAATAAGTTAGCTAAGCTATGTGATGAGACTGGACTCAAATGGGTTGAACTGTTATCCCTAGCATTGATGGTAATGCGGTCAGCAACAAACAGAACAACAGGGTTATCACCACATGAAATCATCATGGGACGTCCCCAACGATTGCATTTTTCCGCACCGTTTACTGCTAAACAAATGGACATTCACAAAATGGAAGAAAATATGCTAAACTATTGCATTGCTCTAACAAAATGTATTTCTAGTTTCCATTCACAGGTAAAAGAAGCCCAAGTTGATGCCGAAGGAAGATACCATAGCTTGGAGTCCAGCAAGTTCGTCTACGTAAAGGTGTTCAAGAGAAAGAGTAGCCTTCACCCAAGATTTGAGGGTCTGTTCCAGATCCTGTTAACCACCAACACTGCTGTAAAGGTGAAAGAGAGACCAACATGGATCCACGCCTCGCACTGCAAAAGAGCCCCAGAACCCGAGGAAGAGGAATCGCCAAACCCATCAGTAAATGGAAATGGACATTAGGACTATGTTTCCTTGTGACACTTATAATACCTGTAATGCCCGATTTGCATGTAAACACCTTTTTGTATGTGTCTTACACTTATGCTAGGGGAACTAATGCCTCCAGTTGTTGGGTATGCACACAGGTGTCCATCCATACGAAGGGAGGAATTCCATTAAGACGTATCCCCTTTAATTTCAATAAAATTGCACATTGGCTGTTTCAACAAAATTCAGAAAAGGCAGAAGCCATGGAGTTGGAAAGGCTCCGAAGAATACAGATCTGATTAGATTATTGTCCTAGTTAGGACAAAAGGGGGGAATGTGGAAATTGACATTATACTTAGCATGCTGGGTAGAATAAAATGGCCAAGTAAAAGAACAAACTTGCTTAGGTTGTAGCTAAAGCAAGAAAAAGAAAATGTGTCACGACGTGTCCAGGACCAAGAGATCTTTCATAATACCTGTTGTGTATGTACCTTTAAGGGAATAACTGGTCTCAGACTACAGTACCGGCAGTGACCACCCCTGTATAAAAGGCCCTAGCAGGCTTCTGTAGTTTCAGTTTCCAGGTTGTCTCCATTCAGTAAAGACTTGTTTTAATCAACTCCTGCCATCCGTGTCTCAATTATACACGGACATAATACTGGCGATGAGTAAGAAACGAACTTACCTGCAACTCAGCAGCACCTCAGATGACGTTATTGAAGGTCGAAGCCAAAAGGAAAAAAAAAAAAATAGTCCAAAGAAACTCGAGAAAAGGGCGTTGACCGTGGGCAACCGATCTCCAAATCATCGAATTGAAAAGTGCAGGAGAGACTGTCGAGAGCCAGGCTTGCTTCTCCAGTCTGTGGTTTCCCAGCTAATCGGGCTGGTGGCAGGTAGTGCACTGATCCTTCCTGGGCTGCAGCGGGCTAGAGCTCGATCGGGTGGCTCTGCAACGGGGCCGGGCAGCGAGTCGGGAAGCAAAGAGAGAGAGAGAGGGTGGAGCACACAGGGCGCGGCTGGTGCTTCACAGCCGGGCAGCGTTCGGACCTAAGAAGAGGGAGGGAAGTGTCCCAGAGGGTCCGCTCCACGACAGGAATGGTTCTTCAATTAACGGAGCAAATATTGAAGCGCGATAAAAAAATAAAAATACCGCGGAGCGCGGCGTTGGCAGCAGCGATCGGGGAGGTGCGAAGACCATAGGGCGTCACCATTACAGGATAGTAAAATAAATATAATCGCCAGCAACAGCGTTGGCAGCAGCGGCAGCGGCGGGAAAGCGCGGGAGGCGCCATCTTAACTCGGCAGGGAAGAAGGAAAAGCGCGGGAGGCGCCATTTTGATCCATCGGGGATGAAGGCAAAGCACGGGAGGTGCCATCTTAGATTTTCAAGATGCCAAAGATTGGCGATATCACTGCCTTCGATAATGCAATAGAAGACTGGAACACGTATGTGGAAAGAGTCGAGGTATATTGCGAGGCAAACGAAATAGCCGATGAGAAAAAGGCATCGGTATTGCTAAATTTAATGGGCGCAAGAACGTACGGCCTATTGTGGGACCTGATTACTCCAGCCAAACCGAAGGCGAAGAGTTTTAACGAAATTGTTGTTATCCTACAGGAACACCTAAATCCTACACCGCTGCTGATAGCAGAAAGATTTAAATTCCACAGGAGAAATCAGCATAAAAATGAGAGCAATGCTGATTACCTTACGGAACTACGCAAGCTATCAAAGCACTGCCAGTTCGGAGCAGGACTGGCAGATACCTTACGGGACAAATTTGTCTGTGGACTCCTGAGTGAAGGGACCCAGAAGAGGTTACTCTCAGAGAAAGAGCTGACGCTAGATAAGGCTTTCAGCGTGGCAGTATTGTACGAAGCAGCAGCAAGGGGAGCTGCGGAAATACAACAAAAGCCACAGGAATAAGGCACCCACGAAATGACACGGGGATTTTCAAAATGTTATCGCTGCGGCAGAACAAACCATGACCAGAAGGACTGCTGGTCCAAGGACAAAATATGCAGGCAATGCGGAAAGATGGGACACATTGCATGAGTTTGCAGGTCTGGGAAGAAGACCAACGACAACAAAAAGTCTACTAAGGAACCGTACAGGAAAGTACAAAAGATGACGGACAGTAGTTCCGAAGACCAGATGCGCGATAGTGAATCCGGGAACAAGAGACTAAGCTGTCTCAAACTTCACAACGTAATCGCAAAAGAGGATCTCCGAACCATTTGGGTCACCCTCACGATAGCAGGGTCCCAAATCAAAATGGAATTGGATACAGGATCAGCCCTAACCGTCATGAATCGATGAGACTATGAGTGGCTATTCTCACACATACCCTTGAGAGAGACATCCATTGTCTTGAGGACGTATACGGGGCAAATAGTATACCCCAGAGGAAAAATAATGGTGCCTGTCGAATACAACGGCAAGAAAATACGGAAATTGTATCTCTACATTCTGCAAGATGGTGGACCACCGTTATTGGGACGTGAATGGATCAGAAAGATAAGTTTTGACTGGCACTCCATTCAGGCACTGACGGTGGCTGGTAAAAAGGATGACGACGTCACTCCTGGACGATTGTCAACAATCTTAGCTGACGCCAAAGAGGTATTTCAACAAGAACTGGGCACTCTTAAAGGCGTAACCACCTCGATAAAAATAGAGGAGAATGCAATTCCCAAGTTTTTCAAAGCAAGACCAGTACCATATGCAATTCGCCCAGCCTTCGAGGCAGAGCTGGAGAATCTGGAGAATGCAGGCGTGTTATCTAAAGTAGACTGGAGCGAGTGGGCGACACCCATCGTTCCTGTCATGAAGAAAACGTTAAACAATAAGTCTGAGGAGCCAAGGAATGTTCGCATCTGTGGGGACTTCAAGGTGACGGTGAACCCAGTCCTTCACACAGTACAATATCCTCTTCCAAGGATAGAAGATATCTTCACCTCACTATCTGGATGGAAGCATTTTACAAAAATTGACCTAGCACAAGCATATTTGCAGATGGAGGTTGAAGAATCCTCTAGGAAGTATCTCACGATAAACACTCACAAAGGTCTTTACCAGTATAATCGACTGGTATTCGGAGTAGCATCAGCTCCGGCGATATGGCAAAGAGCGATGGAACAAGTCCTGCAAGGGATTCCGGGGACTCAGTGTAACTTAGACGACATCCTAGTGCCAGGTGAAGATGAAAGTGAACACCTTGCCAACCTAGAGCAGGTGCTCACTAGAGTACGCGAACATGGGCTACGAGCCAATTGCCCCAAGTGCGAGTTTTTTAAGAAACAGATGTCGTATTGTGGCCACGTGATTGATGAAGAGGGGTTGCATGAGTCCCCTGACAAAATTGAAGCGGTAGTTAAGGCTCCAGCGCCTGAAAATGTGTCACAACTGAGGTCATTCCTCGGATTGGTGAATTACTACCATAAGTTTTTGCCGAATTTGTCCACAATTCTGCATCCACTGAACGCCCTACTACGAACGGGAGTAGCATGGAAATGGAGCGATGAATGTAAGCGGGCCTTTCAGAAGAGTAAGGACCTACCTAATCACTTCAAGAGAAGTATTGGCTCACTACAACCCATCACTACCGATAAGACTGGCGTGTGATGCATCTCCCTACGGCATTGGGGCGGTACTGTCACATAAATTCCTTGATGGTTCAGAGAGGCCGAAAGCTTTTGCGCCACGCTCGTTAAATTCAGCCGAGCGTAACTACGCCCAGATTGACAGAGAGGCCCTCAGCCTGTTGTGGGGGGTGAAGAAGTTCAATCACTACCTGCACGGTCAGAAATTTACTCTACTAACTGATCATCAACCTCTCGTCTCCATTTTCAACCCTCAGAAGGGCGTACCGATAATGACGGCACAACGGCTACAGAGGTGGTCCCTTTTCCTAGGGGCACACCAATATGACATCGAGTACAAAGGAACTAAACAGCATGGGAATGCTGATGGATTGTCGCGCCTACCGTTGCCGATGGTGGAAGAAGAACTGGCAGTGGATCCAGTGGCGTTATTCCACTCGACTATAGTCGAATGTCTCCTTGTGACGAATGCAAACATAGAAAAGGAAACATGAAATGACCCGACACTCTCCTGGGCCTATGATTTAACGGTGAAGGGATGGCCAGCACATGGCGAACCACTGCTGCCAGCATTCTCGCCGAGAAGAGAACAGCTGTCAGTGTGCAGAGGAACCTTGATGTGTGGATCCAGAGTAGTAATTCCACCCAAATTGAAGGATAGAATGCTCAATGAGCTTCATGAGGGTCATCTGGGAGGGGTAAAAATGAAAAACTTAGCCAGAGCATTTGTGTGGTGGCCAGGAATCGACAGAGAAATTGAAGAGATGACCAAGAGCTGTACAGGATGCCAGGAGGTCCAAAATGTCCCACCACAAGCCCCTCTACATCCATGGGAGTGGCCCTCATCTCCATGGCAAAGGGTGCACATTGATTTTGCTGGTCCCTTTATGGACTCGATGTTTTTAATTGCGGTGGATGCACATTCAAAGTGGCCAGAGGTAATAAAAATGTCTTCACCCACCACAGAAAAAGCTATCACAGTCTTACGAACCATATTCGCCAGGAATGGGCTGCCTGAACAGATTTGCTCTGACAATGGACCACAGTTTGTGTCTGAAGAGTTCCGGAGGTTCTTAAAGAACAATGGTGTTAAGCATTACACATCCGTCCCATATCATCCAGCCACTAATGGATTGGCTGAGAGGTTTGTTCAAACATTCAAGAAGGCTATCAAGGCAATGTGTAATGAAGATATACCCCTACAACACAAGGTGGATAACTTCTTTTTTGCCTACCGGAATGCGACACATGCGGTTACCAACCAAACTCCAGCCATGATGTTCTTCAATCGAAGACTACGATGCCACTTGGATTTGGTTAAGCCAACCATCAGAAGAGATGTGCAGAACAGGCAGTTTCAGAATATGAATGAAAGGCCGACCAGGAGTTTTAAGATAGGTCAACCAGTTTTGGCCCGGGACTACCGCACAGAGAAATGGCAGCCAGGAACGATCTGTACATGGCAAGGACCTCTAATGTATACTGTGGACGTTGGAGAGAGCATTGTAAGACGCCATGCTTACCAGATTCTAGAGTCACTGGAAAACGTCAACTCCACACCACGATCTGATACACCTGGCGATGAAACCGAAGTACCAATTGCATCTACCGCAGAATCGGTGATATTGGAATCAGACGAACCAAACAACGACATTGATCCCGACTCAACCTTGCCAGAAGAACCTGATATCCCAAAGAGGCGTTATCCAGACAGAATCAGGAAGCCTCCTCAAAGACTGAACTTATAATTGCTTAACTTCAACCAATGTATCTAGCAACTGTAATTGTAATTGTAATTAGTTATTATTTAGTTGTTAAATGAATGTTATGTACTGTTTATCTAAATAGGGGAGGAATTGTTGTGTATGTACCTTTAAGGGAATAACTGGTCTCAGACTGCAGTACCGGCAGTGACCACCCCTGTATAAAAGGCCCTAGCAGGCTTCTGTAGTTTCAGTTTCCAGGTTGTCTCCATTCAGTAAAGACTTGTTATAATCAACTCCTGCAGTCCGTGTCTCAATTATACACGGACATAATAATACCCACCCACATTGAGGATGTGATAACAGCTATAATTGACTCACTAGCACAAGGGAGGCATAAGGCTATAGAATAGATAAACTATTAATGATTGTTGCTAGACAAAGAAGCAAAACTATTGAGTAAGCTAATCATCCTGGTAACAAGATGATTAGACATGAGTAAGTAATCATTTTGGTAACAAGATTCAGACAGAACCTCCTGACAGAATATATGGTTAACAAACCTTATCTGGAGATAGTTCTGTCCTGCTGACCTTTTGATTGTCCTTATGCAAACTCTTAATTTGTTTAAAATGATACAATACCATTACACGTGATTTATGGAACGCTTGCTTGTTTGAGTGTATAAATATGCTGCATTCGCTGATGTCCTTTAGAGATGTTGGCCTAGCCTTTGTCCAGGCAGCTCTCTCCTTGTGCAAGTAAAAATTAAACTAACAATCTGACGGTACTGCTTGTGTTTTAGAGTCTTACTCGGAGTCGAGATTTCGACACCATCTGTAAAATCCCCTCAAGGTGGCTGAAGTGCTAAATTTGCTGGTCAGTTTAGCTTTTAATACTCATTTTTCACAAGCAAACTATGGAGTTAGTAAGAATATTTACTGCCCATTGCACTACACAAAATCAAAGGATAACAATTGAACATCTTGCCAAATTCTTTATCAGCTGCAGCATGCAAAGTAACATCATTCTTCATGCTTTTGTTCCTATGCTGAAAGTGGGATACTACCATCTGAATATGGCAGATTTATGTTTTGGAGGTTGGAGAGGATGATAGTTCCAATTTCAATGTTATCAGACTATGTAATACATTTTATGTCACAGGAATGGGTTAGTATTTCTTTATTAACAACATTCATCAAAATAGTTGTGTAATCCTATTTAAATAAACTTTGATGTTTCATTGTTAAATAAAAGTAAATATCAGGATAAATATACTTGACCCATCACATTAAACTACATTCAAAATATAGGTGTCATCCAATGTAAACCTTGGCTTATCCATACCTGGACATTGGAAATCACAGAAATGAGCCAATAATTGAATTTTATTCTACTTTACTGAAAGCTACAGATAAACACAAAAGGGGTGATTTTAACCCTACCCGTTGGTGGCAACTGGGCAAGCAGGCAGTTAAAATTACCTGGGAGCCTTACCCGCCAATGACTTGCTCCATTCCTACAGTCTTCTATTTGAAACTGTTCTTCTGAGCAGGAGGCACAAAACTGCTTGAAACCACGGAATCCTTCTTTAAATACATAGATTGGAGTCCGACGACATCATTGGGCACTGACCGCAATTTAAACTGCTGGCCTGAGAGGGGAAACCATTGTGGCTTACCCACTAGGTAAAGCTAGCAGGAAGAGTAGATGGGGCCAGAAGAGACCCAAACAGGTAAGTTTCTTTCTTTACTTTACTAAAAATCTTTCCTTGTGTGCCAAGAGGATCTTCCTCTGCCCAGGGATACCCATTCCCAATCATGAGACCCTCCCAAAACTGCTCCCTGTTCCTCCAGCTTCCTCATAGATAAATGCAAGTCTTTCTTTCCTTTTCTTTTTCAAGACCACGACCAGGGTGAGGATGGTGCTGTGGAGCTTGGGGACCTTGGTCAGGTCTAGGGTCCGGCAGCAAAGAGGGTCATTGAGGTAGCAGTTCAGGGAGCTGCGGATGCTGATGAGCAACGAGAACATTCTTATAGCACTACCACACTATGGTTAGTAGACTCCATCTTCTATTGCCAGCAGCACACAACCATGCCTAGAATTAACCAATAGCTGCAAACTATACTCGAATGCTGCTGGCCAGGCTGTGGGCATGCTGCAGGTGAGCGAAGGAGGGAAGCGGAATTGTACTGACTGGCTGTCTGGTGTAAGGTATCAGCAGTGGGCCCTGCGGCTGCTGGCACTGGGTCAGTAACAACAATCCACAGGCTGTGCATGTCTGCACAGAGAAGCAACACGTGGGAAAGATTTACTTGGCCTCGTCCTCACCAATCTAACTGTCACAGATGCATCTGCCCATGATCGTATTGGTAGCAGTGACTACCGCACAGTCATTGTGGAGACAAAGTCCTGTCTTCACACTGAGGACACTCTCCATCGTGTTCTGTGGCACTACCACCATGCTAAATAGGATAGATTCAGAACAGATTTAGCAGCTCAAAACTGGGCATCCATGAGGTGCTGTGGGCCATCAGCAGCAGCAGATTCCACCACAATCTGTAACCTCATGGCCCCGCATATCCCTCACTCTACCATTAACCAGGGGACCAACCCTGGTTCAATGAGGAGTGCAGAAGAGTATGCCAGGAGCAGCGCCAGGTGTACCTATAAATGAGGTGCCAACCTAGGGAAACTGCAACATGCATGCTAAACAGCGGAAGCAGCATGCTATAGACGGAGCTAAGTGATCCCACAATCAACAGATCATATCAAAGCTCTGCAGTCCTGCCATATTCAGTTGTGAATGGTGGTGGACAATTAAACAACTGACAGGAGGAGGAGGCTCCATGAATATCCCCATCCTCAATGATGGCACAGCCCAGCACACAAGTGCAAAAGACAAGGCTGCAGCATTTGCAACCATCAAAATATGGCTGAGTTCACTAGATACAGCAAAGGCTATGGGCCCCGACAATATCCCGGCTGTCATGCTGAAGACTTGTGCTCCAGAACTAGCCGCGCCTTTAGCCAAGCTGTTCCAGTACATCTATGACACTGGCATCTGTCTGACAATGTGGAAAACTGCCCAGGTATGTCCAGTCCACAAAAAACAGGACAAATCCAGCCCGGCCAATTACCGCCCCATCAGTCTACTCTCAATCATCAGCAAAGTGATGGAAGGTGTAGTCGAAAGTGCTATCAAGTGGCACTTACTCACCAATAACCTGCTCACTGATGTTCAGTTTGGGTTCCACTCGGTTCCAGAGCTCATTACAGGCTTGGTCCAAACATGGACAAGAGAGCTGAATTCCCTAAACAGAAGTGAGGTGAGAGCGACTGCCCTTTTCAAGGCAGCATTTGACCGAGTGTGGCATCAAGGAGCCCTAGTAAAACTGAAGTCAATGGGAATCACCACCACGCCTCACCACCACCTTCTCAAGGGCAATTAGGGATGGGCAATAAATGCTGGCCATGCGAGTGATGTCCACATCTCATGAATGAGTAAAAACATAGAGTACAAAAGCAAGGAAGTTATGCTAAACTTTTATAAAACTCTAGTTAGGCCTCAGCAAGGAGTATTGTGACTAATTCTGGGTGTGGGAACAAGGATTCACACTATTTGGGTACGTCGGTATTCTTTCTGTGCCGTCTGTGAGACCAGCACATGATGAGTTAAAAGTTAAAACAGTTTTCTGCTGAGCATGGGTTGTAAATTGTGTAAGGAGATTTTAAAGCAAAAAGTATCTCCACAGATCAGAGGGCTGACCTGTCTGCCTATTCCAGGGATCAGATCACTTCTGTTTATGGAATGGAAAGTTTATTACAGAAATTAAACAATTAGAAGAGTTGAGTGTATGCTTGTTTAGTTTGTGTTGTTATTCTGTGGCATTTGTATGTATCTTTGATGTACTATGATTTATTGGTATTGTGCATGGAATGTAGTGATCAAAGGTAAAAATTAGTAGAAGAAATGTAAGGAAACATTGTTTAGCAGCTCACACTGGAATCGTGGAAAGTGTGATGGCTCAACAGCAGCTTGTGCTCACACTGGAATTCGATAGTGTGATGCCTCAGCAGCTCTCATACTGGCTTTGTATAGTGTGAAAATACTTGTGCACGCACACTGATTGTGGATACTATGAGGTTTCAATAAAGACCTGATCCTGCATTACTACAACTGAACGTGTGTGTAATCTGGCGTTTAAAGCAACAAAACGAAAAAGAATAAGAAAGCAGTCCAATATCGGGCACACACTTTAGTAACAATGCCAAGGCTTTTGCGAGCATTCAGAGAAGTTTTGCAAGAATTGTACTGGAGATGCGGGGCTTCAGTTATGTGGAGAGAATAGAGAAGCTGGAGTGTTCTCCTCAGAGCAGAGAAGTTTAAGGGAAGGTTCGATAAAAATGTTTTGATAGAGTAAATTAGGAGAAACTGTTTCCAGTGGCCGAAGGGTCAGTAACCAAAGGACACTGATTTAATTGGCAAAAGAACAAGAGGTGACATGAGAAAAAAAAAATTATGCAGCGACTTGTTATGATCTGGAATGTACTGCCTGAAAGGGTGGTGGAAGCAGATTCAATAGTAACTTTCAAAAGGGAATTGGATAAATACTTGGGGAAAAATTTGCAGGGCTACGGGGAAAGAGCTGGGGAGTAGTTCTTTCAAAGAGCTGGCACAGGCACGATGAGTCGAATAGCGTCCTTCTATACTGTATCATTCTATGAAAACTGAGCACAATACTTCAAATGTGGTTTGAGTGGAGTGAGGTAAACTGACTAAAAGCAGATGAATCCTTTTCTTTTGTGTCTCATCATGTGATTCCTCCTATTTCTCCAGCATTAAAGCTAAGAATTATAAAAACAAACATATTAGGACAATTCTTATTGTGGCACAACAGCATTAAAATAGTTTGTAACACTGGCCTTCTGTGAGAAGGGAGCTGGGACCAGATTTGGAATTCTTGAAGTACAAAATAATTATTTAAAATTTATAATTTGAAGAAAGATTTGTATTTAACCTTCTCATTAGAAAACAAATAATATCCATGTTTATCCAATTAAAAAAGGTAGCTGGCATTTGGAACTTTTCTTTCTGATCCCTATGTAATCAAACGGCATTGGGTTGCAATGGGCTATGAACAACATTAGTGCCCATTTCAATAAAATTGTATATGGCATCTTTTGTCCAGGATGAAGGTATGTTTCATGTGAGAATAGCAATAGCAATCCAAGTAATTGTAAAGATAAAAACAGTAGATTTATATGGAGAATGGCATAAATATTAAAAATTGACATTTAGTATGAGTGAGATAATTATAGTCATTAATATGAATGTAGTCCATTATCATTCTGGTAAATCCCTGCATTTAAATATGCCTTTCTAATGTCTAAGATAATGTCCCCTTTAGTTATTGTCAATTTCCAAGAAGCAAATTGAAACGGACATAGTGAAACTGAAGTGTTGTGAACATATATAAAGGTTATATACACAAGAGGATAGCGAATGCAAAATAGACAGTGTTTGATCAGGATAATTGGCATAGTTTCTGTTGCTGTGTATGTAGCATTAATATCATCAAGACTAACATTTTAAAGACAGAAAATTTTATCTGAGTTTTAAAATGCACTTTTTTGATTTCTAGGCTGAACCCCCCTTGCAGTACTAAGGGCGTGCTGCACTGTCGGAGGTGCTGTCTTTTGGATGAGGCGTTAAATTGAGGTCCCGTCTGCCCTCTCAGATGGATGTAAAAGATCTCTTGGCACTATTTCAAAGAAGAGCAGGGGAGTTCTCCCCAGTGTCCTGGGCAACATTTATCCCTCAACCAAAATCACAAAAAAAAAAAGATCTGGTCATTATCTCGTTGATGTTTGCAGGTCCTTGCTGCGTGCAAATTAGCTGCCGCGTTTCCATTACAATTGTGACTACACGTCAAAAGTACTTCATTGGTTGTAAAGCATTTTGGGACATCCTGAGGTTGTGAAAGGCACAGTATAAATGTAATTTTTTTCTTAAGTTTTTTCTTTATTCTTACATTGCAATTTTCTCGACTTCCTCCTCTCATGAAGCTGTTGTCTGCTTTACTGAGTTTTGATTCCACAAGCGGTGGTGGTCCACTGGTGCCTCACTCATGTGGAATTATTGTGTAAGTCTTGACAGTGATTTCAGCAAACCATCCAATTGTGGAGGACATCACATTCAAGCCTAATAATGTCCTCAGCCCAGATCTAGATATGCACACTTTCAGTGAAGCTTACAATATAGCAATCAAAACCAAGGTTTATTACAATGCAAAAAATCTAGGGATTGTGCATACTTAAGAAAAGTTGCATATTTCGCCCCAAAACAGGCATGCAGCTAATAAGAAGTGTAGGTAGCATTGACTGCACGCCTGACTCATGATCACCTTCCACCACATGAACAGGCAGATGCAACTCTTTAACCACCCCATGCATGCCCGTTTTTAGGTGTGATCGAATTTATAGGCCGGGATGTTTTCTGCTGAAAGTTAATGCTCCATTTTATGAACTAAGATCTGATTTTTTTTTTGTTGCTGTGTGACATTTACAAGAAGGTCAGAAGAATTATATACCAATTTACAATGGTGTCCATAATTTATGTTTGCGTTCAGTTTTATGTTGCAATTAAAATATTAATAGGAATGTGATATTTTACTCTTGTTTTAAAACTTTTTTTTAAAATTCAGCTCATTATTCTCCATTGATTCTGCTTTTAATTTATTCACTGCTTTTCTTTTTGTAGTTAAAATTCCTCTCCACTCCCACCAATATTCTCCAAATAGATTCCCTATGTTTAAACTGTACCCCTCTGTTCAGGATGTGAAATGGTCCAGTCCACAGGCATTTAATGGAGGCTATCAATTCAGTTTTGCTCCCTTCCCCAGATAGCCCAACCAACTAATAAGCTTCTCTTGTTGGAGAAACCCAAGTATGAATCCTTGTCAATTCTGGGATTTCACCTTGAACCACCTATTGAGGGTCAGAAGCTTTAGCTACACTTGTTGAAAATCTTTATTGGCTTAGTCTCCATAGTACTTTATTTAAAATGAATGGAATATTTTGAGTTACCTTTTATTCGTACTTTTGACGGTTAATGTATTTCCAAAATAATTAGTAGTTGTGGATAATAGCCGAGATAGTTTGAGGGGAACAAGTTACTGAAAGCTGAGGATAGATATAACATACTTAGAAGATGCTAATATAATTGGGAGTATTGTACTCGTGCTAAAATAAAGTTTGAGAACGCATAAGTGGGAGAAACTGTAGTCGAGAAATGTCAGCATTAAAGATAAGAGATACAGAAGGATTTAAAAACGCTGCAAAGCAGTCTGAGTTTTGAATCCATCTGTAATTTTAGAAATACATTGTTCTAGCCATGCTAAATTTAATCATAAGTATGATCAGAGATTGTTCTTCCATGGAACAGCTTTAATTGGCACTTGTCACAGAAAGTCTTAGGGGGAAAAATTTGGTTGCTTTGCGCCTCTCGTTAGAAATTCAGCGGGAGGTTAGCAGTGGTGGTAACCGGTAGCGCCCTTTGGCGCTGCGCTGCCGGCGGTGACATCATCGTCGTGCACAGCGCCCCACTCGCACCCCAACTGCGATTTTCGGTAGCGCCCCCTGACTTACCACCGGACGCTATGTCCAACGGGGTCAGGGGGGCCTACCTGCGACCGGGGATGTGCTATTTAAAGGCGAGGTGCGGGGCGGCCATTTTTGTTGCTGGCCGCTGCCAGTACCTGCCTCCGCTCCCATCCCCGGCCTCCTTATCCGCCCCGGGCGTCTCGCTGCACAAGACCCCTCCCCTTTAAGAAGGCCTGCAATGCAGCAGCGCAACGTGCCGCAGCGCTGCGATAGTCCTTCACAGCATCCCAAGAGGGAGGCGGGGTGCTTCCAGTAGCGCCCCACTTCCATCTTGGGGCGCTACCAATCAATTTCCATTGATGGAGCGCTAATTTTTCCGGGGCGCTAAAAGTAGTGCCCCGGCGATGTTAGCGCCCCAATTTTAGCTCTTATTAGTGTAGAATCTGTAGACTGATTTTGATAAAGAGAAAGCTTACTGTTAAGGAATAAAAGTGTAATTATCAAACCAGAATACAGAAGTCTGTTCTCTCAATCAGTTTTAAACTGTGTTGGCCCCAATTTGAAGGGCACATCCCCAGTGGGAATGGAGCGGTGGTGCCCTGAAAATCGTGGCACAAAACATACTGGCCAAGAAATTCAGTGGGCTTTGCGCCCAGTTACTGCCCAAATAGGGTTTCTGCGCCAGTGTAAGAGGGTGCGCTGATATTCAGCGCTGCGGTAATGGCGGCGGCAGCCGGTAGCGCTGCGCCGACACCGATGACGTCATCGGTGTGCACAGTGCCCCGGATCCGCCCCGCTTCCGGCCCAAACCCCATATTTAGTTGCGGTCGCCTCTTCTGCAGCGGCCGCAAACAGCGATTGAAAAACGGGGCCGTACTGCTGCGCTACTGGGGCGCTTTAAGGTGGAGGTGCGGCCGGCCGCTTTTTCGGCGGCCACCTGCCCGCACCTCCTTCCCCGGCCTTCTCCACCACCCCCCCCGTGGCATTGCCGGCTGCTTTCCGCGAGCCCGGCACTTCTCCGTGGTGCCGGGCTCATTTGCCGGCACAATCCAGCGGTGATCTCCCCGTTGCAGGCACCTCCACCTTAAGAGAAGGAGGAGGCCTGCATTACCGCAGCCTGCCGCACCGCATCGGGTGGCGCAGCGGCACTTAGAGCGCTGATATTCAGTTTCAGCGCCCCAAGCGGTGGCGGGCACACCCTGGAATAGCGCCCGGTTCCGACTTGGGGCGCGAAAAGTGAATATTTGACGGTCGCACATGGCTCCGCGCCCAGCGCTAACTTTTGGCCGTTAGCCAGCTGGCGGGGCCATAGTGAATTTCTAGGCCACTGCCTCTGAACTCGAAATCACCCCCGCCATATAATTAAGTAAATGCATCTAAACTTATTTGATGTAGTATATAATATATGTCTACATAAGGACACATGTTCATGCTGAAATACTTGACTGTTGACAAACTACAGTTTAGATTTTCAATGAAGTAAAAGTGGAGCCTACTATTTTACACTGGAGTAGAACATGTCACCTGGGGTGGCAGTGGAATCCCTTCAGCACTCCCAGACTAAGAAAGAACAAGTCAGCTAAAGTTGCTGCTTCTGATTTCTATATCAGAACCCTTGTTAGCTGTGTGTACATTGAATGAGAAATTATTAGAACTGCTTCTGATGATACCCATGGTCAGCTAGCCTACTGTCTAGGTTTACATATGAATAATAGTCACTCAGGCAAAGTATCAGAGAGCTCTTGTCACCTATGGCCATGTATGACAATATGAATTGCCACCCTCCAGAAGAGAGGGACAACAGGAGCAAACCTAAGGGGGGGTGTAGGGGGTTTCTCTTGCTCGTTCTGGTCTCCTGCCAGGCTTTGTGCAATAATTACCCTTGAGTGGTTCGACCCACTCTCCCCTACAGTTCTAGACCTTGGACTTCGATGCAGAGAACTGTAGTGCAGAGAAAGGACTCAATAGACCAGGTTGAATAGCACGAAATGGATGCTTTTATTTTTAAACAGTTTGAAGCATTACAAAATACATGTCATAGGCACAGATTAAAGTAACTACAATCATGCACAAATTTATGAACTTGACTCTATGGAAATGGGGAACACACGGCACATCGTAAAAGGGGAAACACATTACGATTTAACCTTACTCCCTCCCCTAAATACCTAAACTAAGTTTCGATTTGAGGAACTCGGGATCATGCTCACCACTATCAGAATCGCAAAAAGGGGTTCGCAATCTTTTAGCACAGCTTTCCGTCGTCACGTGGATCTGGAAACTTCTGGCGCAGTCGATATTCTCTCTCTCTCGATGCGGCGGGGTAGACACAGCCTCGATGAGCGCTCGTCAAGGTTGAGATCCATTATTGTGGATTTGGGTTCATGGAGCAGTCCCTGCCACCAATGTGATATTGAAGAAATGGATGCACGTGTCGAGGCCTTGCCTGGCTAGGCTCGGAATGTCCTTTTTATCCGACCTGGATCGTCGGTTTTTCCCGAGGGTGTCTTCTCCTTCGGCCTGGGTCGTCGATGATCTCCCGACAACAGCACCCAGGCCACCCTCGTCGTCTTCCCGTCGTGGCCAAGCCTTGTCTGGCTGAACGCCGATCGTGTCCCGAAATCGAAGTGCTGCCTTGCACTGAAAAGTCCGTCCGAAGCGTCCTCGAAAAGAAGAAACGTCTTGGTCGAATTCCGAAGAAGTGAAACGTGAACTTGATCCTGGATCTGTGTAACCGTCACTTTGATGGACTTTCAATCCATAGTTATACCCTTTTGGGACAGTCTTATCTCCCGCCAAATCATAGTCCTGTCTTTGTATTAATTTTGGCGGGCAGAAATCTCTGCAGGGGCGCTTTGTCTTGTAACGGGAGCCGGTGATAACTTAACAGGCCTTCCTGGCCGATAATGTCTTTTAATGTCTTTTACATTGTCACCGTGACTCGGTTCGCATATTGATCGGTCTGGAGATTTCCCTTGATGGCTGTTAAACGGTTTCTCCTTTGTACATTAAATGGGTATAAGTGTTCATGCATTGTCCGCCCATATCCTGATGGGCCCCATCCTGTTTGCCTGAAACCGTCCTGTACTTAGAATCCATTGAATATGTATGCTGTTTCCCTGAGTTTCGGTTTCCCGATACTGGCTTTCGCGGGCTTACTGTTTTCAATCCACAAGCCTGTCTGGCTTGCAGTAACAGAAATCAAATGGTCCAGAAACTGATCACGAGGCCCAGCGGCCATTTTGTATGCCCTTTTATCAAAGGTTTTTCTGTGCAAGCTTACTTTGGTCAATAAACTGTCTTATTTTATCCTGTTTTCTTGCGTGATTATTGCTGAAAATTTCGAATCTTACAGGCCCCCCTGTGATACTGATAGCTTGCTAGAGGTATCAATGATCCTTGGTGAGCAAATTTTCCCTGATTCCCCACATCCAAACATTCCTGGCACTTAACTATCTATGACCCTCACGACACATGCAGTTCCCATTTCCGAAAAAACGAAAATTACTTTGTGCACATTTGGACAATCATAGGCAGCACTTCTTAAACTATAACACATTCATCTGTCAGATGTGCAGGGGTTGATACCCTCTTGCACCACCTGCATACACCTTTTGTTCATCCAAAAACTTAAGAACGACTAATAACATAACAATATTCATATGCTTAAAACAAAAACACGCAAATGGCCAAAATCTAAAAATGGAGGGACGCCTAACCTTCAATACAAGCAACTTAAAGTGGGGTGTCTTCTTCCCCCATTCGCACATAGCGTTCTCTCCATTCTCCTGTGTTCTCGTGCCTCTGGAGGCGTTTGCCTCTTTTGCAATGCACAAATAGCAAAAATATCACAATTAAAACCTAACACACTACTTGGATGTGGGATGCTATTCTAATCCAGGCTGGGACCTCTATGTTAGTGAACAAGTCCCACCATGGTGGGATGACTATGTCCAATATGTCTTTTCCTATCTCTAAAGTCTTCTGCTCCAGTGTGTAAAAATGTTTCTGTGAAACTATAACGGCTTTTAAAATCTTGGTGAGGTGTTCGGGAAGAGGGGGAATGACATAACCAAAATGTGCAACGAATCGTTGCAAGTCCGTGAAATTCTCTTTGACAGTGAGGTGAACGGTGGAGGGTGCAGGAATGGGAACAATTCGTTGTTGTGCCACTTGAACCTTGGCCCTGGGTTTGAAACAGAAACTGCTATCACTGATCGAACACCACTCGTGTTGTCCGTAGCGGTAGTGAGGCGCTGCAGTGGTGACGCAGTATGTCCCACCCCCGATATATGCTACCTGCGGGGGCACATGGTCCTCTGCCATTGCCTCCATGGTGCAATTTATCGGCTTCGCGCTAGCAGTTCTGAACCCGCACTGTGGTTTCAAAAAGGCATTCAAGTGCTGGGGACACAGGATGATGTGTGCTCCCCGGCTCCGACACCCCGAGAGGTCGGTGCCTGTCATCGTACGCTCCCATCTGATGACGGAAGGCGGGACCACTGCGTAACGAATGTGTGCGCCCCCCTGAATGACTCCAATGTTCTCCACCCTGTATACCGGGGCGGGCTTTGCTGCGGGACCCAACACCGGCATTCTTACCACTATTCCCATGATAGTATGATTCAAACGTCCGCAGTCCACTGGGACTGGGTACGCTTCTGCAGCTAGTCTGAGCTGGCACGGGCTTAATGCATTCTCAAAAGGGTGGAGCGCTTGCAAGTGCTTGTTGCTGATCCAGGACGGGACCAAACCCTGTTTTAAATCCTCAAGATTACTGCGGCCCTCGCCCAGTAACCACGCCCCGTATAGCACACAGGCCTCGCTTTGCGCAGCTTGATCGGACGCATTCCGATCCTCCTTAATGAGCGCATTTACCGTTCTCGTGTGTTTCTCCAGCTCAGCTATTATTTCCTTAAAGTGTAGTGTCATGGCCTGGTCCTCATGTAACTCCGAACCCACTACCTTATTTTCGTCTGTCAGTATGTTCCTTAACTGGGCTTTTAAACCGTTGATCTGTGTCTGCAGCTCCACGTTATCTAGAGCGTTGACGACAGATGTCCCGGTATTAAAAGCAGTGAATATGTCATTTACTGTACCCCTTCTTTGCCTCCCGACTCGATCCAAAACTTCTGGTGGTGTGGTGTATAATTTGTCTTTGTCGATGTCGGCAAAGTCAAACTCGTAAAACTGTCTAAACATTCGGGTTAACAGGACCTGGTATAATTGTTCCGTTTCTTTGGGACACCACTCCGGCAATCGCACCTCAGTGAGGTTTAAAATCACTGAGGCCACCCGTATTGTACCCCTTGGTACAGCACCTGACCGGTGGGTACCAATACTAAACCGTTCCCGGGTCCCTTGGTGGTGGTTGGGCACCCTTCTTTCTGGGCTAGTGCTACCGGAAGCATGGGCAGGGGCTTGCGTGGGCGGGTGATGAGTTCAGTGGCGTTTACCGGAATAGGGGAGTATGGGGCTCCGCACGCTCGAGTGCTGACATCCCATCTCATCCCCTTTCCTTCATCCTGCCACTGCCTCTGGAAGAAGATGGATACGCCCTTGGGGCAAACGCGTTTTGAACCCCACATACAGACATATATTCCTTCCTCTGGTTCCCACCATTTGTCCCAACACACACGTAATTGTCCGTGAGTCCCCGTAATAGTCCGATGGGTATTATTACCCAGTCGCTCCCACTCGACCGTAGAGTTCTTCATGTCCTTTCCCAGCTTTCGCAGCCACCACCATCGCCTTAGTGGTACGTTCCCATTGCACACCAGACAGATCCTCTTTCCCACGGTAACGCTGACTCTGGGTGCAAGGATCCTCACCCGAGGGCACGTTAACGAAGTCTCTTGGTAGGCAAAACCGAAATTGCTGGAGTATTCCGTGGAATTCGTCCCCAGCCAACCTGGCCATCTCCCCTGGTGGAAGTAGGTGGCGGTTTCCTCAACCTCTCGCTCCCCCGTCCCATCCGTTGCGATGGGGGCCGTGTCCCCGGAACACCCGAAGATGATGACGTCCTTGGTGCGGCCTCGGTAGGCCCACCCGCACCCGATCGCCACGAACACGATGAGAATCTTTTCCATCATATCCCAGGTTTCTGTAACCAATAAAATGATGTAGCCGGGCTCCCAATAGGTGCTGGCCTAATTAAATGGACGCGCGGGTTCCTGGACCCCGCTCCCAAACAAGCACACATACCGGGCAGACTTCAAAATTGTACTCTTAACATTTCTCAACACCGTAAAATTTATATTCCTTAAACTATCATCATAATTACCTAACTTAACTTATGTACAGCGCCGCCCTCCGCCGGGCGGCCTACTGAATTCCTGTGAGGGCTGCAGCGTGCCACACCCTGTGGTGGGGCTGCACTGGCCTTCAGCTTTGATCCCCCGCAGCCTGTCGCTGTTGAACGGGAACCATGCCTTTCTGGGGCTGCTCTAAACCGAGGTTGGGAAAAATGGGGAGAATCTGGCCAAAACTTTCTGGGCTGGGGCGCTCGAGTCGACCTACGAGGGGCTGCTTTGGGTGAGGCTCCCGGGGCTGATGGACCGGGGGTTGGGACTGTCACTGTCACAGCCTGTGGTTCCACCACAGCTGCCGGCTCCAGCTCCCCTCCCTCAGGCTCCGCCCCCCCGGGGCCGGGATTTGTGGCTTCCGACTCCACCTCACCTGCCCCTACAGGTAGTGAGTCTCCGCCCCCATTCCCTACCTCCCCCAAGCTTGAGTCGAGGGCGGGATCGTCGTCCTCTGACTCTTCCTCCTCCGTGATTGGGTCTAAGGCGAGGTCGAGCTGTTCGGGCTCTTCCTCGTCCGAATCCCAAATTAGAGGGGAGACCTCCCACTCCGATGGGGTGGCCCCTCCCTTCACGCAGGCTACTGTTCCAGCCTGTGTGGTCTGTGACTCTGTTACAGGCTGAGGATTTTTGTTCTCAGACCTGGTCCCTTTTGTTGGCCCTTGTGCACCCGACTTAAACAGTTTACACTGGTTAATGTGAAACCATTTGGTATGTCGGGGCACCTTCACTGCATAAACCATGGGGCTGGCCTTGTCTACAATGCTGTAAGGCCCCATGTACAATGGTTCAAAACTCCCTACCCTGGCGTAGTTTCGGACCATGACCTGGTCTCCGACTACCCACTCTTGTTGCTTACGAGGTTCCAGTAACAGTCTATTTCCCTGGTGCTGTCTTCCCATGTTCCCAGCCGCCTGCCCATAAATCTGTTTCAGGTGCTCCAAAAGGGTTTGGACGAATTTGTCTCGCTTCACCTCTCGGAGCTGGCCCTCAGTGAGCACCGGGGCTAGTACATGGGTGGGTGCTCGCATGATCCTTCCAGTCATTAATTCGTGCGGGGAGTATCCCGTACTTTTGGACTGGCTGGCTCGGATCCCCATGAGGACTAAAGGCAGGACCTCCGCCCATTTCTGGGGCGAGCCCATTGTCTCTTTACTCAGCTTTTCCTTGAGGGTCCGATTCATGCGTTCAACAATCCCGGATGACTGGGGATTGTATGCTACGTGCCACTTCCCCTCAATGCCCAAGAGCATGAGGGCGTTCTGCATTACTTGACTGGTGAACTGACTCCCTTGGTCGGACTCTACATAACGGGGGAGTCCCCACCGTGAGAACACTTCCCGAATCAAGATCTTAGCAGTGCCCAGTGCTGTTGCTGTTCTGGACGGGAAAGCTTCTACCCATTTGGTGAACACATCTACCAGGACAAGGCAGTACTTATATCCTCCCTGGGCGGAGGGCAGGGGCCCTATGTAGTCGACCTGAATCGACTGCCATGGTCCCTCTACCCTCCTGATGTGCCCCATGGGCACCTTCCTTTTGTGGGGGTCTGGGTTGTTTGCAGCGCACACAAGACAGCTTGTGCAGAATTCGCGGACATCGTCCCGAAGTCCCGGCCACCAGCCCGCCTGCTCTACCCGCTGCCAGGTAACCTCAGGCCCGGGGTGTCCCACCCCTGGACCCTCGTGGGCCAATTGCAGGAATTCCCTCCGGTGCTGCTGCGACACAACCCACTGCTCCTCTCGGAACAGCATGCCTTCTTTGACTGAGAGGGCTGCCGTACCGTACGGACCCTCTACCTGCTTGCCTTCTGTGATGGCTTTTAGGACTGTTTTTAGGGCGGGATCCAGGGTTTGGACGGTCTTTAGGTCTGGGGGCGGTGTCACCCCAGTGTTCCCTGGAATTCCCTCCCTGCCTTGGATCGCCGCCACAGGTCCGGGTCCATAGGGGTCCCAGAGAATGCCGTTGCGGGCACCCTCCCTGGCTAGCGCATCCGCCTGCTGGTTGCCCTGACTGCGAGGTTCTGTGGTGGAATGAGCCTTCACCTTATGGATGAACACCTCCCCTTCCTCTCCCACAGCTGCCAGGATCTTTTCCAGCAAGGGCTTAACTGTTAAAGGCCGCCCGTCCGCGGAGGTATATCCGTGGCGGGACCAGATGGCGAGGTACTCCGTACACGAATTGCATGTGAACATGCTGTCTGAGCAAATCGTGTATGGGGTTGGGAAAATCTCGGGGTGGGTAACCACGTACGCCACCGCGGACAGTTCAGCCTGCTGTGCGCTCATAGTGCTGGGGAGCTTAATTGCCAGGGCAATGTTTGCCGCAGGGTCATAAACTCCACACCCTGTGAGTCGTTCGCCAGCAGATACAGTGCTAGAACCGTCTACGTAGATTTCGCGGCCTGTGGGGTGTATCCCGGCCCGTAAACCTATGTTGACCTCCCATACCCCTTCTACGGAACACCGATGGGCTGTTCCAGGATATACCATGTTGGCTGCGAGCTTTGGCTCGCAGAGGCCTTTAACTTTGAGATCCATCTGGGAAAGGAGGAGGGTCCAGCGCGCAATCCGAGCGCTGCTTACGGTCCCATCCTTAATCCTTCCATCCAGAAGCATCTTTGTGGGGGTGTGATGGGTGAGGAGCGTGATGGGAGAGGTTCCTGTGAAGATCACTGATCTGTTCACAGCCCAATGCGTGGCCAGGAGTTGCCGTTCGCAATTGGAGAAACTCCTCTCTACATCCGTGAGCACCCTGGAGGAATAAACTACCGGTCTCAGCTTGCCGTGCCGCTCCTGGAGCAACACGGCGCTCAGGCTGTCCCCACTAGCGGCTACCTCCAGGAAGAGCTCCTCTCCCCCATCTATGGCCCCTAGGGCTGGCGCGGTCTGCAGATCTCTTTTCAACTTCTCGAATGCCGCCTGGCACCCCTCATCCCAAGACCACTCGACTCCCTTGTGTAAGAGTCGGAGTAGCGGGGCTGCTGTGGCAGCATAGTCCTCGATGAAATCTCTGCAGTACCCGGTCAATCCCAAAAAGGACCTTACACCCGTTACTGTGTTGGGGATCGGCAGATCTTGTACTGATTCCCTTCTGGCCTTATCTATGGCTCTTTCTCCAGCGCGGATGGCCAGACCCAGGAATTTGACTTCCTGCTGGCCGATCTGTGCTTTCTTTGGGTTTACTTTGAAACCCTTCCTTTCTAACAGTTCCAATAATTCGGCTAATAGTGGGCCGTGCTCCTCCCTTGTGTCCGTGAACAGGAGTAGGTCATCCACATACTGTACTATCTGGTTGGGCTGGCTAAACTCTTTTAAACTCCCCGCCATGCATTGATGGAAAATGCTGGGGCTGTTGTGAAAACCCTGTGGCAAGCAGTTCCAAGTGTACTGTTGCCCTTTGAAAGTAAAGGCAAACTTGTACTGATCCTCCCGCCGCAGCGGAATGGACCAGAAACCGTTCGAGATGTCCAGCACCGTGAACGTGGTCGCCGATGCTGGAATACTCCCTATTAGGTCTGCAACTGCTGCTACCATGGGCGCGCAGGCTGGGATGTTACTATTGAGGACGCTGTAGTCCACCGTGGCTCTCCACGAATTGTCCGGCTTCTTTACCGGCCATAATGGGGAGTTCAAGTGAGTGGCTATTGGTCTCAATACGCCCTGCTGCACCAATGAAGATATTGCGGTCTCCATGTCGGGTTCTGCCTCCTTGGGGAAATTATACTGCTTTTGGGGTCGGATCATGGGGTCCCCATCTACGCTGACTTCAAACCCAGTGACTCTCCCACAGTCGTGCTTGTGGGTGGCAAACGCGGTCAGATTTTCCGACACACACGCCTGCAAGTCCGTTGGGATGTTCGCTACCATGAGCTCGAGATCGTAACCTCCTGACGGCTTCATGGTGCACAGGGCCCCCTTTTTTTCCCTCCCTGGGATTACGACTACCTTACCTAAACCGCTCTCGGCTCCCCAGAGACAGTGATTTCTCAGGTCCACGAGGATCCCGTGTTCCACCAAGAAATCAGTCCCGAGGATGCCTTTTCCACCCCCCTCACTCCACTTCAATAGGATACACGTCCATGTGGTGTGGAGTGCTCACAAATGAATGGAGAGCGGGATGGAGTACGTGCCAGCCTGTTCTCTGCCTGTGAAACCCGCTACTGAGAATGGAGCCTGGGTGGACAGAGGTGAGGCAAAAGGTCTAGCTGTGTGGATCACAGTACACGAAGCTCCCGTATCCAACAGGTAACTACCCTTTTCCCTTTCCACCTCCATTCCCACCACAGGTCTTCTCCAGGCGTCATAGCGGAGCGGACACAAGTAGACGGGCTGCGCAGGCGTCAGTCATTTAGGTGCTTCGGTTGGGGTCTCGGGAGCGATAGGGCTGTTGGCGACCGCTACCTTCCCCTGCGAGGTCATCAGAGACCGCATAGTCTCCAAGATTGACTCAATCGTAGCGGGATCCACAACCGCACCACCTCCTGTTGTTGGGGCAGGGGCTACGGTTGGGTTCTGGGCTGGTGCTGGGGCAGCGGTCTGGGCTTGGGCTTGGACTGGTGCTGGGGCAACGGTCTGGGCTTGGGCTCGGGCTTGGGCTGCGGTGAACATTCTCTCTCTCTTATCCTTCCATGGATTTCTACAGTCCTTGCGCCAATGACCCTCCTTCCCACACCCGTAACAACTGCTGTTGGCTTGGGGAGGGCGATTCCCCTCCTGATGCCATTCCTTTTTAGCAGAAGCTGCGGGCCTTGCCTCATGTACCTTTCTTTTTAAAACAGGCGTTTTCCTACCCTTGTTGTTCCTGTAACTGATCGTGAGCTGATCAAGTACTAGTTCCTCCGTGGAGCGGGCGTTAGTGGGGTCAAACCATGCTTTGGCCTGCTCCCTCACTATTGGCAAGCAACCTGCTACCAGGCACCAGAGCCAATGAGCCCTTTGTTCATCATTTAGCGCGTTCCGTTCCGGTCCTCCCGGGCAGCTGCGCCGATACACGGGCCACAACCTTCCGGCAAAAACCCGTGGGGGTTCTCCCTCTAGCTGCACTGTCTTTTCTAAACGGAGGAACGGAGTTCCGTCACCCTCTCCTATAATCTCCAGGATCTCGTCCCGTAACAACTCATATTCCCTGTGCCCTCTCTTGCTCTCGTCAGGGAGACACTGGAGGAGCGAGCTGTCCAGGGAGAACAGCAGCATCTTAGACTGTTCAGCCCCGTCGCAGTCATTAACTGCTGCGGTCTGCTCCACGTCCCTAAAATGGACGGAGGGATCTCCTGACTCGGAGAGTTTTGGGATGTGACTTATCATTGCCCTCAGCTGTTGTGCGCTGTGGGGCATTATGATCTGATTCACAAGGGGTCCGTCCTCGCCATTGTCTTCATTCGGAGCGAGCCTCCGGTGTCGAGTTGGACACATCGGCGCCGGCCCCGACTCTACTATCTGGTGTTGCTCTACCTCAAGAATCTCTTCATCTACCGTCTCCGTTTCCTTCCCCGGAGTCCAAGACTCATCATAAGCAGGAGGCGCAGAGGGTTCGGGGGCTGGTTCCTGAACTATCTCTTGTGGAATCGGTCTTTTGGATTCCTTGGCTAGCAATAGCTGGCTCGCTGGTGGGTTTATGAGACACACCACCCCGTTCGCCTTGGCTAGGGCCGTTCTCAGGTCCTCTTGCTCCCGGCGGCAAGCGCTGTGGTCGGTGCTCTCAGATCTATCCTCCATGGCCATCTTATATGCTGCCCTGGTTACCAGAAGTTTTTCCTCTTGGGTCTCTATTTGCTTAGCTAGACGGAAACACCTCTCTCTCATTCTACCTTCACAGGCCTTGGCTTCAATGACCTGACATTTTAAATACTCTACCCGGGTTTCGTGGCAGCGAGTTGTGGAGTGGCGTTCCTGATTCAGCGCGTTAAGCGATTCAATCAGTTTTTGACCTCCCGCAACCTTTTCCTCTACGTCTGTAAGCAACCCTTTGATCTGGGCTGTTTGTGCTGCAACGACTTGGTCCAAAAGCTGGACTTGCTTCTTGTAGCACATCAGCCAGACCGCCTTTTCTACAGATTTCTTATGCTCTTTACCCTCTGTCCACTTGATGGCTGCGTCTAGCGGGTGCCTATCCCTTAATAGGTCAGATATCCATTGTTTTGTGAGGTAGACTTTTCAAAAAACATAATCCGCTATTCTTTCATCCATCACATTTTGTTTATTCAGACCTTGATCTAACACACTACTTTCCTGCTGCCAAGGTCCTGCCGCGGTCGCCATTTCTGTAGGGGTTTTCTCTTGCTCGTTCTGGTCTCCTGCCAGGCTTTGTGCAATAATTACCCTTGAGTGGTTCGACCCACTCTCCCCTATGGTTCTAGACCTTGGACTTAGATGCAGAGAACTGTAGTGCAGAGAAAGGACTCAATAGACCAGGTTGAATAGCACGAAATGGATGCTTTTATTTTTAAACAGTTTGAAGCATTACAAAATACATGTCATAGGCACAGATTAAAGTAACTACAATCATGCACAAATTTATGAACTTGACTCTATGGAAATGGGGAACACACGGCATGTCGTAAAAGGGGAAACACATTACGATTTAACCTTACTCCCTCCCCTAAATACCTAAACTAAGTTTCGATTTGAGGAACTCGGGATCATGCTCACCACTATCAGAATCGCAAAAAGGGGTTCGCAATCTTTTAGCACAGCTTTCCGTCGTCACGTGGATCTGGAAACTTCTGGCGCAGTTGATATTCTCTCTCTCTCTCGAGGCGGCGGGGTAGACACAGCCTCGATGAGCGCTCGTCAAGGTTGAGATCCACTATTGTGGATTTGGGTTCATGGAGCAGTCCCTGCCACCAATGTGATATTGAAGAAATGGATGCATGTGTCGAGGCCTTGCCTGGCTAGGCTCGGAATGTCCTTTTTATCTGACCTGGATTGTCGGTTTTTCCCGAGGGTGTCTTCTCCTTCGGCCTGGGTCGTCGATGATCTCCCGACAACAGCACCCGGGCCACCCTCGTCGTCTTCCCGTCGTGGCCGAGCCTTGTCTGGCTGAACACCGATCGTGTCCCGAAATCGAAGTGCTGCCTTGCACTGAAAAGTCCGTCCGAAGCGTCCTCGAAAAGAAGAAACGTCTTGGTCGAATTCCGAAGAAGTGAAGCGTGAACTTGATCCTGGATCTGCGTAACCGTCACTTTGATGGACTTTCAATCCATATTTATACCCTTTTGGGACAGTCTTATCTCCCGCCAAATCATAGTCCTGTCTTTGTATTAATTTTGGCGGGCAGAAATCTCTGCAGGGGCGCTTTGTCTTGTAACGGGAGCCGGTGATAACTTAACTGGCCTTCCTGGCCGATAATGTCTTTTAATGTCTTTTACACTGTCACCGTGACTCGGTTCGCATATTGATCGGTCTGGAGATTTCCCTTGATGGCTGTTAAACGGTTTCTCCTTTGTACATTAAATGGGTATAAGTGTTCATGCATTGTCCGCCCATATCTTGATGGGCCCCATCCTGTTTGCCTGCAACCGTCCTGTACTTAGAATCCATTGAATATGTATGCTGTTTCCCTGAGTTTCGGTTTCCCGATACTGGCTTTCGCGGGCTTACTGTTTTCTATCCACAAGCCTGTCTGGCTTGCAGTAACAGAAATCAAATGGTCCAGAAACTGATCACGAGGCCCGGCGGCCATTTTGTATGCCCTTTTATCAAAGGTTTTTCTGTGGAAGCTTACTTTGGTCAATAAACTGTCCTATTTTATCCTGTTTTCTTGCGTGATTATTGCTGAAAATTTCGAATCTTACAGGGGTGAAAGAAAAAGTCCATTGCAGATTTAGCAAGCAAACAACTTAGCTTGTAGTACCCAGTATAATTCTATTTCTATAGTCCTTGGGAATAGCCATAAAAATCATCATATGATCAAATTGTATAAATATTGGAAAGGTAAGTATAGCACCTATATCATAATATTACACTGATTGGTTTAGATTGAACAAGCTTAGTTCTGATTTTATGCATCCCTTAGGAACAAAGTTGAACTCTGCAGACAGGCAACCATAGCACTATTTGAGTTTAAATAAAGGTATCACTCATCGTTACATTCATTTAAAAATACCATGGGCAATATACCTTAGGGTAAGGAATGTTTCATTAACTTTGACCATAAGAACGACTTACAGGAAGTGTATTAACACCTCCCAATTTATCATGATCATTCTACTGATCCATTATCCATCATCATGAAAACCTGGCATAAAGCAAAAAGAGTTGGTGACAACACATTATTAAAGGTTTATTTTCTTTGTCAGTACTGAAGAAACTCTTCCTTTCCTCACCTTAGTCACCATAGCAGACATTTTAGGAATTTTGCCATCACCATGCTTCAGTACAGTTCTGAACCATCATGCTTTCTTTAGGAGCTCACAGCCACTTATGCACATGAATTGAAGTTGCTTTTAGTGTCAGACATTCCTCGTTGCTACCAGATTATATTGGCTTGCCTACTTTTCTCAAAAAATTGTCAATGAAGATTGCTGGGCATTAGCCCACTAAGATGTTTTAGCTTTCTCAGGTAGTTTCAGGGAGTTTGTAAAATGGTAACTTTTTATTTTTGTTTCTGAAGACATTTAAGTATGTCTTGATAATTGGGAAAAAGAAATTGCTATTTCAATTAAAGACCCTTCAAAATTAGTTTACTAGTGGCTTATTTTTTCCCCCTAGTATTGTTATAACCTTAATGTATTCTACCTTGAGGCAAACACTAAGAGCTGCAGTGACTATTGTCTTGTATTTAATGCATAGGAACACTACTTTGCATTGTATAATGTGCATGAATAAAATATATTCCAATCCCTTTTAAAGGATGACTGACGTAGTGCATTGTACCAAGCATTTTTTCAGCATTTTGATGTATTCTTTGTTCCATCGATTTACCTGACAGACTGAGAGCTCTTAAAAGTTCAAATTAATTCATCTTCTGGCAGAAAGCCAAGTTCCAAGTGGCTACTTTAGCCATCTTTATCGAAGCAGCATATTATTTATATGAAATCACTGATGAGTACATGGATTCCTTTTTTACATAGAACAGAAATGTTAATTAATTAACTTCCCCATTTCTTCATCACAAAAACCTGCTGATTGGAGCGAAGCATAAGATTATGACATGAGGTTGGTCTTCTGTTGATTAACTCATTCATTTCATTGCTTTTGGAACAGTAAAATTCAGCCTGCGCAAAAGTATCCAAATGTGTTTTTGTGAAAGAACATAGATAAGACCAATGCTATGGAGTACTTTTCCCAAGTATATCAATAACTCCAATAACTCTAATGACACCAGTGCACCTATTGTACTTGCTGATAATTATTCAATTCTTCATTGTAGTGCACGACCAGCATGCTTTTGCACAGTTTTCCTTACATTCCTGAGGGGGCAGTGGGGTAAAAGCTGCATTGCAGGATGAATGATAGTCATAAGAAATGCTGCCAAGTTATAAGTTACAAATCACAGAGGAGTATAGTATTGTGTCCCATGGCAGTTCCAGGAGGCACATTCCTTTAAGGCAACAGCATAGTTGCAGTGCCACCATGAGGGTCTATTTTTTATGGCATACTGCAAACAAAATGTGCCATGGCAAATGGGGACGGTAGTTAGAATAGCTACACTTTTTGCATCATGGGAAAATATATTTGTAAAATATTGTGCAAATGGACTTTATTCACAGCACCAATATAATAAAGTTAGGCAGAAAGAAATGCTAATCTGTAATTTGTCTAAATGCAACATATGTCTGTATCAATACTGTTTGTATTAGATTGCTTCAAACAGCAGTAAGTAGGAAATAATATGAGTTACCTTTCATTGTTTGCAGGTGTACAACTGAGAAGGATGACCTACAGAGCTGTTCTACTTGGAACTATGCTAGTGAGACAATCCAAAACAACAGATCGAGGATATGGATAGGGATTATTAATGATATTAAATTGCAGATCACAACTTTTGCAATAGCAGTTCACAGATTATCCCAACGAAGTGTGATCAGTGTTTTCACACAAATACTTCAAAACAACACACATAGTCTAAGCTGAATCTAGAGCATCCCTTCTCCAAAGCCTTTACTGGTAATCTCCCTACTTTCACCTTTACAAACTTCAGCTCATCCAGAACGCCACACGCATGTCCTCTCTTACACAATATTCCGCATACGCATCACTGTGGTCCTCAGTATACTCCATTTACTCCATCATCTTCATCTTCAAATTTCTCCCTGGCCTCACTCCACCCTATGGGCTCGATTTTAACTCAGTTGCGGACTGTTGTCGTATTATCCGAATTTCGTGTTTCTCACACGAATCTAAATGGATGTGGGAGATTGATGCAATTTTAACTCAATTGGCCAATTGATTTCCAGCATGTGGGAAGCCTTTGCAAAGGGGTTTTTCATGACTGAAAGTCCCCTCCGATGACATCATCATTGCTGCTGAATTTAAGGTCCACAGCAAGCCTTGCTTCTTCTGCAGGCTTCCAAGCTTCCTCCATTTGGTGTCAGAGGGACCTGCAGGAAAGATGACAAGCGGGAGGGCAAGAGCAGCTCCTCACTTTGACGAGGTGGCACTGCAGGTATTGGTGGATGGGGCTAGGGCCAACAGGGAGGTCCTGTTCCCTTCATCAGGGAGGAAGAGGCCTCCCACTCAGACCAAGGCTGTGTGGATGCAGGTGGCTGAGGAGGTCAACTCCTTGGGAGTCACCCACAGAACCTGGATACAGTGCAGGAAAAGATTTCATGACCTTCAGTGCACTGAGGGAGGGGAGGAGTGTCTGAGGGAGGGGAGGGGTGTCTGAGGGAGGGGTGTCTGAGGGAGGGGAGGGGTGTCTGAGGGAGGGGAGGGGTGTCTGGGGGAGGGGAGGGGTGTCTGGGGGAGGGGACGGGTGTCTGGGGGAGGGGATGGGGTGTCTGGGGGAGGGGATGGGGTGTCTGAGACAGGGGAGGGGTGTCTGAGGGAGGGGAGGGGTGTCTGGGGGAGGGGAGGGGTGTCTGATGTGAGGGGAGGGGTGTCTGGGGGAGGGGAGGGGTGTCTGGGGAAGTGGAGTGGTGTCTGGGGGTGGGGAGGGGTGTCTGGGGGATCTGATCCCCATTGCCTTTCCTCACCAACACTCAGCTTTAGCAATGTCTTCCTCCACATCCCACTTGACACTGACATCCATGCACCCTTACCCATTCCCTCTCTCCCTATGCTCACATTCACGTAACTAATCGACCATGTAGCCTTCACACTCCCTATCACTCTGATGCTTTGAACACAACTGACAACACACAGGGAGGGCCCTTGGTCTTGCAACCTCACTCCATCTTTGTCTCCTTCTAAGTATCTATGCTATGCAATCTCTACACTCACTCCTTCATTCTCACTCAACCTCCACTTGTCTCCCTCATTGCAGGAAAAGAGAGCTCACAACAAAAGAGAGCGAGCCAGGACAGGAGGAGGTCCACCCTCAATAGCCCACCTGAACCCCTGGGAGGAGGCCGTCCTGGAAATCATGGGCATTGAGGATGAGTCGTGCATGGGGGAATGGACAGACGGGTGCAACACAGCAAGCTGGTGACAGAAAAGTTTCGCATCTCTCTCTTTTACATTGCATGAGTTGCTGATAATGATTGTGAAGCTGTAACAGATGCACTTATGAGCATCTGCAAAAAGCTATGTGCATGTAGCCTTTGCATCACATCTCTGACTCTTTCCTTTATTTCCCACAGGACCAAGACAAGCATCCGTCCCCCCTAGCCAGGAAGAAGAGGCTGAGCAGCCAGACTCTTCAGAGGAGTCAGCAGAATTCAGCACACCCAGCAGCAGTGCAGACACTCACACCTCGGTGGGACATTCGGGACAAAGAGTAGTGTTGTCAACTGGTGTATCACAGCTCATAAGTGAGCATCAGCAGATTGTGGAGACAGGGACAGCAGTGGAGATTCCTAGTGGGAGTGCGCAGGATTCTGCCAGCTTGGCTCAGCAGCATGTCGACCCTTTACCTCTGGGTCCATCCATAAGATCAAAGGCGATGGAACTCCAAGCACAGGTGCAGGAGTCTCTGGCAGGTTTTGCCTCTAGGGTCACTGCGAGTGTGGAGTGAATGGAGGAGTACATAGCGAACATGAGCAGAGCCTTATTGGAGTCATTGGCGCATGAAGACATCACCACGGAAAGGATGGCTACCGCCGTGGAAATGATTGCTAACTCCATGGTAAGGCTGGCTACCATACAGGAGAGGATGGCTACGGTACAGGAGAGGAGGGCTACAGCCATGGAGGAGCTTAGTCGCCAGGGTATGGAAAACATGGTCATTGTTCAGAATAGAATGACATCTCTTGAGGAGCGATGGGCATCTATTGAACAGAGAAACCAGACCTTCATGGAAGTCCTTCTGAGTAGGACAGCCATTGCAGATGCCGGTCCCCATGGCCCCCCTGATATGCAACAAGATGCTCTCCAGCCACTTGCAGGCGCAGAGGGGGACCTGACCCATGAGAGGGAGGTTGGTGGCAGAACTCAAGGAAGTGGGGGTTCCTCTCCAAGCGCTCACACTTCCATGCCACTGCAGAGCCCTCGGTCAGAGCCCCACCAGAGTCCACACCCAAGTGAGATAGATGTCTCAACCCCTGCACAGCCGCAGGAGCAGCAGACTATTGACGAGCACTGACAGGCTCGCAACCCCAGAGGACGCCCGCCAAAGGGGTCAAGACAGGAGCAGCAGGAAAGTGAGCAAGGGGCCTCCACATCTGCTGAAGTCATAGGGGAAGCACTACGTAGGAGCACGCATAAGAGGAAGATAAAGCACAAGTAGTGTAAGGGGGGCATCTTTTAACTGGTTTATGGTAATTTACCTGGCCAGCAGCCTTTGCCTCTGAGCTCTGACCAATTCCAACCTTTTACCTGGTTTACGGTAATTCACCTGGTCAGCAGCCTGAGCCAGGGTCGCAGCCCTAGTTGGCTGGGAACCTTCTCCCCCATGTCCAAAACCTGTTACCAGCTCCCCTGCAAGAGGAATTGCTATCCCTGCCCCCCCAGGGTCCCACTTCATAGGGAGAACCATTCTAGAGGCTGGCTGGGAAGCTGGGCCCTTTAAACAGGCGACTGCCCTGCGCGAATCTCCTCCCCTGAGTCCCGCGGCAGAGGCTGTGAAGCCTCTGTATACAAGCATCGGCCGCGCCTGCGCAAACCTCCTCCTCTTTGTCCCACGGCAGAGGCTGTGAAGCCTCTGGCTTCAAACAGGCGATCGCGCCTGCGCGGGAAAACAGAAGAGGGGCCGCTAGGGTTCCCCAGGCAACCGCGCCTGCACATCCGATTTGTTTAAAGGGCTGGGGAACTGCTACACTAGCGCAGGCAACCGCGCCTGCGCATCCGGTCTCTTTAAAAAAGGTTGGAAGAACCGTTGGGTCTTCCAAGCAGGCTTCAGCGCCTGCACGTTTATTCTGGGCAGCTGGGATCGTTAAATTGCCAACTGCGCCTGCGCGCTCGGCCTCATTGTGAGCAAGAGTCGCTGGGGATTCCGGGTTCACGACTGCGCCTGTGCGAACCCGACGTTGGGGAACCTCTTCCCTCAGCCGCGCGGCTGCACCTGCGCGGGAAAACTGTGTAAGAGCCTCTCGGAGTTTCGGCTCCGCGCCTGCGTGAACCCGGTGTTGGGGAACCTTTTCCCTCAGGCGCTCGACTGCGCCTGTGTGGGAAAAGTTAAGAAAATCTGCTGGGTGTACGGGCTGTGGAACCGTGCTTGCGTGAACCTGATCCTGGCAAAACTCTCCCCTCAGGCGCACGACTGCACCTGCGCGAACCTTCTGTTCAGAAGACTGGGGGATTCCCGTCTCCAGACCAGCGACTGTGCATGCGCGGGCAGTCTCCAAGCGATCTGTGAATGGATGGGCAGCAGCCTGCTGATTTCTGATCCGAGGCTGCTGTTTCTCCATTTCTAAGCCACATAACCTTTCCAAATTTAAACTTTGGTTTGAATTTAAGCTTTTGCCAAAATTTAGGCCCCACTGGGGTGGGGAAGTGTCCCAATTTGTGGGCAGGACAACCTGTCCCTGGAAGCAAGCCACATTGCCTGTCTTTGTAGGCTGTGAACTTGAACTTGCAAGGACAGCAAACTCATGTTCCCTCACCCAGGTGGCTTTAAATGGGGAATTTTGGACCTGCCTTTTGTCTGGGGCCAAAACTATCCACTGTGTGCCTCCCTTGTCCTGGATTTCTGCTACTGGACCTGCTCTACATGGGCCATGATCTACTTCCTCAATCCTTAGGTCCCAGGCCAGCTTATAAGCTGCTTTTACCTCCCTAACCTTCTCCTCCTGCTCTGTTACTTCTGAGGTGAGGCAGGCATTCTCTTCCCGCAGTCTCATTTCGCTCCTCTTTACTCCTATTATTTGGCACTTTAGGAATTCTATCTCGTTCCTTGCATGGCTTTTTCCCTCGCTAGCTTCTTGGGTGAGGTGTGCGATTTCATCCTGTAGCCTCATCTCACAGTCCCTTGCAGATGGGCAGCATGGTGGCATAGTGGTTAGCACTGTTGCCTCACAGCGCCAGGGACCCGGGTTCAAATCTGGCCTCGCGTGACTGTCTGTGTGGAGTTTGCACATTCTCCCCGTGTTTGCATGGGTTTTCTCCGGGTGCTCCGGTTTCCTCCCACAGTCCAAAGATGTGCAGGTTAGGTTGATTGGCCATGATAAAAATTGGCCCTTAGTGTTAGGGGGGATTAAATATGTGGGGTTACGGGGTTACGGGGATAGGGCTTGGGTGGGATGGCTGTCGGTGTAGGGACCGGGTGCTAGGGTTTGGATGATCAGCCATGATCTCATTGAATGGCGGAGCAGGGCCGAATGGCCTACTCCTGCTCCTATCTTCTATGTTTCTATGTTTGCCTCTGTGACTTCCTGCATAAGGCGCTCTATAAATGCCTGGCATTTCGTGACCTCTAGTGTGAGGCGTGCATTCTCCCGCACCCTCATTCCACTAGCTCTGGCCTCATACACCTCTCTGAGGCATTCTACCTCCGCCTGGCATTTTTCAAGCTGGGACTCCCGATTCTTAGCCTCTTCAACCTCCTCCTGCACCCTCTTTTCACCCTTCTTAACCCAGCCACCTATACCATGATAGGTCAGCCTACATGCTGCTGCTAACATCCGCAGGGCTACCCACATATTGAAAACAATGAGAGAAACAAGAGCTGATGCTTTCTCCAGATCCAGACCACTTATTAAATCAAAAACTGCCTCCACTCCTACCTGGCTTGCCATTTGTAAGGGGGGCATCTTTTAACTGGTTTATGGTAATTTACCTGGCCAGCAGCCTTTGCCACTGAGCTCTGACCAATTCCAACCCTTTACCTGGTTTACGGTAATTCACCTGGTCAGCAGCCTTTTTGGTGCTGCACTCTAAACCAATTTACAAACAGCGGTTTTGAATCGCTACCCCTCCTTCAGTTCTGAGTGGAGGAACTTATAATTAATGATATTAAAATGGACAAGTGGTTTGGATGAGAGAAAAAAATCAAGTTTTATTACCTAAATAAACTACAATCAAATGATAAACTATACCACACAAACACAGTAATTACAGTAAAACTATATAACAGGGGGTTGCAGACAGCAAAGATGAGGGATAAAATGGCTCCAATGTTACATAAACAATCTGAGCAATTACCCTTAAATCACCACCCCCTAACTCCTGCTATGTTGCCTTACTGAGGAGTCAGAACACCCTGCTCACCTCTGGTCCCAGGAAGTAAAAAAGCGATAGCTTCTCAGGAGCTATCATATATACCTTGTGAGCCCCCTCCCCCCTCTGCTGTTTGCCTGTCTGGGAAATTTGCGCCCAAAAAGTTCCAATTCACAAGAGAAAAGCTGTGTTTGGCTAACTCAAAGTGGTTGGACTGGGTCAGTGTCTGCACTGTGGGGCCAAAATGATCCCGCCCACATCTGGAGTTCACCTGGACTAAAACAAAAGAGAATGCAACAGCCCTATTGTCCAGAATGCTAAGTGATTTAAACACATTCAATGCTTAAACGGTTCCTATTCAAGATCCGGTTCTGCAGTTTCAATGCCTCATTGACTGAGAGAGCTCTTTGAATGCTGTGTAAACATAGCAGTTACAAATCGATTGTCTTGCGGTCAGTTCTCAAGTGGGCAATTGCTTAAGTCAATAAACAAACCTTGCCTCTGAAGAGAAAGGGGAACCTCCCTGTTTTGATTGACAGGTCTTTCACACAGACACATTACAAGCTGTACAGGCTTTCCAAACCCCACGGTTCTTGACCAATGCTTTCTGTGGCCATTTTAAAACCTTTGTGATTGCCCAAACTCCAGGGAACGATTTTATTAAGCTGTACTGTCTCAAGGTGTGTGAATATTTTCCACAGAATTCCTCGACTCCTGTGTTGTCCAGGTTCTTTCCATCTCAGAGCAGTCTTTTTGCGGTTGTAGGCACATTTTAAAACATTGTAGACAAGTCACATCACCCAATTCTTCGTCCACGATGTGGACCAATCTTCTCAATCTTCAGGGAAAAATAGAGGAAATTTTTGCAACCGCTTCTTCCCCCCTTTTGATACTCCCAACTTGCTTGTTATATCAACTCGAAGGAGTGAGCAAAATTTCCAGACCCCCTCACAAACAACCATCCCCTGTATTTACCGAACAGCTATCTGCCACTGATCCCCCGAACCGTCCTTTCCCCTAAAATTCAAGAAAAACTGTGGTATGGTAGGCATCTTACAGATACATCAGTTTACAATAAGGGGTCTCATACCCCTACACGCTTGTAAAATTATACAATGTAATCCAAATTTACAAACACCTTTTGAATTATAACTTATTACAAAATGTTGTAATCTCAGTTATACAATGTAATCAAAATGATCCCAAGCACGGAGAGGGTCCAATGCCTCTGCTCGACTTGGAACTATAAAGCAAAATACAAAGAAAATCATTAAACATTTGAAACAACATGCTTAAATAAACCCTGACCATCATGTGCCAATGATGGGTCGTGAAATTCGAGTGGGTATTGCTCCTCCCACCTGGGCAGTAAAAGTAACTTCCACCCCCCTATGATTGTCTTAAACTTTAAAACAGGCAGAATGGATTTTACAGACCAGCCTGCTCTGCCAGCCCTGTGCTGTTCCCTTGTCCCTTTGTGGAGGCGGGGTACCCCTCATGTTTAAAATTCCCTTGGCACAGACCGAGATCGGGGAGTATGGGACCGTAACTCCCAGTCCCTCCCCCTCCCGTCTTCCCTCGACTGGCTGCAGAAAATGATGGGTGCCTGTGTGCCAGCTCTCCCTGGCCCCACACTCAACCTTGGATCCCAGATCCGGCCACCCACTCATCCTCCCCAGCCATACTTCCACTCTAACTTTGCCTGTGGGCCCCCAGGTGAGTTCCTCCCTTCCCCGAACACACTCACATGACTCTTGGGTCTCCCCCTCCTCTATACAATCTTTCCCGGGCCAACACCACCCACTTCCGGGGAACGCGTCCCTATGACCAGGCGCCCGCGCTTCCCCACCATGACTCCTCAACAGCGAGGTCTCCCACAAGTGAAAATTCGGTCAGGATAGTGCTGGGTTGGGGGCCGTGCCCCACCCAGCTGGGGCCATCTCCTCCCCGTAGGAGGAGTAGGCAAGTTCCTCCAGACACTGTCCGGTTTTTCCCGAAGATCGCTGCGGGGTCTCCTGGATTCGTCCAGTGGCGAGGTGATCCCCAACATTCTGTCTTCATATCTTCATTCGGTGCCCAGCTCGGGCTGGGCGAAAGGGCCGCTTCTTGGTCCAATCTCCTGCAAAACTTAATAGGACATGCAGCCAGGTCTCAGTGACCTGCTGCCTTAGGTGGAGACATGGTCGGGTCCCTTAACCTCGGACCAAAATACAAACATTTGGCACACATGTAAACTTAAACTTTTTAAACTTAAACTTAAAACTAGTTATTTCAACAAAACTTAAAATACGCCTTAAAAGCATGCTATATTCACACCAAAGCAATAACACAAATGCCGCCCGTCTCCGGACGGCCAGGCCAATCTCTGGCACTGTCGGAGATTGCTGCTGGCTGCAGCGAAGCTGGACTTCCTCCTGTCTCTGGTCCCTCGCACCTTATGGCTGTTGGGTGGGGACCCCTGCCATTTGGCATCTCCCCGGTTTGGGAGATTGCTGTTTGTGGCAGGTACCCTGGTGACCAGCTTTTCTTGGGCTTGCGGGCCCGCTGAGCCCTTCTGAGGGGCGTCTCAGTGTGGGAAACTTTGGCTGGCGGACCCTGAACCAGGGTCGCAGCCCTAGTTGGCTGGGAACCTTCTCCCCCATGTCCAAAACCTGTTACCAGCTCCCCTGCAAGAGGAATTGCTATCCCTGCCCCCCCAGGGTCCCACATCATATGGAGAACCATTCTAGAGGCTGGCTGGGAAGCTGGGCCCTTTAAACAGGCGACTGCCCTGCGCGAATCTCCTCCCCTGAGTCCCGCGGCAGAGGCTGTGAAGCCTCTGTATACAAGCAGGCGGCCGCGCCTGCGCAAACCTCCTCCTCTTTGTCCCACGGCAGAGGCTGTGAAGCCTCTGGCTTCAAACAGGCGATCGCGCCTGCGCGGGAAAACAGAAGAGGGGCCGCTAGGGTTCCCCATGCAACCGCGCCTGCACATCCAATTTGTTTAAAGGGCTGGGGGCATCTTTTAACTGATTTATGGTAATTTACCTGGCCAGCAGCCTTTGCCTCTGAGCTCTGACCAATTCCAACCTTTTACCTGGTTTACGGTAATTCACCTGGTCAGCAGCCTTTTGCTGCTGCACTCTAAACCAATTTACAAACAGCGGTTTTGGATCGCTACCCCTCCTTCAGTTCTGAGTGGAGGAACTTATAATTAATGATATTAAAATGGACAAGTGGTTTGAATGAGAGAAAAAAATCAAGTTTTATTACCTAAATAAACTACAATCAAATGATAAACTATACCACACGAACACAGTAATTACAGTAAAACTATATAACCGGGTGTTGCAGATGGTGAAAATTAGGGATAAAATGGCTCCAATGTTACTTAAACAATCTGAGCAATTACCCTTAAATCACCACCCCCTAACTCCTGCTAGGTTGCCTTGCCGAGGAGTCAGAACACCCTGCTCACCTCTGGTCCCAGGAAGTAAAAAGCGATAGCTTCTCAGGAGCTATCATATATACCTTGTGAGCCCCCTCCCCCCTCTGCTGTTTGCCTGTCTGGGAAATTCGCGCCCAAAAAGTTCCAATTCACAAAAGAAAAGCTGTGATTGGCTAACTGAAAGTGGTTGGACTGGGTTAGTGTCTGCACTGTAGGGCCAAAATGATCCTGCCCACATCCGGAGTTCACCTGGGCAAAAACAAAAGAGAATGCAACAGCATTCTAGGTAATATAAACACATTCAATGCTTAAATGGTTCCCATTCAAGATCCGGTTCCGCAGTTTCAATGTCTCATTGACTGAGAGAGCTCCTTGAATGCTGTGTAAACATAACAGTTACAAATCGATTGTCTTGCGGTCAGTTCTCAAGTGGGCAATTGCTTAAGTCAATAAACAAACCTTGCCTCTGAAGAGAAAGGGGAACCTCCCTGTTTTGATTGACAGGTCTTTCACACAGACACATTACAAGCTGTACAGGCTTTCCAAACCCCACAGTTCTTGGCCAATGCTTTCTGTGGCCATTTTAAAACCTTTGTGATTGCCCAAACTCCAGGGAATGATTTTATTAAGATGTACTGTCTCAAGGTGTGTGAATATTTTCCACAGAATTCCTCGACTCCTGTGCTGTCCAGGTTCTTTCCATCTCAGAGCAGTCTTTTTGCGGTTGTAGGCACATTTTAAAACATTGTAGACAAGTCACATCACCCAATTCTTCGCCCACGATGTGGGCCAATCTTTTCAATCTTCAGGGGAAAATAGAGGAAATTTTGCAACCCCTACAGTAGTCACAATGGTAGTCACTTGGGTGGAATTTTGTGTTTAGTGTAAAAATGCCATCATGTCGTAATTATGCATAAAAATTCTGATGGCAAATGTTGCAGCTGTCGCGTCTGTCATTTCGCTATTGGGACTTCCACAGTGAGGCCTTAGGAATACTTGCAACTGTCAGTATGGTGGTCAGTTGCTAGGAATCCACTGGTTCTTGAACATTTTCAATGATCAGGTAAGAAGCTGCAAGGCAAAAGTGTTTGATTGACTAGGCTAAGCAAATCTGGCCAGGATGAGTGCGTTCCTTGCATCCCGGGTAGCAATGTTCTCGTGTCATGCTGCCGCTGGTTGAAGGGCCTCTGCAGGATGTTCATTTTCTCCCTCCTCCTCCTCCTCATCCTCCTCCTCCTCGTCCTTCTCCTCCTCCTCATCTGAGGAGGATATGTGAGGAGCCACTTGCACCTCAGTAATTTGCAAGCCAAGACGCTGTGCCATGTTGTGAAGTGCACAGCAATCCACGATGATTCTGGAGACCCTGGCTGCTGAGTACTGCAGGGCTCCACCTGATCTATCCAGGCATCTGAAGTGCATCTTCAGCAAACTGATGGTTTTTTCGATAATGGATCTGGTGGAAATGTGGCTGGAGTTGTAGCGCTCCTCAGCTTCGTCGGGTGGCCTCCTCAATGGCGTCATTAGCCACGTCCTCAGAGGATAGCCCTTGTCTCCATGTAGCCATCCGTTAAGTTGGTCTGGCGGACTGAATAGCAGAGGCACACTACACTGGCGCAGTATGAAGGAGTCATGGCAACTGCCAGGTTACATAGCACAAACATGTAAAATCTCCTTCTTGTGGTCACACACCAGCTGAACGTTAAGGGAGTGGAAGCCTTGCGGTTGACAAAAATACATGGATTGTGATGGGGTGCCCTAAGGCCACATGTGTGCAGTCAACGATGCCCTGCACCCTTGGAAAGTCTGCCAGATGAGCTAATCCAAATGCTCGCGCCGTGACACTTGCTCGATCCTTGGTGAAATGGATGTGATTGTGCGCGAGGGCAAAGAGCGCATTGGTTACCTGCATGATGCAAGTATATGCAGCCGCCTGGGAGATGCCGCTGATGTCTGCTGCTGATCCCTGGAATGAGCCTGAGGCAAAAGAGTTGAGTGCGGTGGTGACTTTGATGGCCACTGGTACAGCTTGTCCACCTGGTCCCCTGGGCAGCAGGTCTTGCGCAGATGTCAGTCGCTACCTCTCGCGAAAGTCGGAGCTGCCTTTGGCACTGCTGCTCAGACATGTTGAGAGAGGTGACCCTGCATCTGTAGACCCTGTTTAGGGGGTATCTCCTGCGCCAACAGGCTTCCAGGCGCTGGCCCCTTCTGGTCTGTGCAGCCTCAGGTGGGTGAGCAGCAGCCTGGCGCTCCTGCTGCTGCTGCTGTTGCTAGTGCTGCCGTCGTTCCTGGTTCTGCTGCTGCCGCAGCTGGTGCTCAAGCTCCTCTAATGCCCAGATGGGTAGGAAATAAATGGCTCCCATGCTTCTGCTATATGCGTCAGTTGAGGAAGCGCTGAGTGATGGTGGCGAGAGGGGTTTCCCAGGAGGCCACGCTAGAGATGGGTGTGAGGCTCCAACCTTCCACCTGTGTTTAAGCCTTGTAAAAGTTGCCCCAGACCTGAGAGCACTAAGTCCTGCCACCTGCAAATGATGGCTGATCAAACCTCTTTAATGGTTGACCTGCAGTTAATAGTCAGCACTCCAATAGTGCTCCCGCCAGGTTTCACATTCGTGATTCCCACCAGGTGTGTTATACGTGGGAAAAGGGTTAAAGTTGCAAGGGCCTGTTAAAATAGGATTATAGAGGCCATTTAGTGGTAATTAAGGGCCTTAAAGACCAGTCCCGCCTGTTGGATGCGGGACGGAGTTGGGACTATCAGACGCGCCTGAGTTAAAATTCCTCAGAGTCGGGAACCAGGTGGGGCCCACCCGTCCGCCAGTTTCTGCAATTTTAACCCCCGCACGCCTCCAAGCCTGACTCCACGGCTCAATGAAAATCGAGGCCTACGTCTCTCTTTCTCTACACACTTTGGTCCTTTCATTCTGAATTACTATTTGTTCCCCATCTCTCCATCAGAGATCAATCAACAACAACAGCTTTTTATATAGCACCTTTAATGTAGAAAAATGTCCCAAGGCACTTTACAGAGGTGTAATCAGACAAAAATGGATGCCAAGCCAAAGAAAGAGGTATCATGAGGGGTGACTAAAGGCTTTGTTAAAAAAGTGGGTTTTAAGGAGACCATTAAAGGAGCAGAGGGAGATGGAGAGGGGTTTAGGGAAATAATCCCAGAGCATGTGACATAGCCGCCTGAAAGCACAGATGCCAATGCACAAGAGGCCAGAGTTGGAGGGACAAAGAATTCTGGGGGTCTTGTAGAGTTGGAGGAGAAATAAGGAAGGGAAAAGTCATGAAGGCATTTAAACACAAGGATGAGAATTTTCAATTGGCGGCATTGGGGACACGGGAGTCAACGTAGGTCAGCAAGGATGGGGGTGATGAGTAAGCGGGACTTGGTGTGGGATAGAATAACAACAGCAGAGTTTTGGATCAGCTGAAGTTTATGGAGTGTGGAAGATGAGAGGAATTGGAATAGTTGCGTTTAGAGGTGACAGAGGCATGGATGAGGATTTCAGCAGTAGATGGGCTGAGATGGGGGCGGAGGGAAATGATGTTATAGAGATGAAAGTAGGCGGTCTTGTGATAGAGAGGAAGCTCAGCTCAGGGTTGAATAGGACACCGAGGTTGCAAATAGTCTGGTTCAACCTGAGACAGTGGCATGGGAGGGTGCATAGTTCACAGCAGGAGCTGAAGGAGATGGCTGTGGTCTTGCTAATGTTTAACTGAAGGAAATTATGGCTCATCCAATGTCAGATAAGAAGCCAGACAACACAGGGACAGTGGATTGGTTGAGAGAGGTGATGCAGAGGCAGAGCTGGGTATAGTCAGTGTAAAGTAACCCCATGTCTTTGGATAATGTCACCAAAGGCAACATGTAGCTGACGAAGAATGGAGGGCCAATGTTAGATCCTTGGGGATTTCATGGGTAACATTGTGGGGGTAGGAAGAGAGGACATTGCTGGAGATACTCTACCTATGACTGGATAGGTAAGTGTGGAATAAAGCAAGGACAGTCCCATTGTTCTGAACAGAGGACAGAGTTGAGGTCCTGCAGTCTGAGCTTAAGGAGCTAGGGAGGAAATTAAACAGCAGGACCTCAACGGTCTGGATTACTCCCAGTGCTATGCCCTAGAGAGAGTAGAAATAGGAAAATATGGCAGGTTAATGCGTGGCTATACCTATTTCTTATCTACATGCTGCCCCTCAGTGATACCTTCCAAAAACACATCAGGTTCCATATGTACACTGGTGACACTCAGCTCGATCTCACCACCACCACTCTTGACCCCTCTACTTACTCTGCTTTGTCATACTGCTTGTGTTGAAGGATGAGCAGAAATTTCCTCCAACTAAATATTGGGAAGACTGAAGCCATTGTCTTTGGTCCCCACCGCAAACTCCATTTCCTGACCACCGCTTCCATCCCTGGCAACTGTCTGAAGCTGAGCTAGACCATTTGCAACCTCGGTGTTGCGTTTGACCCCAAGTTGAGCTTCCAACCACATCTGCTCCATCACCAAGATTGTCTACTTCCACCTCGGTAACATCGCCCGACCCTGACCCTGCCTCAGGTCATTTGCGGCTGAAACACTTATCCATGCCTTTGTTACCTCTAGACTTAACTAGACCAATGCTCTCCTGGCCAGCCTCCCATATTCCACCCGACATAAACTTGTGCTTATCCAAAACTCTGCTGCCAGTATCTTAACTCACAGCAAGTCTCATTCACCCATCAACGCTGTGCTTGCTGACCTACACTGCCTCCAGGTCTGACATCATCTTAATATTAAAATCTTGATGCTTGTTTTAAAATCGCTCCATGGCCTTGCCCCTCTCTATCTCTGTAACCTCCTCCAGCCCTACAAGCCTTCAAGATCTCAGCATCCTCCAATTCTAGCCTCTTACGCATCGTCCATTTAACTCGCTCCACCATTGGCAGCCCTGCTTTCAGCTGTCAGGGCCCTAAGCTCTGTATTCCCTCCTTAAACCTCTCGACCGCTCTCTCCTACTTTAAGATGCTCCTTAAAAACTACCTTTTTGACCAAGCTTTTGGTCATCTGTCCTGACATCTCCTTCTGTGGCTCGGTGTCAAAAATATTTTTATTGATAATGCTCATGTTAAGCACCTTGGGACACTTTGTTACGTTAAAGATGCTATTTAAATGAAAGTTGTTGTGGTTTTTGTTGTAGAGACTGTAATGTATATACCTTTATTAAGGGGGGAACTACTTTTTACAGCTCATGTATACTGTAGTACCGGCAGTGACCACACCTGTATATAGCACTGAGTAGATACCTGCACAGTCAGTTCCAGTGTGAGCCACGTTTAGTAAACACCTGTTGTACCGTTTCTCCTGCAGTCTGTGTCTTATTATACACGGACACAACATTGGCGACAAGGCAAGTTCGAACCTACCTGCAACTCTGCATCACCTCCCGGGGATTCGTTCCTGGAGATCAGTGGATTGGACGGCAAGGCCAGAGACTCGGGCGTCGACCACGGGCAACCGCCCAGTCATCCAGCAGAGACTCGAGAATTGCGGGGGAGGCTGTCGAGAGCCAGGCTTGGCTTTCCAGTCGAGGTGGTCCAGCGAAACGGGCTGGCAACAGGTAGTGCGCAGACCCTTCCCAGACAGCGGCGGGCTAGAGCCCGACCGAGCGGCACAGCAAAGGGCCGAGCAGCGTCGATGGGGGAGAGAGAGAGAGGGCAGAGCGCACAGGGCGCAGCCGGTGTTCAGGGGCCGAGCAGCGTCGAAGAGAGGGAGAGAGAGATGCGCAGAAACCCGCGAGGTGCCGCCATTGCCACGAGGACTGCCGAGAGCGGCGTTGGCAGCAGTGCAGGAGAAGCGCATGAAACCTACAGGGCGCTGCCATTGCCACGAGAACCGCCGGGAGCGGTGTTGGCAGCAGTGGGGGAGGAAGGAAAGCGCGGGAGACGCCATTTTAAGCCATTGGGAGACGCCATTTTAAACCACACCCAAAATGCCAAAGAGTGGCAGTATCACCGCATTTGACAATGAAGTCGAAGATTGGACTACATATGTCGAACGAATAGAGGTGTACTGCAAGGCAAATGAGGTGTCAGATGACAAGAAAGCGCCGGTGTTGTTAAATTTAATGGGTGCAAAGACATATGGTTTATTACAAAATCTAGTAACCCCAACGAAGCCAATGGAAAAGAGTTTTGAAGACATAGTAACGATACTACAGGGACATTTAAACCCCACAACGCTGCTGATAGCAGAAAGATTCCAGTTTCACAAATGGAACCAGCATAAGGATGAAAGCAATGCTGAATATTTAACAGAACTGCGCAAACTATCAAAGCACTGCCAGTTTGGAGCAGGACTGGCAGATACCTTAAGGGACAAGTTTGTGTGTGGGCTTCAAAGTAAAAGAACCCAGAAACGGCTTTTATCTGAAAAGGACCTTACGCTGAAAAAGGCTTTCAGCATTGCGGTATCATATGAAGCAGCAGCACGGGACGCTGCAGAGATACAACAGAGACTGCAAGAATATGGCACAAACGAAATGTCATATGGAACAGAGAAGTGCTATCGCTGCGGCAGAACAACACATGATCAGAATGATTGCTGGTTCAAAGACAATGTGTGCAGACAGTGTGGAAAAGTAGGACACATAGCACGAGTCTGCAGGTCGGGAAAGAAAACCAGCAATAAGAAACCGACCAAAGGAAAGTACAAGAAGGTACATAAGATGACGGAGAATAGTTCAGACGAACAAAAGAGTGATAATGACTCCGAAAGCAGGGAACTGAGTTGTCTGAAACTACATAATGTGATCACAACGGAGGATCACCGAACCATTTGGGTCACTCTCAAGATAGCAGGAGTCCAGGTAAAGATGGAATTGGACACAGGATCAGCCCTAACAGTTAGAAACCGACGGGACTATGAGCGGCTATTCTCACACATACCCTTGAGAGACTCAAAAATTATTTTGAAGACGTACATGGAGCAAAAAGTCTACCCCAAAGGAAAAATAAGGGTGACCGTTATATGTAACGATAAGGAAACACCAAAACTAGACCTGTATGTATTGCAAGATGGAGGACCACCATTACTGGGACGTGAATGGATCCGGAAAATACAACTGGATTGGCATTCCATACAGGCACTGACTGTGGCTGACAAAAAGGATGAAGACGTCACACCTGGGCGACTGTCAAAGATCCTAACTGATGTGAAAGAAGTGTTCCAGCAAGGACTCGGAACAATTAAAGGCATGACAGCGACGATTAAAATTGAAGAAAACGCAAGTCCAAAATTTTTAAGGCCAGACCGGTACCTTATGCGACCCGCCCAGCCGTCGAAGCAGAGCTGGAGAGTCTGGAACGTTCAGGTGCACTGACCAAAGTAGACTGGAGCGAGTGGGCTACACCCAGCGTCCCTGTGATGAAAAAGTCATTGAGCAGCACGCCTGGGGAACCAAGGAAGGTTCGCATCTGTGGGGACTTTAAGGTAACAGTGAACCCGGTCCTTCACACCGTACAATATCCACTTCCGCGGATTGAAGATATTTTCGCCTCGCTATCTGGAGGGAAACGCTTCACTAAGGTTGATCTGGCCCAGGCGTATCTGCAAATGGAGGTAGAAGAAGAATCAAAAAAATACCTCACAATCAACACCCATAAAGGTCTCTACCAATACAACCGGCTGGTGTTCGGGGTAGCATCAGCTCCGGCTATTTGGCAGAGGGCAATGGAACAAGTCCTGCAAGGGATCCGAGGGACCCAGTGTTATTTGGACGACATCCTGGTCACGGGCGAAAATGACAGTGATCACCTTGCCAACCTGGAGCAGGTGCGCACTAGATTGCAGGAATATGGGCTCCGAGCTAACTGCCACAAATGCGAGTTTTTTAGAAAACAGATCTCGTATTGTGGCCACGTTATCGATAAAGAGGGGTTACATAAGTCCCCAGAGAAGATTGAGGCAGTAGTCAAGGCTCCAGCACCGGAAAATTTGTCACAACTGAGGTCGTTCCTCGGGTTGGTAAACTACTACCATAAATTCTTGCCAAATTTGTCTACAATACTACACCCACTGAACACCCTACTGCAAACTGGGGTGCCATGGAAGTGGAGTGACGAATGTAGACGAGCTTTCCAGAAGAGCAAAATACTAAACACATCGAAAGAGGTATTGGCCCATTACAACCCAGCATTACCAATTCGGTTGGCATGTGATGCGTCACCCTACGGCATTGGAGCGGTGCTGTCGCACAAATTCTCGGATGGCTCAGAGAGGCCAATAGCCTTTGCGTCACGATCACTAAACTCAGCCGAGCGTAACTACGCCCAGATTGACAGGGAGGCCCTCAGCCTAGTGTGGGGAGTGAAAAAGTTCAATCACTATCTGCACGGGCAGAAATTCACCTTGCTGACTGATCACCAGCCTCTTGTCTCCATTTTTAATCCGAAGAAGGGCGTTCCGGTGATGACTGCGCAACGACAACAAAGGTGGTCACTTTTTCTAGGGGCGCACCACTATGAGATTGAATATAAGGGCACGAAACAGCATGGAAATGCTGATGGGCTATCATGCCTGCCACTGCCTACTGCGGAGGAAGCAGCAGCAGTGGATCCTGTCGAAATATTCCATTCGACTATAGTTGAATACCTACCGGTAACTAACGCTTGTATCGAAAAGGAAACCCGAAATGATCCGACATTTTCTCGGGTATATGATTTGACGGTGAAGGGATGGCCAGCACATGGCGACTCACTGTTGCCAGCATTCTCACCAAGGAGAGAACAGCTGTCAGTGTGCCGGGGGACCTTGATGTGTGGATCCCGAGTGGTATTTCCACCCAAGTTAAGGTATAGAGTGCTCAATGAGCTTCATGAGGGTCATCTGGGAGGGGTAAAAATGAAAAGCCTAGCCAGAGCTTATGTGTGGTGGACGGGAATCCATAAACAAATCGAGGACCTGACCAAGAGCTGCTCAGGATGCCAGAAAGTCCAAAATGCACCACCACAGGCCCCTCTACACCCATGGGAGTGGCCCTCATCTCCATGGCAATGGGTGCATATTGATTTTGCTGGTCCATTCATGGACTCAATGTTATTAATAGCCGTGGATGCGCACTCGAAATGGCCTGAGGTCATCAAAATGTCCTCCACCACCACGGAGAATACTATTGCAGTCCTATGGACCATTTTTGTCAGGAATGGCTTGCCAGAACAGATTTGCTCCGACAACGGACCACAGTTTGTGTCCAAAGAGTTCCGGAGGTTCTTGAAAAAGAATGGGGTAAGGCATTACACATCCGCCCCGTATCATCCAGCCACAAATGGATTGGCTGAGAGGTTCGTACAAACCTTTAAGAAGGCAATAAAAGCTATGTACAATGACAACATTCCACTGCAGCACAAGGTAGACAATTTCCTGTTCGCTTACCGGAATGTGACACATGCAGTCACCAACCAGGCCCCAGCCATGATGTTCTTTAACCGAAGGTTAAGATCTCGCCTGGATTTACTCAGACCAAACATACGAAGAGATGTTGAGAGTAAGCAATTCCAGCACATCGATGAGAAGCCAACAAGGAGCTTCAATGTAGGGCAACCAGTCTTGGCCCGCGACTACCAAACAGAAAAATGGCAGCCAGGTATGACATGCACACGGCAGGGCCCACTAATGTACACAGTGGATGTTGGGGAGAGCATCGTGAGACACCATGCTGACCAGATCCTAGAGTCACAGGAACAAGTCAACCCCATGCCTCGCCCATACGTACCTGGTGATGAACCCGACGTACAGGTAGCATCTACCCCAGAAACAGTAGCATCGGAAGCTGATGAACCAACCGACGACAGGGGGCCAGAATCGCCTCCGCACCAAGAGCAAGGCTCTCAGGAAAGGCGCTATCCAGAAAGGATCAGGAAGCCTCCCAAAGACTGAATATATAAATGGACTATTTTCAGCTAATGTTGCATATTAAAAGTGTTAATTGTAATTAGTTTGATATTTAATTGTTAAATGAGTGTTATGGTACTTTTAATCCAAAAGGGGAGGAATTGTAATGTATATACCTTTAAGGGGGGAACTACTTTTTACAGCTCATGTATACTGTAGTACCGGCAGTGACCACACCTGTATATGGCACTGCGTAGTAATCTGTACAGTCAGTTCCAATGTGAGCCACTTTTAGTAAACACCTGTTGTACCGTTTCTCCTGCAGTCTGTGTCTTATTATACACAGACACAACAGAGACATGGTGCAGGAGAGAAGGCTTCAGATTCCTGAGACACTGGGACCAGCTCTGTGGCAGGAGGGACCTGTTCAAGATGAATAGGTTGCACCTGAACAGAGCTGGGATCAATAGTCTTGCAGGTAGGTTAACAAGTGCTGTGGGAGAGTGTTTAAACTTATTCGGCAGGGGGCTGGACACCAGGATGTAGTATTAAAAAGTAGAAACAAGGTGCACAGAGGACTGGAAGTACGAGTTAGAAATAATATAGAATTAGGTGGGATCATAGAAAATACGAAGAAGTCCAAGTTAGGTTTGGAGTGCATGTATGTAAATACACAAACTGTGGTTAATAAGGTTGGTGAGCTGCAGGTGCAAAAAGCCATGTGGGAATATGATGTAGCAACAATAACTGAGACTTAGCTCAAAAAAGGGGAGGATTGGGTGCTTAATAATCCTGGTTACAAGGTATTCAGGAAAATACAGAAGGAAAAAAATGCAGAGGGGTAGTAGTTTTGATTAAGGAAAATATTACAATGCTAGAGAGAGAGAATGCCCTGAAGGGGTCAAAGACAGAGGGGGAAACATTTGTGCACACCAAGAGAATTGCCGGTGTTACTGGCAACTCGAGTTAACGATGGCTAAAAATGGCCGCAGCAATACTGTTGAAAGATTCGCACTGGGAGTTGGGATGTGTAGCGCAGTGTCAACTTACCATGCAACACCCTCCTGGTGGTGTTAATGCAGACCTCCGACCTGAAGTTCCCGTCCACAGTCAGCGTCGCAGCTTCTTACAGCCTGTGGGAGCGAAGCTGTGGAGTTTGCAAGGCATTGTGGGCAATTAACGGGGCTATGAATTAAAGGGGCAATGCATTCAGAACTAATAAAAATTACAATGCAGTGAAAAATGCAAATTTCAGCCCTTACTGCATTCCAATAAAAATTACCATTAAAAAGAAATCCCAAAAGGGAATCTTCAGCACTTAAAACTGAATTCCCTTCCGAACCTCAAAAAAGGGGAAAAGTGCTTCAGCACTAACACAAATGACTCAGCAAGCCAGGGAAGGGACACCCAGGATCTTGCAACCAGCACTCCAGCTTTGTGAAGTGGGTCAACACTGTAAAAGAGGTCCTCTACCCACAGGGGCCAGGAGGCCCTCCAGAAAGAAAAACGTGGGACCACATCACCGAGGCCATCACCAGTACCGCCCCAACCACCTGGCTCCAGTGCCCAAAGAAGCTTCATGACCTCAGATAACTCGTCAAGGTCTGTAACTGCATCTTCAAAAGCCATCTCCTACCAACTGCTTCACTAGCCTCACACACTTCTCAATGCACAACTCCCCCACAATCACTCATCTAACAACAATCTGTACAAATCATGAGCCATAGCCCCCATTCTGAGCCTCACCTCACCCCTTTGGAGGAGACGGTGCTGGCCACTCTTGGCAGGGGCATGGCTGAGCCCTTGGCCAGCGGTGGGGCTGAAAGGATACAAGATGCTGGTATCCTCATATGTTATCCTCCTTCTTGCATGCACCTCTTGTTTCCCCACCCACCCTGGGGTATAGCTATTCTCATTTACACCCCCTTTAGACCCATCTTTTGTTTCTTTATTTGTCCCATTACCATTCCCTTTTGCTTTGTACAATCATTCCTTTTGTCATTTAAATCTCTCCTGCCTTCCACCCTATCACAGACCTTCCCTTTTGTTTTTTCCTCCCCTCCCTCCTTTCCCTGCCTCTGCACTTGCTTAAAGCCTGTTATATCTCTAACTTTTTTCAGTTCTGATGAAAGGTCATCGACCTGAAATGTTAACTCTGTTTCTCTCTCCACAGATGCTGCCTGACCAACTGAGTATTTCAAGCATTTTCTGTTTTTATTTCAGATTTCCAGCATCCACAGTATTTTGATATTGTACAGTGTCAGCTAGCATGGGGCCCAGGAAGGAAAATTGGATGTTCAGCAATTTAGTGGGAATGGAGCCAAGAGCCAGGAGTTGGGTCTCATGGGCAGGATGAGCTTGGAGAGGGCATGAGAGGAGATGGGAGAAAAGCTAGAGAAAGATGTGGTTTCAAGGCAAGGGGGCCCTGAGCTGAGGATAGCTGGTCTCATTGCTAGTGGCAAAAGAGCTCCTCACTCTTGATGTTAGACATGAGAGTGGAGGGTGCAAGGGAGAGGGAATTAAGGAGATGATTCAGAGTGGAGAGAAAAAGCTGGGGTCATCTTTGCTCGCCAGGCTGATCTTGTAGTAATGAGTGCTTTTGGTAGAAGAATTTGAAGCCTGTTAGGACTTGATGTAGTCCAGCCAAATCTGGTGATGGATACATAAACAAGTTGTGCGCCAGGTGTGCTAAGGTCTGTGCCCCTTGGACTTGAGCAAGCAAAGATGGGGCCATTCCAGTGGCCCCCACTATCAACATCCTGGGGGGTCACCATTGACCAGAAACTTAATTGAACCAGCCACATAAATACTGTGGCAACAAGAGCCGGTCAGATGCTAAGTATTCTGCGGCTAGTGTCTCACCTTCTGACTCCCCAAAGCCTTTCCACCATCTACAAGGCACAAGTAAGGAGTGTGATGGAATACTCTCACTTACCTGGATGAGTGCAGCTCCAACAACACTCAAGAAGCTCGACACCATCCAGGACAAAGCAGCCCGCTTGATTGGCACCCCATCCACCACCTTAAACATTCACTCCCTCCACGACTGGTGTACCATGCTGCAGTGTGTACCATCTACAAAATGCACTGCAGCAACTCGCCGAGGCTTCTTCAGCAGCACCTCCCAAATCCGCGACATCTTCCACCTAGAAGGACAAGGGCCGCAGATGCATAGGATCACAAGTTCCCCTCCAAGTCACACACCATCCTGATTTAGAAGTATATCGCCAATCCTTCATCGTCACTGATTAAAATCCTGGAACTCCCTACCTAACAGCACTGTGGGAGTACCTTCATCACATGGACTTCAGCAGTTGAAGAAGGCGGCTCACCACCACCTTCTCAAGGGCAATTAGGGATGGGCATTAAATGCTGGCATTGCAAGCGACGCCCTCATCCCATAAACGAATAATAAAAAAAAGACACAAGTCAGGAATGTGATGGAATATTCTCCATTTGTCTGGATGAGTGCAGCTCCCAACAACACTCAAGAAGCTCGACACCATCCAGGACAAAGCAGCCTGCTTGATTGGCACCCCATCCACCACCTTAAATATTCACTCCCTCCATCAGCGGCGTACCGTGGCTGCAGTGTGTACCAGCTACCTGATGCATTGCAGCAACTCGCCAAGGCTTCTTCGGCAGCACCTCCCAAACCCGCGACCTCTTCCACCTAGAAGGACAAAGGTAGCAGGCACATAGGAACACCACCACCTCCAAGATCCCCTCCAAATCACACACCATCCTGACTTAGAAACATATCGCCGATCCTTCATCATCGCTGGGTCAAAATCCTGGAACTCCCTCCCTAACAGCACTGTGAGAGTACCTTCACCACATGGACCTCAGCGGTTCAAGAAGGCAGCTCACCACCACCTTCTCAAGGGCAATTAGGGATGGGCAATAAATACTGGCCTTGCCAGCGACGCCCACATCCCGTGAATGAATTAAGAAAAGGGATGCTTAGTTTATGAACAGACTGGTTTGGCCGAAGATAGTAATGATGAGGGGGCTAGAATCAGTGGCAAGGGTATGGGGCCTATGGTAGGCATCAAAGAATATTGCTTCAGTCTTCACCACTTCCTGGCACAATTTGGCTGAAAATAAGCCTTTCAAAGTTTAACATATTTGCATTTTTTGTTTACACAACTAAGGGAACAAAACTCACATTTTTGGGTGGAGGTAGGCTTACTGACATGGATAACAGCAGTAAATTTACCATCACCTGCCCAGGAGAAATTGTACCTTAGATAGTTGCATTTTTGGCAGTACAGTTGAATATAATCAACCAATTATTGAATTAACTGAAGAAGAACAGCTGGACCAGTCTATGGTGTCTTCTTGTGTATTCTGTGATATAATAAATAATAATATAGAAGAGAGCCTTAGAGAGATCAACAACAACAGCATCAACTTGCATTCATATAGCATCTTTAATGTAGTAAAACATCCCAAGGTGCTTCACAAGAGCGTTACCAAAAAAAAATTGACACCGAGCTGTTGTGTATGTAATATGTGTGCTACTTTGAACCTATGGACAGGACTGCACTACTTGTTGGGCGTAGTGATACGCAGTACCACTCCTGGCCATAGGGGTATAAATAGTACTGTGGGTACTGATCCCCCTCAGTTCCCGCCTGTGGACATGAAGTAAAGACCTATGTATAGTCCCTACCTCCAACCAGTAAAGACCTGTTTGAGTTATACGTTTAAGTCTTTGTGTTAATTGTTCAATACAATACACATACTTAACACTGGCGACGAGTCGGTTCGAACCCTGCGGCAGTTATTCCACAGCGGCTTCGTCCAAAGACAGGACGTTGAAGAGAGGTTCCAATACTCTCAACACCCCACTGAAAACTGAAGGGCAGCAGAAATCCTGACAGCTTCCAGCGACTGGAAGCGACAGGCATTAGGACCCTGAAGCCTCCATAACCTCGTGGGTAAGCCAGAGCCCGGGAGGGCGCGAGCGGGTAAGCCAGAGCCCGGGAGGGAGCGAGCAAGAGCCGCCGAGCGGGTGAGCCAGAGGCCGGGAGCCGCTTCAAGCGGGAGGCGCTTAGCGGGCCAGCGATCGCACCGGTGATAAGGGCTGAGAACCGTTTCGGGCGGGCGGCGCACCAGCGATCGCACAGGAGATAAGAGCCACAGTCGGGCTGAAAGTCAGCGACGAGAAGCGCGGGAAAACCGCCATTGAAGTGGGCGGGGAGAGCGAGAAGTGCGGGAAAGCCGCCATTTTTCGCGGGAAAACCGCTGGGGAAGAAGGCAGAAGCGGGAAAACCACCATTTTGTGGGCGGAGGACGACGGCAAGAGCGGGAAGCCGCCATCTTGGATAACAGTAAAAAAAAAAAAATCTGAGAAATTGCAAATCTGATAAAGTACGACAATGCCTAAACACGGGAATATTAGCAACTTTGATAGTGACATCGAAGATTGGGCCATATATGTTGAACGAGTTCAAAATTATTGTAAGGCCAATAAAATTCGTGAGGCTGATAAAGCACTAACATTATTAAATTTAATGGGTGCGAAGACATACGGGCAATTGAAACACCTGTTATCACCAGATGAACCGGCGGATAAGACGTTCGATGAGATTGTTACTGTCCTGAAAGATCATCTAAACCCCACGCCGCTGATGCTAGCGGAACGATTTAAATTTTACAACAGAAGGCAGCTACAGCACGAAAGCAATGCTGATTATTTGCTGGAATTGCGTAAATTAGCGAAATATTGCCAGTTTGGAACGGGACTGACAGAGGCACTTCGAGACAAATTTGTGTGTGGTTTATTTAAACAGGATACACAAAAGCGACTGCTCGAGGAGAATGAGCTGACGCTTGAGAAGGCGGTCACTATGGCAGCAGCACACGAAGCCGCAGCGAGAGGCACGGCAGTAATGCAGCTACGGTCACTGGAGCTCAGTGCACACAAATTGGGTGTGAGTTCTGGCAAATGTTATCGTTGTGGAAAGACAACGCATGATCAGAACCAGTGTTGGTTTAAAAACCAAGAATGTAGAACTTGTGGTAGGCTTGGACATATAGCTACAGTATGCAGGTCAGGGAAGAAGACCAGCAACAAGAAGTCACCGCAAGGAAAATACGCAAAGGTACACAAGGTGACCGAACAGGAGTCCGATTCAGACGCTAGCAGTAATGAACTGGCTAGCTTAAGCTGTAATGAACTGGCTAGCTTAAGAGTACTCAACGCTGGTAAGGGTGCAGACCTCCAGACAATTTGGGTCACTCTTCAGATAGAAGGAGTCCAAGTAAAACTGGAATTGGACACTGGATCGGCATTGACGGTCATAAATAAGAAAGATTACGGAAAGTTATTCCAACATATTCCCCTACAGGATACGGGGATTATATTGAAAACATACACGGGGCAAAGAGTGTACCCCATCGGGAAAATAGAGGTTGCAGTGGTCCACAAGGGCGAAGACAGTCAAATAATGGACTTATATGTGATATCTGAAGGAGGTCCTCCACTACTAGGACGGGAGTGGATTAGGAAAATGAATATGGACTGGCATTTCCTACAAACAATAACGAGTGAGAACTCGGTGAAGATAGTCGGCCCAGACTCTGGAACGGATGATGGTAAGCCCAACTCAGGTGCAAAAGACAAAGTTTCAGCACAGAATTCCACTGAGCAACAACAACACAGTTTAACTGTGGATTCTGAGTCTGGCAAGTCTACTGATGTGCCCATTTCTGAGGGACACCGGGCTCGAACTCAACTCCATTTCAAACTACAACAGCAATTAGAACAAATGCTTCGCCGTTTTGAGCAAGAGTTGAATGCAACGAAAGAGTTCTTTGATATAGAGTTGGAGAATCTGGAAAGACAACAGAAGCAGCTGATGGAGAAAATGGAGCAGGAGCACACAAAACGTCTGATGTCAGAGGAGTTAACGGTCAGCCAACTCCTGCATATGCTGAAGGACAGGACTCTGAAATGGGAAAAACTTGAACATGAACTTCAATATTCAAACGAAAGGGGTTCGGAGCTCTCAAAGGTTATTGGAAGAGCTGAGGTGGCAACACAGACTGAGATGACTGCAACAGAGCAGCCCTTGGATGCCAAAAGTACGCTGACTCACGTCAACGTAGAACAATAGACCGCTGAAACAGCTGCTCCGGTAGAGGGATTGCGTAGTCCGATCAATCAATCTCCAAAGGAAGTTGAAGTATTAAAATCACAAATGAGGTCACTAGTAAACGACTTGCTGAAAGCCCAGAAAAAGCTGGATGCAGAGGTACACATGAAGAAGTCTCTTCAAGAAAGATGTCTGGATTTGGAACAAGAGCTGGCTAACGTCCAGCTGGGTATGGAGGAAATAGACGACCCTCTCACTGGTCTAGCTCAGGACGACACCGAATATTATGATGTCCTGTCCTGCCCAGCTTGTAACTTCGACTCCCAAAGTGCAGAAATCATGGAGGAGCACCAAAAGTCTACGGAACATCGGGAGAAGCTGGCTCTACGACGGAAACAGGAGGAAGAGAAGGAGGAACTGCGCATGCAGCTGGCAGCTGTGGCAGCTGACAATGGAGCCCAGAGAGTCTCCAAGAAGCAGAAAAGGAAAAGTAAAAACAGAAGATGACCCATCTGAACCATTATCACCTCTACCAGATCACACACGTGGTCCCTCCGAACGGAGCCAATTCAGTTCGGAAGTTCAAACTGTTAAATCCATGGAAGGACTATTGAATGAGTCACTCCAGCAACGTGAACCGACTACACCACAGAGATTGAATCTGTGAACTGTTTTCCGCAGAGACTGAATCTGTGATCTGTTTTGACATGAAGTTATCTATGTATCTACGTTATTCTGTTATGTAAACCTGAAGTTATATATGTATATATGTTATTACGTTATGTTAAATGGGGAGATGACTGTAAAGCTAGGAAGGGAGGAATGTTGTGTATGTAATATGTGTGCTACTTTGAACCTATGGACAGGACTGCACTACTTGTTGGGCGTAGTGATACGCAGTACCACTCCTGGCCATAGGGGTATAAATAGTACTGTGGGTACTGATCCCCCTCAGTTCCCGCCTGTGGACATGAAGTAAAGACCTATGTATAGTCCCTACCTCCAACCAGTAAAGACCTGTTTGAGTTATACGTTTAAGTCTTTGTGTTAATTGTTCAATACAATACACATACTTAACACGAGCCACATAAGGAGATATTAGTACAGGTGACCAAAAGCTTGGTCAAAGAGCTTTGAGGAGGACAGAGAAGTAGAGAGGCGGAGAGGTTTAGGGAGGGAATTCCAGAGCTTAGGGCCTAGGCAGCTGAAGTTACGCCTGCTAATGATGGCACAGTGAATTTAGGAGCAAATTCACAAGCATCAAGAGAGTTATTGGCTACATCTTCTGTCTGTTGTTGAAGGCAACACACAATTTATCTTCCCATTGTCTATATCTGCCTTCAGTCACTGCTTGTCAAAGTGAACTCTGTTTCCCTTCCAAAATTTTATAGACTCTAGAACAGTTCCCATGGATTGGAGGGTAGCTAATGTAACCCCACTATTTAAAAAAGGTGGTAGAGAGAAAATGGGGGATTATAGACCAGTAAGCCTGACATCGGTAGTGGGGAAAATGCTAGAGTCCATTATAAATGATGTAATAGCAGAGCACTTGGAAAACAGTGACAGGATCGGACAAAGTCAATATGGATTTACAAAAGGTAAATCATGCTTGACTAATCTACTGGAATTTTTTGAGGATATAACTAATAGGATAGATAAGGGAGAACTAGTGGATGTGATGAATTTGGACTTTCAGAAGGCTTTCGATAAGGTCCCGCATAAGAGATTAGCGTGCAAAGTTAAAGCCCTTGGAATTGGGGGTAAGGTACTGACTTGGATAGACAACTGGTTGGCAGACAGGAAGCAAAGAGTTGGAATAAATGGGTCTTTTTCCGAGTGGCAAGCAGTGACTAGTGGGGTACCGCAGGGATTGGTGCTGGGACCCCAGCTATTCACAATATATATTAATGACCTAGACGAGGGAACTAGATGTAATATTTCCAAGTTTGCAGAAGACACAAAGCTGGGTGGGCATGTGTGCTGTGAGGAAGATGCAGAGAAACCCCAGTATGATTTGGGCAGGTTGGGTGATTAGGCAGATGCATGGCAGATGCAGTATAATGTGGATAAATGCGAGGTTGACCACTTTGGTGGCAAAAACAGGAAGACAGATTATTATCTGAACGGCAATAGATTGGGAAAAGGGGAAGTGCAATGAGACCTGGGTGTCCTTGTGCACCAGTTGCTGAAGGTAAGCATGCAGGTGCAGCAGGCAGTTAAGAAGGCAAATGGCATGTTGGCCTTCATAGTGAGAGGATTCGAGTACAGGAGCAAGGATGTCTTGCTGCAGCTGTACAGGGCCTTGGTGAGACCACACCTTGAATATTGTGTGCAGTTTTGGTCACCTTATCTGAGGAAGGATGTTCTTGCCATGGAGGGAGTGCAGCGAAGATTCACCATACTGATACCTTGGATGGCAGGAATGACGTATGAAGAGAGATTGGGTCGATTAGGGTTATATTTGCTAGAGTTTAGAAGAATGAGAGGGGATCTCATTGAAACTTATAAAATTCTAACAGGACTAGACAGACTAGATGCAGGAAGGAGGTTCCTGATGGCGGGGGTCTCCAGAACCAGTGGTCACAGTCGAAGGATAAGGGGTAAGACATTAGGACTGAGTTGAGGAGGAATTTCTTCACCCAGAGAGTGGTGAACCTGTGGAATTCTTTATCACAGAAGGCAGTAGAAGCCAATTCATTAAATATATTTAAGAAGGAGTTAGATATATTTCTTAAGGCTAAAGGGATCAAGGGATATGGGGAGAAAGCAGGGACAGGGAACTGAATTTGGATGATCAAGCATGATCTCATTAAATGGTGGAACAGGCTCGAGGGGCCAAATGGCCTACTCCTGCTCCTATCTTCTATGTTTCTATGTTTCTATGTTTCTCTCGCCACAGATGCTGCCTGACCTGCTGAGTATTTCCAGCATTTTCTGTTTTTATTTAAATTAAAAATAAACTTTCCTTAGGATGACCAAGAGTGCTTCTCCAGGCTCCACAAGAAAAGTTTGGGTCTCTGCTGCCCCGGCCTTTCTCCCTCCTTTGCTGAAAGACCCTTGCAACAGCCACCCTGCCCACCCTCTCCCATTCCTCCTGTACTTACCTTGTTGCTGCCAAACTTCTCTTGGTGCCGGTGAGCAGCTTCTGGACCGCCGATCTTCGTTACCCCAGCCCACCCAAGCCAGGTGTGGCTTTCTACCTGAGACGGGTGAGCAGCTGGCCGGCAGCACTCAAATGAAACCTGACAGTTAAAATCTGCTGGGCCTGTGATGAAGGACCCCTCATGTAGAATAGCCACCACTCCTGCCAGCTTTCTGCCGGGAGTTAAAATCAGAACTCGGGTGTTCTTAATACGCTAATGTTTTAATTGAAATATTGTTTACCTGTTTGTTGTGTTCTGAAATTAGTCAATTAAAATAATTTTTGGGCAATATTCTCTCTGTCCATCTATCTGTTAGAGAAAGCTAAGTATGATCACAGGAAGGAGGTGGAGCTAAGGAGTGACTGCAAACAATTTTTATATTTTAAATCCTACACATAGTTAATAATATTATTTACTTGTGACAATTACAAGAATTATTTCTTTTGTCTCCATTTGAAAGGGGTTGGGCGGTACTGTAGGGGGCGGCGCGTGGGCCCAGTCAGTTATGCCTCTGACTGCCCGTGAGCGGTTCGAATCGCTCCCATGCCCCTGAGGTTCTCGACACCGGACTTAGGTACAGGTAGCGATACAGAAAAGACTTGAGTAGACAGGTGGTTTGGATGTAAGCAAAACTCAGGATTTTATTGAACAGGAAAAGTTAATACAGTCTTAAGAGAAATTACCAGTATATAAAATTACAGGCAAATACAAATAATTATACTTATTCAGGGAATGGGGAACACACAGCACATTGAGGGAAAACAACTATCTTAACAATCCCCTTATCCTTATCCCACCCCCTATACCTAACTAGATTAAGCTATGAGGGGCCAGAATTTATGCTCACCAATCAAAAGGGTTTGTTGGACTCAAAACAGCGGTGGGGTTCGGGGTTCGCTCTTGGTGCTCTCTGGAGCCTGCCGTCATCACGTGGTCTCCAGGCGCTACAAGAGCGTTGTCCAGGTTCGAGTACGCCAAAGTTAAAGTCTCTGTTTGGGTACTTTACCTTGCAGGGATGATTCTTCTTCTTCAGCCGACAGTTTGAGTTTGTATGAAGATAGTCGCAGGTTGGCTGAGGCTGAAGGCCTGATGATTCGAAGCCTACCCTCAGTTCATCTCCTCAGTTGGTCTTCCTCAGTTGGTCATCCTCAGTTGGTCTTCCCTCCTCCCCTCGTTGCGTCCCGCCTCGCCTGGCCTGAATTGTCCGTGTCTGCCCAATGCAGTGCCAGGGCGATTTCCAGATGGAGTGGCAAAAGGCACGGGCAAAGGCCAGGGGTTAAGCGCGGGATGGGGAAAGAGCAACAGCCATGAGGGCGAGGGGCCGAAGAGCCGAGCAGAGCAGAGAGAGAAGAGAGCGATTGCTACCCGGGGCCTTCAATTATACTCTTTTCGAAAACCCTTATCTGCACGCCAAATCAGGTTAGTTCTTTGTCTTAATCTTGGCGGGCTATTTTAAATAATGGTAGCAATCCATACTAACTGTTTCTAGATGGCCGGTAATCGCATCTACCGGCCTGAACTTGACAATTTCATTCAATTTGCCTCCAATTTCCACCCTTCCCTCACCTTCACATGGTCCATCTCTGACTCTTCCCTTCCCTTCCTCGACTTCTCCGTCTCCATCTCTGGGAATAGGTTATCGACCAATATTCACTACAAGCCCACTGACTCCCATAGCTACCTGGACTACACTTCCTCCCACCCCACTTCCTGTAAGGACTCTATTCCATTCTTCCAGTTTCTCCGTCTCCGCCGTATCTGCTCCGACGATGCCACCTTCCACACCAGTGCTTCAGACATGTCTTCCTTTTTCTGCAACCGAGGATTCCCCTCTACTGTGGTTGACACTGCCCTCGACCATGTCAGTTCTATCTCCCGCACTTCTGCCCTCACCCCTGCCCCTCCCTCCCGGAACCACGATAGGGTTCCCCTTGTCCACACCTTTCACCCCACCAGCCTCCACATTCAACGGATCATCCTCCGGCATTTCCGCTACCTCCAAAGTGATCCCACCACCAAACATATCTTCCCCTCCCCTCCCCTTTCAGCATTCCGCAGGGACCGCTCCCTCCGAGACACCCTAGTCCACTCCTCTATCACCCCAAACAGCCCTTCCCCTTCGCCTGGCACCTTCCCGTGCAAGCGGAGGAGATGTAACACCTGCCCCTATACCTCCTCCCTTCCCACTGTCCAGGGCCCCAAACACCCCTTCCAGGTGAAACAGCGATTTACTTGTACTTCTCATAAACTAGTGTACTGTATTCGCTGCTCACGATGCAGTCTTCTCTACATTGGGGAGACCAAACGCAGATTGGGTGACCGCTTTGCGGAACACCTCCGTTCAGTCCATAAGGGTGACCCCGAGCTTCTGGTCGCCTGTCATTTTAATTCACTGCTCCATTCCCACTCGGACCTCACCATCCTTGGCCTCTTGTATTGTTCCACGGAAGCTCAACGTAAACTCGAGGAACAGCACCTCATCTTCCGATTAGGCACTCTGCAGCCTTCCGGACTCAATATCGAGTTCAACAATTTCAGATCATAACCTCGGCCCCTATTTCATTTTTTCTTGTAATTTTTCCACTCCTTTCCCCCCGCCCCCCTTTCCTTTTGTTTCTTTCTCACACCTGGCAGCTATCTCTTGCCCTGCCAGTATACTTTACACCTAATCTCAGCCTATTACCATCTCGTCTAGCTTCTAATACCTTTTATTGTCTCTTTTACTTCTTTTGTTTCTTTTATTCTTTTGTCCGATTGCAGCCCTGCCTCCGATCTACCTTCTTTTCTTTCCAGTTTTGAAGAAGGGTTCGACCCGAAACGTCAACTCAAATTTCTCTCCACGGATGTTGTCTGACCTGCTGAGTTTTTCCAGCATTTTCTGTTGTTATTTCTGATAATTGGCTTGTTTTGTCATGAATGTTTCTTGATGGGCCTGTCCAGCCGCGATGGCTCTCTTAATCTGTTTCCGATTATATATGTAAACTGCTTCATGGCCGTAACTGTAGGCCTAACTGAATTTAGATTTGTCTCCAATTTGGTCTAATACATAATTCAAAGTCCTGTCTGGTTTCAAAACACAAAGTCTCTCTTCACAGAAACTGCAGCTTTGGCTTCGATCCACAAGCTGTCTGCGTTGCAGAGTCCATTTTAAAATCCCACAGGCTTTCTGCCACGAAGCACGGACACCATCTTGGGTACACTTTTTGATTTAAAATGTCCACGCAGCATCCCGTTTATTAATAGCAGCCTTTGGGGAAATGTAGAAATTTTGCAAATCCTACACTCCCCCCTGTGATGCTAAAACTTGCTTGAAGTATCATACTGTTAAGGTGAGCAAAATTTTTCTGACCCTCCATCATCACCAGGTGAGGTGAGAGTGACTGCCCTTGACATCAAAGCAGCATTTGATCAAGTGTGGCATCAAGGAGCCCAAGCAAAACTGAAGTCAATGGGAATCAAGGGGAAAACTCTCCATTGGTTGGAATCATACCTAGCACAAAAGAAGTTGGCTGTGGTTGTTGGAGGTCATTCCTCTCAATCACATGACATCACTGCAGGAGTTCCTCAGGGCAGTGTCCGAGGCCCAACCATCTTCACCTGTTTCAACAATGACCTTCCCTCCATCATAAGGTCAGAAGTGGTGATGTTCGCTGATGATTGCACACTGTTCAGTACCATTCGAGACTCGTCAGATACTGACGCAGTCCGTGTCCATATGCAGCAAGACCTGGACAACATTCAGACTTGGGCTGACAAGTGGCAAGTAACATTCGCACCACACAAGTGCCAGGCAATGACCATCTCCAACAAGCGAGACTCTCACCATCTCCCCTTGACATTCAATGGCATTACCATCGTTGAATCCTCCACTATCAACATCCTGGGGGTTACCATTGATCAGAAACTGAACTGGACCAGCCGTATAAATACTGTGGCTACAAAAGCAGGCCAGAGGCTGGAAATTCTGCGGCGAGTGTCTCACCTCCTGACTCCCCAAAGCCTTTCCACCATCTACAAGGCACAAGTCAGGAGTGTGATGGAATACTCTCCACTTGCCTGGATGAGTGCAGCTCCAACAACACTCAAGAAGCTCGACACCATTCAGGATAAAGCAGCCCGCTTGATTGGCACTCCATCCACCACCTTCAACATTCACTCCCTCCACCACCGGCGCACTGTGGCTACAGTGTGTACCATCCACAAGATGCACTGCAGCAACTCGCCAAAGCTCCTTCAACAGCACCTTCCAAACCCGCGACCTCTACCACTTAGAAGGACAAGAGCAGCAGACGCATGGGAACATCACCACCTACAAGTTCCCCTCCAAGCCACACACCATCCTGACTTGGACCTGTATCGCTCTTCCTTCACTGTCGCTGGGCCAAAATCCTGGAACTCCCTTCCTAACAGCATTGTGGGTGTACCTACACCATATGGACTGCAGCGGGTCAAGAAGGCAGCTCACCACCATCTTCTCAAGGGCAATTAGGGATGGGCACTAAATGCAGGCCTAGCCAGCCAGCGATGCCCACATCCCATTAATGAATTTTAAAAAATTAAAAAAATTTACCTATCCAATATATCCACGACACATGCACTTCCCATTCCATGAAAATGTAGTGTACATCAGCATACAGAGAGTAAAATTACAGACTTTACACTTACATCCAAGCATGGAGGGGTCCAACACCCCTGCACCACTTGGTACACATCTTTATTAAACCGCGTCGCAAAAAAAAACAACAATCTTTAATCAAAAATACAGGAAAAAAGACTTAATCCGGCGTATCTCCCTCCAACTTTACATAATGTTCCTTCTAGATCCTCTGGTTTCAGAATTCTGACCACCGACCTTTTCCCTTACACTGAATACAAACTAAGTACAACGTTATCCCTAACTGACAAACCACGAGAATGTGGGAAGCCAATCTGATCCACGACAACACTATCCCTAACTAACAAACCACGAGAATGTGCAAAGCCAGTCTGATCCATGAAGGGGCCTCTATATTATTGAAAATGTTCCACCAGGGTGGAGTCACAATATCCAATATCTTAGCCCCTATTTCTATTGTTTTCTGTTCGAGAGTGTAAAAATGTTTCTGCAAAACTATAATGGCTTTGAGTATTTTGGCATGGTGTTCAGGGAGAGGGAGAATTTCATAGCCAAAGTGCGCTACGTTCTTTTGCAAATTCGTTAAATTGTCCTTCACAGTGAGGTGAACAGTGGAGGGTTCAAGAATGGGGACAATTCGCTCCTGCGCCACTTGAACTTCTGCCTCGGGTTTAAAACAGAAGCTGCTGCCACTAACCGGACACCAGCTATGCTGTCCATGCTGGCAGTGGGACGTGCCGGTGGTGACACAATATGTCCCACCTCCTATATATGCTACCTGCGGGGGGAACATGGCCTTGTGCCATTGCCTCCATGGTACAATTTATAGGTTTCACGCCAGCAGCTCTGAATCCACACTGCAGTTTTGAATAGGCATTCAAGTGCTGGGGACACAGGATTATGTGTGCTCCCCGGCTCCGGCACCCTGAGAGGTCAGTACCTGTCATAGCGTGCTCGCACTTTATGATGTATGGCAGGACCGCTGTGAAACGAATGTGTGCACCCCCTTGAATGACTCCAATGTTCTCCACCCTGTATACCGGGGCAGGTCGGGCTGTTCTACCCATCACCGGCATCCTAACTACTACTCCCATGATTGTGTGGTTGGACCGCCCACAATCCACGGGGACTGGATAGGCTTCGGAGGCTAGCCAGAGTTGGCACGGGCTCAATGCATTCTCAAAAGGGTGGAGGGCTGCGAGGTGCTTGTTGCTAATCCAGGAGTGGACCAAACACTGTTTTAAATCCTCCAGGTTACTGCGGCCCTCGCCCAGTAACCACGCCCCGTATAACACGCACACCTCATTCTGAGCAGCCTGGTCAGAAGCATTTCTGTCCTCCCTTATGAGAGCATTTTGTTTGCTTTTCATACTCAGCTATGATCTCCTTTAAATGGACCGTCATGTCCTGGTCCTCATGCAACTCTGAGCCCACTACCTTGTTCTCATCCAGTAATATTTTCTTTAACTGTGTCTTTAAACCGTTTATCTGGGTCTGCAGCTCTATGTCATCCAAGCTGTTGATGACAGAGGACCCAGTATTAAACGCAGTAGAAACATCATTCCATACAACCCTTCTTCGCCTCCCTGCATTACCCAAAAATTCTCGGTGTGCGGTGTACAGTTCGGTCTTGTCCAAGTGTGCAAAATCGAACTCGTAAAACTTTTTGAACAAATACTTTAATAGGGCCTGGTATACCTGCTCTGTTTCTTTGGGGCACCACGCCGGTAAATGTATCTCGGTGAGATTTAAAATCATGGAGGCTACCGCGTAGTGTATCCCCTGGTACAGCATCTGATCGGTGGGGACTAGTACCATCCCATTCCCTGGTCCCTTGCTGGTGGTGGGGCAACCTTCCCTGGATAACCTCGCCACCTGCGCCATGGCCAGGGGCTTATGGGGGCGGGTTACCAGCTCAGTGGCATTGACTGGGATGTGGATGTATGGGACTGCACACACATTTAGGCTGGTATCCCACCTCATCCCATCCCCGGCGTCTTGCCACTGCAGGTGGAAAATAATGGATATGCCTGCGGGGCAGACCTTCTCTGACCCCCACATACAGATGTAAATCCCTTGATCCGGTTCCCACCACTTGTCCCAACACACGCTTAGTCCTCCAGGAGTCCCAGTAATCATCCGATGGGTGTTGTTTCCCAACTGTTCCCACTCGACTTCGGGGTTCCTCATGTCCTTGCTCAACTTTCTGAGCCACCACCACCTATCCAGTGGAATGTGTCCTTTACACGTCACACATATTCGCTTTCCAATGGTGACGCTGACCCTCGTGGTAACGACTCATACCCTGGGGCACAGGAGGGAGGCTTCCCCGTACGTGAATCCGATTTTGCTGGAGTACTGAGACGAATTGGACCCCAACCATCCTGGCCACCTTCCCTCATGGCAGTAAACAGCGGTTTCCTCCGCATCCAGTTCACCGCTCCCATCGATCGCCAGGGGCGCTCTGTCTCCTGAACACCCGTAGATGTGGGAGTCTTGGATGATGCCCCGTCTCCCTGCACTCATCCCAATCCATCCCGAAAGTCTTTCTGCAAAAAGATGTAAAAGAACATGCAGCCAGGTCCCCAAGAGATTCTTTGGCTTGGTGAAGCATGGTCGGGTCCCGCGACCTTGACCCAAATATGCACTCTTAACAGATTACTTAACTTAAAACTACCCATCACCTTATTTAACTTCAATTATAAACACCCAAACTGAAGCTAAATAATTACACTAGCATGGTGGCATAGTGGTTAGCACTGTTGCCTCACAGCGCCAGGGACCCGGGTTCGAATCCGGCCTTGGGCGACTGTCTGTGTGGAGTTTGCACATTCTCCCCATGTTTGCGTGGGTTTGCTCCGGTTTCCTCCCACAGTCCAAAGATGTGCGGGTTAGGTTGATTGGCTATGATAAAATTGACCCTTAGTGTTAGGGGGATTAAATACGTGGGGTTACGGGGATCGGGTGGGATATGTGTCGGTGCAGGCTCGATGGGCCGAAGTGGCCTCTATCTGCACTGTGGGGTTTCTGTGATTCTGTGATACTTGAACTAAAACTTAAACTAAATCTATATACATCTGCCGCCCGTCTCCGGGCGGCAAGGCTAATCCCTGGTCGGACTGCGGCTTGCCGCTACCCCCGGCGTGACCGCACCATCCTTCACTGTTGGTCCCTCGCAGCCCGTGGCTGCTGGTTGAGGACCTGTGTCCTTGGACCTCTCCCTGACTCAAGGGGCGGCCCTTGGTAACTGGAGAGCTGGTGACCATGGCTTTCTCAGCTGGGGCGTCCGTGGGGACCTTCTAGGGGCTTTGACGGATGGGGCTTTCTTGGCCGATGGGCCTTTTACCCGAACCGTTGCTCCCCCAGGCTTGACCTCTCCCGAACCCGGGCTAGGGGCATGTAACTCTTCGCAGCCTGCTGCTGCGAGCTGAGAGTCTCCGCCCCCAAGTCCCATGGCTGGGTCCGGGGCGGGGTTTTTGACCTCAGGTCCCTCCCCCTCATCTGGATCCCAGAAGAGCGGGGGGTGTGTCCCAGTTGGAGGGGTCGCAAAATCCCCTCAGTCCCCAAAGATCGGGAAATATTAATCCACATCGTGGACGAAGACTTGTGAGATTAAATTGTCTCTCGGTTGGACAATGTTTTAAAACATACCCAGAACCGGAAAAAAAAGGCTGCATTAGAAAAAAAAAGCTCGTGGGCTGGGCAGCGCTTGGACACTGGAATCAAAGAACTTTGTGAAAATCGCACACTTTAAGGTTGTACATTTCATTAAAGGATTTACTCTTGAGTTTTGAATGGTTTAAATTGCCCAGGAGTAAAAAATGGCCGTCCTACCTCATGGCCAATGACAAAGGACTTGGAAGCAGCTCGTGTGTGGGAGGATCAATGATGGCTGACTAAACTGCCAATCAAAGGCAGTTCAGGAGTTCCCTCCCTGCAGAGGAAATCGATGTTTGTTTACAGAAACTGCTCCTTTGTGTACACAAAGGATTATGCACTTCAGACTGCGGTTTCAACTGACCACAAGAAAATGGGTTTCTGTTTATACTCCTCCCAAGCTGTTTAAACTGCAGCTTTACATTCAAGGCTCAGCACAGACATTTGAAAAGAGACACTTAAACTGAGAAAAGGAACAGTTTAAAATTGAATGGGTTTGGATGAATCACCCATTACTGGACAATAGGGCAGTTGGATCCCTTTTGTTTTAGCCCAGAAACCTCCGGATCTGGGCGGGAACATTTCAGCCCCAAAATTGGGGTATAAGAGATAGCTTCTCAGAAGCATCTCTCTCTCTCTCTGGCCTGCCTCCGTGTGCCCTCTACAGCATGGGAGTCTGTCTGAAGAAGTAAAACACCAGCAGTTTACTTTTTAAACGCTGGGGTGTTTCTTTACTTCAGGGCAGTGAAGATCTCGTAGGGCACGGAGCTGGCATTGCAGTGGTGAGCATATATTTTCTGGCCTTCCACAAGGCAACTTAGAAAAGACATAAGGGTGGGAGTAAAGTGGGAATTTCATTAGAAATTGTGATTTTAGTCGTTTTCCCTCATTGTGTTCGTTTTTCCTCCCCTATTCAAGCAATTTTACCGGGATTACTTTGATCGTGTGGTGTCGTTTCTTCAGTTTTAATAAAATTTGACTTTCTTGCATCCAGACCATTTGTCCGTTTTAATATATCATTAATTATAAGATATATTAAAAGGGACAACTGGTCTGGATGTGAGAAAATCTACTTTTATGAAACTTATGAAAACTACACCACACGATTTTAGTAATCACTGTACAATTGCTTAAATGGGGGAAGACAGATGGCAAAACGAGGGATAAATGGCTACAATGTTAATTAAACAATCTTAGCAATTTCCCTTAACTTACCACCCCCTTTAACTCCTTACTAGATTGCCTTGCTGAGGAGTCAGAAACCTGCTCACCTGTGGTCCAAGGAAAATAAGAGAGAGAGATAGCTTCTCAGGAGCTATCTTTATATCCTGTAAGCTCCTGCTGTTTGGCGCTGAAAGGGTCTGTGTGAAAATTCACGCCAAAAAGTTCGAATACACAAGAGAAAGGCCATGATTGGCTGGCTCAAACGGGCTTGGAGTGGTTTGAATCTGTCTTCGTTCTGGGGCTGAAATGTTCCCGCCCACATCTGGAGTTTCTGGGCTAACAAAAGGGAGTAATGGGTGATTCAAAAACCCATTCATTCTAAACTGTTCCCTATCAAAGTCCTTTCCGTAGTTTTGGTGTGTCTCATTGTGTGTAAGAGGCTTTGAATGGGTTGGATCACTAGGTAAACAGAAGCCCTTTGTCCTGCGGTCAGTCTCAAGTGGTTTAATCCCTTATATCAACATCCTGCTGTTTCTTGTAAACAAACATTGCCTCTGTAGGGAAGGGAAACTCCCTGGTTTTGATTGACAGAATCTGGCTGCCACTGCTTGACCCTCCCACTTTTCACAGACATCCACGAGCTGCGAGCTGCTTTTCCAAGCCCCATTGTCTCGGCCATGCTTTTCTGACGGCCATTTTTAAACCCCTTTGAAATTACCAAACTCCAGGGAACAATTTTATCAATAAAATGTACTGTCTTAAAGTGTGCAAATTTTTCCACAAAGTTCCTTGATTCCAGTGTTGTACACGCACCGCAACGCAGCCTTTTGTGGTTCTGGGCACATTTTAAAACATTGTCCAACCCAGAGGCAATTTAAAGTCACGCACAGTCTCCGTCCACGATGTAGATTAATACCTCCAGTATCTTCGGGGCTGAGGGTTTTTTTTGCAAACCCCTACATTCCGCCCTTTGGATACTTCCAACTTGCTTGTAGTATCCACTCAAAGAAGTGAGCAAAATTTTCTGAGCCCCGACAAACAACCATCCCCTGTATTTATCTAATCGCTACCTACCACTGATCCCCCAACCCGTCTATTACCCTCAAATTTGAGAAAAAATCGTGGTATGGTAGGCATCTACAGATACATCAATTTACAATAAGGGGTCTCATACCCCTGCATCACTCGTTACATTATAACATATTACAAAATGTTGCAATCTTGGTTATACAATGTAATCACAATGATCCCAAGCACGGAGAGGGACCTACGCCTCTGCTTAGCTTGGAGTTGTCACAAAATGATCCCAAGCAAGGAGAGGTTCCTAAGCCTCTGCTCAACTTGGAGTTGTCACAAAATGATCCCAAGCATGGAGAGGGTCCTATGCCTCTGCTTACCTTGGAGATGTAACGAAATACAAAAAAAATCTGGTTTAACAACATGCTTAAATAAACTCCGACCATCACTTGCCAATGATGGGTCGCGAAATTCGAGTGGGTAAATGCTCCTCCCACCCAGTCAGTAAATGTTCCTTCCACCCCCCTTGAATGGTCTTAAACCTTTTAAAAACAGAAGAATGGATTTTACAGAACAGTCTGCTCCACCACCCCGAGCCATTCTCTTGTCCCTTTGTGGAGGCGGGGTACCACTCCCGTTTCATAGACCGAGACCGGAGAGTATGGAATCGCAACTCCCAGTCCCTCCCCCTCCCTTCTTCCCTCGACTGGCTGGAGAGAATGATGGGTGCCTGTGTGGTGGCTCTCCCTGGCCCCACACTCAAACTTGGATCCCAGATCTGGCCAACCACTCATCCTCCCCAGCCACACTTACACTCTAACTTTGCCCGTGGGCCCTGGGTGAGTTCCTCCCTTTCCCTGAATGCACCCACGTGACTCTTGGGTCTCCCCCTCCCCTTTACAATCTTTCTCGGGCCATCACCACCCACTCCCGGGAAACACGTCCCTATCTGACAAGGCGCCCGCGCTTCCCCACCATGAATCCTCAATAGCGCGGTCTCCCGCAAGTGAACTTCGGTCAGGATAGCGCTGGGTTGGGGGCCATGCCCCGCCCAGCTGGGGCCATCTCTTCCACGTAGGAGGAGTAGGCAAGTTCCTCTGGGCCCTGTCCGGTTTCTCCCGAAGGTCGCTGCGGGGTCTCCTCTTGGATTTGTCCAGTGGTGAGCTGATCCCCAACCTTCTGTACCACCATATCTTCATTTGATGCCCAGCTTGGGCTGGGCGACCAGGGCTGCTTCTTCGTCCACTCTCCTGCAAAAACTTAAAAGGACATGCAGCCAGGTCTCTCACTGACCTGCTGCCTTAGGTGGAGACATGTTCGGGTCCCTCGACCTTGAACCAAAACACAGGCATTTGGCAAACTTGTAAACTTAAACCTTAAACTGCAAAATGTTAATTCTAAACTTAAAATTCACCTTAAAAGCACGCTATATTCAAAATGATAATCAAACCAAAGCTGTAATACAAATGCCGCCTGTCTCCGGATGGCCAGGCTAATCTCTGGCAATGTCGCAGATTAATGCTGCCTGCAGCGAAGCTGGACTGAATCCTGCTTCCGGTCCCTTGCAGCTTATGGCTGCTGATTGGGGACCCCGTTTTCTGTTTCCACCCGGGCTCGGAGATTGCTCTCTGTGGCAGGTACTCTGGTGAGAATATTTTCTTGGGCTTGCGGACCTGCTGAAACCTTCTGAGGGGCGTCTCCATGGGGGAAGCTTTGGCTGGCGGACCCTAAGCTTGGGTCACAGCCCTAGCTGGCTGGGAACCTTCTCCCCCTGATGCAAACAGTCCGGGCTGCTTAATATACCTGGCAGCCTGCCGGTACTCCGGGTTTGTCTCCTTTTCCCTATCCACTCCTGTACTGGGGGCAGGTATTCCCTCACCACCCACTGCTGATGGCTGAAAATCTTCCTCTCCAGTTCCAAAACCTCGTACCAGCTCCTTCCCTATGTCCCCTGCAAGAGGGATTGCTATCCCTGCCTCCCCAGGGTCCCACATCATGGGGGGGACCACTCTAGAAGCGGGCTGGGAAGCTTGTTCCTTTAAACAGGCGACTGCACCTGCGTGAATCTCCTCCCTGGAGTCCCCTTGGCAGAGGCTGTGAAGCCTCTGTCTTCAAACAGGCGGCTGTGCCTGCGTGAGAAAACTGAGAAAGAGCCGCTGTGGTTCCGCAGGCAACTGCGCCTGTGCAAACAATCTCTTCACAGGGCTGGGGAAATGCTACACTAGCACAGGCAACCACGCCTGTGCATTCGGTTTCCTTGAAAAAGATAGGAAGAACCACTGGGACTTCCAAGCAGGCTACTACGCCTGTGCGTATAGATTGGGAAGCGGGGACCTTTAAACAGCCGACTGCGCCTGCACGCGCAGCCTCACAGTGAACAGGAGCTGCTGGGGGTTCCAAGTTCGCGACTGTGCCTGCGTGAACCCGGTGTTGGTAAACCTCTCCCCTCAGGCGCGCGACTGCGCCTGCGTGGGAAAACTGAAGAAGAGCCGCTTGGGTCATGGGCTGGGGAACTGCGCCTGCGCGAACCTGGTGTTGGGAAACCTCACCCCTCAGGTGCGTGACTGTGCCTGCATGGACCTGTTGTTCAGAAGACTGGGGGATTTCTGTCTCCAGACCAGCGACTGCGCATGCGCGGGCAGTCTCCAAGCGATCTTCTGTGAATGGACTCGCAACAGCCTATGGATTTTTACTCTCAGGCTGCTGTTTCTCTGTTTCTGAGCCAAATAACTGGTACAAATTTAAACTTTGACCAAAACTTAGGTCCCACTGGGGCAGGGAAGTGTCCCAATTTGTGGGCTGGACAACTTTTCCCTGGAAACAAGCCACAGCGCCTTTCTTTACAGGCTGTGAACTTGAACTTGTCTGTCAGATTTATACAATTCTCCTGATTTTCCCTGTGTCCCATCCCTGCCTGTAATTGCTGCCACTGGCCCAGACCCATATGGGTCCCAGAAAGTGCCTGCACGTGCACCCTCCTTGGCCAGCATATCGGCCAGTCATTGTGGGGAGGCAGAGGTGGGCGAGGGGGCTGCAGCACCACTGATGGCTGATACCTTTCCCTGATTGGCCCTGAGGAAAGATTTTATCGACTCCAGGATGGACTCGACTGTATCGGGAGGAGTTTCTGTCTCTGCCTTCTGAGTTGGGGCTACGGGGGTCCTGGCTTTATCGTCTCTCCCAGGCTTTTTACAATCACTGCGCCAGTGGCCATCCTCCCTGCACCTGTAACAAGTGACCTTGTTCTGGGAGGGACGGCTCCCCTCCTGGCGCCAATCTTTCTTATATTGAGCCCCAGGTTTAACCTCGTGGACTTTACCCTTTTGCTGGGGGGTCTCACTATTCCTCCCGTTCCTATATGCTACCGTGAGTTGCCGGATTACAGTCTCTTCGGTTACTAGGGGGTCTCGGTGGTCAAGCCAAGTATCAGCTTTTAATTTTAGCTGGGGTAGGCAATTGGACACCAGGCAACGAAGCCATTGGGTCCACTGCCTCTCGTTCAGGTGTGCCCTATTTTGTCCCCCGGTACACGCGCTGTTGTAGACTGGCCACAGCCTGTCTGCAAATGCTTGTGGGGTCTCCCGTTCCTTCTGCAGGGTTTTCCCTACGCGATCGAACGGATTGCTGTCGTTCGCACCTATGGCTTCCAGTATTTCCTCCTTCAGGTCCTCAAAACCCTTCTGCCCTCTCTTAGCCTCATCTGAAAGGGTCTGATAGAGCTTGCTATCCACAGAGAAAAGCACCATTTTTGCTTTCTCTTCATCATCACAGCCGTTAACACCCGCTGCCTGTTCTACTTGTTGGAAGTGCATTGAGGGGTCTCCCTTTTCAGAGAGCATGGGAATATGTTTCACCAGGCCTCTGAGCTGTTGGGTATCATAGGGTACCAGATAGGTATGCTGAACAGCCCCTGGGTTATTATCGCTCACGGGCGGACCTTACCTCCGTTGTCGGAGTGGCTACACTGGTCCTGGTCCCCGCCTGCCTAGCGGGACCTGCTGGCATTCTCCTACCATGGCATTGTCCACCCCTTCTTGCTGCCAGAGCTCCTCAAAACCTAAAGCTGTGGGCTGCTGTCTTGGGATCTCTAATTCCCTAGCCAGCCTTTCCCTGGGTGTTGCCTGTGGGGCGGTTTGATTTGGGCTGCTGGTAAAATCCAGCTGACCTGCCTTCGGGCCGATCAGGCAGATCATCCCCCTTGCTCCTTTAAAAGCCATGTTAAGGCTTTCAGGCTCTGCCCTACAGGGGCCATGATCTGCTTCACTAAACCTTTGGTCGCAGGCCAGCTTATAAGCTTCTGTAACTTCTGAGATGAGGCGGACATTCTCTTCCCGCAGTCTCATCTCGCTATCTCTGGCCTCAGTGGCTTCCTGCACAAGACGCTCTATCTCTGCCTGGCATTTTTCCAACTCTGACTCCCGATTCTTGGCCTCTGTCACCAGCTCCTGCTTCCTCATCTCACCCTTCTTAACCCAGCCACCTATGCTATAATAGGTCAGCTTACACGCTGCCGCTAACATCTGCAGGACTACCCACAGACTGAAAGCAACAAAAGCAATAGCTGATGCTTTCTCCAGATGCAGACCACTTATCATATCAAGAACTGCCTCCAGTCCTGCCGCGGTCGCCAATTTGTAGGGGGCATCTTTTTCGGTGTTTACGGTAATTTACCTTCCTTTACCTGGTTTACGGTCATTCACCTGGTCAGGCAGCCTTTTGCTACTACTGTCTGACCAATCCCAAACAGCGGTTTCAAATCGCTAAACCCACCCTTCCAGTTCTGACTGGAGGACTTACAATTAATGAGATATTAAAATGGACAACTGGTCTGGATGTGAGAAAATCAAATTTTATTAAACTAAAGAAAATTACACCACACAATTTTAGTAATCACTGTACAATTGCTTAAATGGGGGAAGACAGATGGCAAAACGAGGGATAAATGGCTACAATGTTAATTAAACAATCTTAGCAATTTCCCTTAAATTACCACCCCCCTTTAACTCCTTACTAGATTGCCTTGCTGAGGAGTCAGAAACCTGCTCACCTGTGGTCCAAGGAAAATAAGAGAGAGAGATAGCTTCTCAGGAGCTATCTCTATATCCTGCGAGCTCCTGCTGTTTGGCGCTGAAAGGGTCTGTGTGCAAATTCATACTGAAAAGTTCGAATACACAAGAGAAAGGCCATGATTGGCTGACTCAAACAGGCTTGGAGTGGTTTGAATCTGTCTTCGTTCTGGGGCTGAAATGTGCCTGCCCACATCCGGAGTTTCTGGGCTAACAAAAGGGAACAATGGGTGATTCAAAAACCCATTCATTCTAAACTGTTCCCTATCAAAGTCCTTTCCGTAGTTTCGGTGTGTTTCATTGTGTGTAAGAGGCTTTGAATGGTTTGGATTACTAGGTAAACAGAAGCCCTTTGTCCTGTGGTCAGTTTCAAGTGGTTTAATCCCTTACGTCAACATCCTGCAGTTTCTTGTAAACAAACATTGCCTCTGTAGGGAAGGGAAACTCCCTGGTTTTGATTGACAGAATCTGGCTGCCACTGCTTGACCCTCCCACTTTTCACAGACATCCACGAGCTGCGAGCTGCTTTTCCAAGCCCCATTGTCTCGGCCATGCTTTTCTGACGGCCATTTTTAAACCCCTTTGAAATTACCAAACTCCAGGGAACAATTTTATCAATAAAATGTACTGTCTTAAAGTGTGCAAATTTTTCCACGTAGTTCCTCAATTCCGGTGTTGTCCACGCACCGCAACGCAGCCTTTTGTGTTTCTGGGCACATTTTAAAACATTGTCCAACTCAGAGGCAATTTAAAGTCACGCACAGTCTCCGTCCACGATGTAGATTAATACCTCCAGTGTCTTCGGGGCTGAGGGGATTTTTTGCGAACCCCTCCACACCTGCCTGTGCAGTCTGTGGACTCGCTCCTGCTGCAGGCTGAGGAACTTATTCCTCAGACCTTACCCCAACTGGCTGCTTTCCCATTTCAGGCCTAAACAGCTTGCACTGGTTAATATAACCTGCAGCCTGTTTAAAAAGCTGCCCTAAATGTTCATCCGCTGCCCTGACTGGACCTTCTAGCGGCTCCCCTTTCACTTCCTTTACCAGGATGGCCTTACAGATGGGATCCTGAGCCTGGACCTGCTTTAGATCCGGGGCCAAAGCTACCCCTTGTGTGCCTCCCTTGTCCTGGACTGCGGCTACCGGGCCTGCTCTACAGGGATCCCATAACTCTCCTTCCCAAGCCCTCTGCTTGTCCACCTCGTGGTCCCTTGGTTACCCTCCCAAGTGGTAGGGAGAGATCCCAAATCTATGGCCATAGGTTTGGCCTTTCCCCCAGCCTGCTCATTCCCTGTAGACCCCATTAGGCTGAATGGGACCTTGTTAGGCCTGGGTGGATTGGTCGGGTCTTCCGAATGGACCACCATGCTGGAAGCTCCAGCGTCCACCGAATACCTCCCCTGCACCGTCTCCACCCGCATGCTAACACAGGGCCTGTTCCCCTCCTTGTTTTCTATGGGACACAGGTCGACAGGCTGCACTGGTTCTAGTCAGGGCTGTGGGTTGGATGGGGCTGACGGGCTCAGTGCACCGGTAGTGGCTGCTACCCTCCCTTGGCCAGTCAATATGGACCTCATGGCATCCAAAAATGACTCGACCGCAGCGGGAGTGATTCCTGCCTCCGCCTTTTGGGCTGGGGCTGTGGAATTCTTTCCCTTGTTGTCCTTCCAAGGGTTTTTGCACTCCTTCCGCCAGTGACCATCCTTCCCGCACCCGTAACAATTTGTCTTTGTGTTGCGGGCGTTACTCCCTTCCTGGTGCCACTCTTTCCTACCCAGTCCGGGTTTTACCTCATGCACCTTCCCCTTGGGTGGGTGTGCATCGGCTCCCCTACCGTTTTTGTAAGCCAGAGTGAGCTGCCTAATTACCATGAGTTCTGTGGTCTGGGGATCTTTGGGATCGAACCAGGCTTTTGCCTTGGCCTGGACCTGTGGCAAGCTGTTCCGCACCAGACAATGGAGCCAATGCGTCAGGGAATCCCTGTTCAGGAACGTCCGGTCTAGCGTCCCCGGGCAAGCCTTCCGGTACATCGGCCACAGCCGGTCTGCAAAATCCTGCGGGGTTTCCCCAGAGAGCTGGATCGTCTTCTCCACGCGGGAGAAATGACTTCCCTCATCCATCCCCATTGCCTCCAGAACTGCATCTCTAAGCTCCTCGTACCCATTCTGCCCCCTTTTACACTCGTCAGAGAGGGATTGGAGGTGATTGCTCTCCAGGGAGAATAGCAGCATTTTGGCCTTCTCAGCGTCATCGCAGTCGTTGACGCTGGCAATCTGCTCTATTTCCCTGAAGTGGATCGAGGGGTCTCCCTTTGCGGAAAGCTTCGGGATATGGTTGACCATAACCCTGAGCTGTTGGCTGTTAAAGGGTAACAAGCACTGGTTTTGGAGGGGTCTCTCATTGTTGCCATTGGCGGGTGGGCCGAACCTCCGATGCCGTGCTGGGCACATCAGTCCCGGCTCCGACCTCTTGTGCGGGGTTTGCTCTACCTCCGCCTCCACCTCTGGCTCCACTTCGGGTTCCACCCCCGGTTCCACCCCCCCTTGCTGTCAAACCTCGCTGAAACTTGGCGCTACGGGTGGTGGTCGTGAGGTCTCCTCTCTCTCAACCGGGTCATCCCTAAGCACTACCAGTGACGTTGGAAATGTCCTCCCCTTGTTCCCCATAAAATCTGCCTGGCCATGCCTTTTGCCTTCCGGAGGGCCCAGCTCAGATTTTCTATCCTCTCTTTACAGGGGCCGTGTTCTGCCTCCTCACACCCCTGTTCACTCGCTAGCTTGTAAGCGGCTTTTACCTCCTGCACTTTCTCTTCCTGTTCCCTCATCTGCCTTGCCAAGTGGGCGTTTTTCTCCCGCAACCTTAACTCATTTCCCTTGGCCTCGGTGACTTGGCACTGTAGGTATTCCAACTGGGCCTTGTGTTCTCCTACTAAATACACTCTTTCTTGGTTCAAAGCCTGCAAAGCTACAAATAACTTCTCCCCTGCGAGAGCCTTATCCTGGATCTCCAGGGCTGACTCCCTTAACTCGACTGCCTGTGCTGCAACGAGCTTGTCCAAAATCTGGACCTGCTTTTTAAAGCACATCAGCCAAACTGCCTTCTCTAAGGACTTCTTGTGTTCCTTTCCCTCTGTCCACTTAGCTGCTGCATCTACCGGATGCCTAGCCTTTAACAGAGTGGTGATTCACTTCTTAGTGATATTCACCTTGCTAAACACATAATCAGAAATCCTTTCCTCCATCACGGTTAACTCATCCGAACCATTGTCTACTGTATCGCAACCCTGTTGCCGGTGTCCTGCCGTGGTAGCCATTCTGTAGGGGGTGGTGCGTGGGCCCAGTCAGTTATGCCTCTGACTGCCCGTGAGCGGTTCAAATCGCTCCCACGCCCCTGAGGTTCTCAACACCGGACGTAGGTACAGGCAGCGATACAGAAAAGACTCAAGTAAACAAGTGGTTTGGCTGTAAGCAAAACTCAGGATTTTATTGAACAGGAAACGTTAATAAAGTCTTAAGTGAAATTACCTGTATATAAAATTAGAGGCAAATACAAATAACTATACTTATACAGGGAATGGGGAACACACAGCACATTGCGGGATAACAACTATCTTAACAATCCCCTTAACCTTATCCCACCCACTATACCTAACTAGATTAAGCTATGAATGGCCAGAATTTATGCTCACCAATCAAAAGGGTTTGTTGGACTCAAAACAGCGGTGGGGTTCGGGGTTCGCTCTTAGTGCTCTCTGGAGCCTGCCGTCATCACGTGGTCTCCAGGCGCTGCAAGGGCGTTGTCCAGGTTCGAGTACCCCAAAGTTAAAGTCTCTGTTTGGGTACTTTACCTTGCAGGGATGATTCTTCTTCTTCAGCCGACAGTTTGAGTTTGTATGAAGATAGTCGCAGGTTGGCTGAGGCTGAAGGCCCGATCATTTGAAGCCTACCTTCAGTTCATCTCCTCAGTTGGTCTTCCTCAGTTGGTCTTCCTCAGTTGGTCTTCCCTCCTGCCCTCGTCGCATCCTGCCTCGCCTGGCCTGAATTGTCCGTGTCCCCCCAATGCAGTGCCTGGGCGATTTCCAGATGGAGTGGCAAAAGGCACGGGCAAAGGCCAGGGGGTAAGCGCAGGACGCGGAAAGAGCGACAGCCATGAGGGTGAGGGGCCGAAGAGCCAAGCAGAGCAGAGAGAGAAGAGAGAAGAGAGCGATTGCTACCCGGGGCCTTCAATTATACTCTTTTCGAAAACCCTTATCTGCGCGCTAAATCAGGTTAGTTCTTTGTCTTAATCTTGGCGGGCTATTTTAAATAATGGTAGCAATCCATACTAACTGTTTCTAGATGGCCAGGAATCGATTGATGGCCTTAACTGTAGGCCTAACTGAATTTAGATTTGTCTCCAATTCGGGCTAATACATAATTCAAAGTCCTGTCTGGTTTCAAAACAGAAACTGTAGCTTTGGTTTCGATCCACAAGCTGTCTGCGTTGCAGAGTCCATTTTAAAATCCCACAGACTTTCTGGCACGAGGCACGGATGCCATCTTGGGTACCCTTTTTGATTTAAAATGTCCACGCAGGGTCCCGTTCATTAATAACAACCTTTGGGGAAATGTAGAAATTTTGCAAATCTTACAGTACGGGTGAATCCAACCTGCAACAGTTCTTTAATTCTTCCTGTTGTACTATACTAGTATTGAGTCTAGTCTTATTAGGACACTAGTAAAGTGACATGACTCATAAGGGGAGATTTCCCTAGGTCTGTACTAAGGCACACTGGATTCACCTTCATGTAAGCGAGGCATTATCAGATCAAAAGGTGGTTATGAATGAAAAACAGCTATTTTTCTCACCTTTTTTGAACTTGCGCTATGTACCTATAAAACAATAAAGTGCTCACACCCACTTCTAAGTTTCAATCTCAGCCAAGCCACCATGAATGGAAATTATAATTTAATGTCATAATAACAGTGAGGCTAATGATGCTCATAGTTATTTATGCGCAAATCACACAGCAACTTCAGGCAAGGGCAGATGCATGATTAAACACGTAAATCCAGAAGTTGCTTTCCGAGATGCACCGTTCCCCAGTTAGCTCCCCGAAAACGGGATCTCGCTGCCTATCTCACCATTCAAATGCATTGAATGGCGTGAAATTCCTGTACTTGTGCTGTAGATATGAGCTGAACTCCTCACAGAAAGTTGTTGCTTGTCCATTTCAGTCTAAGTATCATTTTTAACAGTGACAAGCCTTAATTACAGCCAAACAACCTTTCTGGCACTGAAAATTAAAATTTACAAGTTTGGATTCTCAGTCCTTCAGCTTTCAATTGTTGTTGGAGATTTAAATAAGAACATTTGTTTTACTTCTTTCTGTCTCTCTTCTCGCTCTCTTAATCTAATATTTCTTTCCCTCTCTTTATATTGTTTTCTGTACCTGATTTGACATTGAATTCAATATTCTGAGACTTTCTGGTTCAAACTGCAATGCTCTTTAACAATGCTTCAATCTGATTCGCTAAGGAGATAAATAGTTGTTTGCTCTATTCACACAGGTCCCAGTTGCCCTGTGGAGGCATCTCCCACTTTCATTTTGATCTCTCACTTAGAGCAATTGCCGTGCAAAAGCTTATGGAAATTTAAAGGGAAAGGGCGAGTCTAACAAAGGACAATTGTTCGCCAGCTACAGTAAATTCTGTCCCCATGAATGTGCAAAATTGGTAACCATCTTTTTGTCATTGTGACACAAGTTAGTAGTAGTGGGATACACAAATATTCCGAGATAATAGCCTGGAGTTTGTGGTCAGCAGCAAAGCCAAGGCATTCGCCGCTGACATCAAAATAAAGTCCACACAAACTTACTGCGAGTCCCAGGGCGAGAACTTCCTCAAAAAGCCTGCAAAGTTCTGTAGTCTCCCACGGAGCCCAGGAGCACATTGTAGTGCGAGTGCGAACCTGGGATCATGTGGGAGGCAAAAGAAGACACGCCCACAAAATCTGTCAAAACTGACAGAAGGATAAGCCATGCCCACAGAAGCTTGTTTCAGTCGGCAGAGGTGAGTAGCATTGAAATTACCTTCATAACTTAAATCTAAGTTCAGTGTAAATTTTAGTACAAATTTTAAAGTCTTTTAAAGATTTTAAAATCTTTTAAATAATTTTTAAAACTTTCAATTAAACGGCAGCGTGAAATGGACAGTTTGTAAAAAGCTGAGCAAAGTAAAAATAAAGGAGTGCACTTACAGAAAGAACCTGGAAGCGGCAAAGATAGATGTCAGGAAGAGGGCTCACAACTTCAGTGAAGACGACCTCAATTAGGTGGAAGCACCTCATCGGAACTGATAGGTCCGGAGCGCCACATAAAGGAAGTATGTCACCATAGAAGGAGGTTTCACAGGCTGTGAGTGCTAACTCCACCGTGCCACATAGTGTGGAACAGTGCTGCAAAAAAACTCACCGATTTAACGTGATCTGTTATGGTTTGTACAGTTGATTAGAAATTTCAAATGTAAGATTTCTTAAAATGTTACTAATGCAAAATAGAAAAGAGCTTGTTTATATGTTGGGCGGTCTGAGTTCACTGTGAAGTCAACTAGTTGTAAAATTCAATTACTTTGGAGACGGTCTGAATGATTAAGTTCTTGTAAAGATCTTTTATCTGTACTCCACGGATTTGAGCTGTGAAATTGCAATTAGTGAATAATACCCTATCTCCAAAGCAGCCAACTTGTCTCTTTTAACCAACAATGAAGCAAAAACTGAAATTTAATTTTCATGTCTGTGCAGCGTAAAATGTCACATAATGCCAGAGAGTGTGCCATGTCAAGCAGTTGTGTGGCCATTCTAAAGGAGTTAATTGAGCAGGAAGAAAGGCTCACTCAGCTGCTGGGCATCAGTGGCAGTTCCTGGTGACTAGTGCCCAATCAGACATTGGAGTGAGGAAAGGTGAGTGTTGCATTGTTGTTTTGTCCAGCTGTATGTTTAAAACATGTTGATTGGCTGTAATATCTGAAGAGAAGATGAAATGGTGAATGTGCATACACAGCTTAGGAGCTTCTGTGATGTGCCAGTTAAATGTGCTTCACCATTGTAAATGTGCTTCACCATTGTAAATGTTTATTGGTTTCTTCCCACAGGTGGACAGCTCGCTTCAGGAACATGGGCTCAAGAGTGCAGCGAGTCTGCGGCTGCAGAGGATGTTCACACAGGGCCTGGAGAAGGCACTGGGGAAGGGGTTGCAGAGCAAGTTCAGATGGTAAGTGAGGCAGGGGAGGAGGAAGTCGTCGAGTGGCATTCAGTGGCATGGGAAGAGTGTGGACATTGGGTGGGAGGCCAAGCAAAGTGGCTTTGTCACTCCTACCCCCACGTATCGCCTTCAGGGTGCTGATGTGGAGGGAGGGGACCTTGACTATGATGACCCGCAGATCACAGCCTCTCCATCTCCTGGCCCCTCTGGCTCTGTGTGAGGCACAGATGACTGTCCCCTCACAGCCAGCCGCCGAGCTGATACCGCAGGGCAAGTGGGAGAAGCAGTAACATGGGAAACACATCAGCCTCATTTTGATAATGAGGTGGAAAAGAACTTAATGATTGAAGGCTGGAGGCAAACAATGCTCGCTCAGCATGACAAGAAACTTGACTCTCTTGCCTCCATGAGGCAGGAGATAAGGATCATGGAAACAGTCTGTGTAATCAGTTGGCCATAAGTACACAAACCATTACTAACCAGTTCGCCATTTGTACACAGAGCATTTCTGATCAGTTGGCCCTTATGCATCAGGTGAATAGTCAGCATAACTAGTCTCTTCTTCAACTATTTCAGTTGCAGAAAGCAGGTTCGGCTGTCATACATTTGACGCCCATAGGACCCCCCTTGCCTGCTCCCAGCGCAGACTCAGTGCAGCCTCACGAGGCAGCAGCTGTGCCAATAATGAATGAACCAAATGTTGCCTTTCAGCAGCATCAACCCAGCCATGAGTCAACTGCAGAAGGGCAAGAGATAGCACACAGCAGTAATGCCTTTGGCATAAAAGGGGTCCGGTCACAGGAAAGGGCAAGGCACAGGAGAAAGTAGGGAGCCACCTCTTGCAGAGTCCACTTCCTTTGACTCACACCTTTTGTCACAGCGACCCTCAGGCACGGATGTGAGGGGGCATGTCTGTTATTTTTTGGATGTTTGCTATTCTTGAAATGTTGGTGTGTTATTTATTGAAATTTATATTTATAAATGATTGCATTGTGACTCATTTTGTTTTGGATGTACAGTCTGTAGTCACTTTGAAGTGTTTAAATGTTTTTATTATCAACCAATTTAACATTACAACTGTTTACAAAGTAGCAAATAACTAGTTAACAATTTGTATTTAAAGTCTTACACTAAGAACCTCAAATAACTACCTCAAAAATCTTGCAATGGGTATTTGCGGCTACAATAAAAGCTCACTGTTTGACTTTAAATCTGTTCTTTTGTGTGCCTTCCTGGGTGAGGGGGAGTGGGGGGGGAGGACGCATCTTGACACTCTCATCACTGTCGAACTGTATTAGCCACCAGCTGCTGTCTAGCCACTCTGCCTTCTGCAGCAGTTGTTTCCTCAGGTGCCCCACAAACCTGGGCACAACAACACCCATATTGGTATCCTCCATCTTGCCCATTTCCACAGGAATCTCATCTGCAGGGTTAAGGGTCAGTCCTTCCCGCAGGGCAAAGTTGTGCAAAGTGCAACAGGTCACCACAATCCTTTACACTTTCACAGGTGAGTACTGCAAAGCCCCCCTGACCTGTCCAGGCACTGGAAGCGTGATTTCAGAACCCCAATTGTCCTCTCCACCACTTGCTGTGTGGACATATGTGCACGGTACCTCTGCTATATGCTGTCATCAGCCACGGTTTTAGCGGGAAGCCCTTATCGCCCAATATCCATGCGGATCCTGGAGGCAATGTGCTGAGGGCGGCATGTAAGTCTGAGTTGCGGAGGACAAAGGAGTCATGAGCACTTCCCCGGTGATCTGTATTTACATTTAGGATCCTCAGTTGGGCATCACAGATGATCATTACATTTAAGGAATGAAACCCCTTCCTGTTGATGTGTTACAGGTGCATCAGTTGGCACCTTCAATGCAACATGAGTTCCATCGGCGGCCCCAATCACTTTGTGTAAGCCAGCGATCCTATAGAGTGAAAGGGCCCTCTCCTTTTGCAGCCCTGAGGACAAGTCAAAGTCTATGAACTCAGAAGCCCTACGGAATATGGCACCTGTGACCTGGTGACTGCAGGCCCTCGCAGCACGCTGGGTGATGTTTGAAATGTCACCGGTGCCTGACTGAAATGACTCGCATGCATAGAAGTTTAATGCTGTAGTTACCTTCTTGGCCTCTGACAAGGCAGTGTGGGTCTTCGAACGTGGCTGTAGGTCCTCCTTTAAAATAACACATAGGCGACCGATTACCTCTTTACTGAAGCGTAGTCTCCTCACACACAACTTCTCCGACATCAGCTCAAAAGACAGCCTCTCCATGCACACTCGCTGGGGTGGGTAAAAGTTCCTCCTGATCAGCCTACAGTCATGGTTCCTGATTATCCTTCATTGTTCCCTCCTGCGTCAGAATCTCCATACCAACAAAGTACACAATATTCTGCCAAAGAGTTCAAAAGGCATGTTTCTCCCTCACAGGCTTCCTTTTTAAATAGTTGCAGTACATGTGGAGAAAAAAATGGAAGAAAGTTGTAAAAGTCATCTTAATAAAGGGAATAGAAACAAAAAATTTTTACAAAGTCATACGGGTGTGAATAACATTTTTTGAAGTGTATAAATGTTATCAACATTTTAAAAATTCATATAATTCTGAAACAATTATTTAAAAAAGTCATGTAACTGAAAAATTTCATTTTTAAACAGTCATTCAAGTTTAAAAAAAGGAAAATAAAATTGAAAAATGCACACCTGTGTCTCAGAGCCCTTCCTGGTAGGTAAAATGCCTGCAAGACTTTCAAAACCTTCCTTCCAGTCCCCTAATTAAATATTTGCGATGTGCAAACAGGCTCGTTGCACCTGCTTGCCCAAGACTTAAAAATGCAAGACGATATTAGTTTGTAATAAGTGGGCAATTAGCCCAAATTTGCCCCACAAGGTAAGCTTGAATGAAGAACTGAACGAGGGAGCGAAGCATCTGGGTAATTGTAAGATGACAAACAGCAACCTCCGGATTGCCGCATGTGCCTGCGCATGTGCCAAATCCCAAAGCTGCGGTCAGTTTCAAAGACAGAATGACGGTGAATGCGGCCAGTTCGCCGTTATCCAGACGGCAAATTCTGGGCCATTAGAGCGATGGTTTACCTGGCCCTCTCACACCAGGTGCACTTGTAGCTGAGGCGCAGTTCACTGGAAGTATTGGTGGCAACCTGTAATACCGTGTCTTTGCTCCAGTAGTTCCTGAGCTGATCCCTGACGGCCATCATAGCGCTGCACCCGAGGGAAGCGTTGATGTGGCAAAGGTGTCATTCTTGTTGCGCTTCTGATGTAATCATGACCTACAACTCAGTTTCCTGGACTAGCCTCGTTCACAGGTCATGGGAAAGCTGCCTCCCTACAAAGCTGTTTGGGTGCCGTGAGATCTGAGGCACTGTGTAAGTTAGAACAACTTTACTACTGAGGTTAGAGCTTATAGTTGTTGCGAGCAGAGGCATTACAGTGTCTGTTTGTCTTGCTGGTTTTGGTAGCCAAACGAGTACATGTACACACGGTAAGATGGGGGTTCCCATTGGTATCTTCCTTTGCCTGTGCTAATTGGAAGAGGTGGATGAGTCGGATGCTTTATTGGATATCAGGCTGGTGTGACAACTTCAGCAGACGCCTTGAGGTACCCAGTAGAATAGGTTTACAGAAACCATGATGCGTATTCTTGAACCTCTCAGAGAAGAAATGCCTCTGAAGGCTCCAGTTTAGCAGGAGGCTCATCACCAAATGGTCAATTTCAGCCTGCAGCTCTTCTGTTGCCCCAGGGCAGCCTGGCCCTGCCTGCTTTCAGGCACCTTAAGGGGGGAAAAATTCGGTATCGCCCCATTTGGGGCGCCATTATTGGCGGTGCGCAAAGTTTAGCGCCTGGCGCTAATTATCGCCTCTGACAGCAAACTTGGCTTTTATCGCCCCTGGAGGTGATTGGCGTGCTAAATCAGGTGCTTCACACCTGTCTTAAGGCGCAAAGGCCGAGGAGCGAGGCGCTACCTCAGAGCGCTGGTGAAGCAAGGAAGGGCAAATCAAAATAAACCTGCAAAGTGCTTCTCAGTACTCAAAACTCCTTCACACAATGTTGAATCTCTCCAGAAGTCTCTCTCTCTCTCTCAGAATGCGTGGTGCAAAAATGTCACCGACAAAAAAAGGCAGGAAGCGGTCGCTTTTAGATAGTGCTCCCCTAGTCTCTTCTTGACAACATAATGCTCCCCTCAACCTGTCATTGCTAGCGGCAGGTGGTAAGGCAGGGGGCGCCACTCACTATCCGGTCCGGGGCGCTAGCGGGGCATTGCGCACTTGACTGACGTCATAATCTGCCGGCGCAGGAGACCATGGCAGGAGTGTTTAGCGCCGCTGCAAAATGTCTAGTTAATTTTGCGAGGGGCACAAATATCGCCGCGCCCGGCCTCTAGTTGCTTTGCGCCCCAATTGGCGCTAACGGGAGGTGCAAACAACTGAATTTTTCCCCCCTTGTGTAGTCACAGAAGGGAACATCCACAGTCGGGTTGAAACAACCTTTTTCCCAGCCTCACTGCCAATCTGTCTGTTGATCTGTGGATTGGCAGGATTGACATTGCATAAGGTCGACACTAGTTCCTTCCTTTGAGCTACCTGTTCTGTCTGCAGCAGTCTGAGTATTCATGAGAGAATCTAAGTCTGGCAACAAGGCCTCAGCTGTGAGGGGCTGTACTTCGTCCTCGTATTGTGGTTTGTTCAGTCATGCCCTGATTCCCTCATGGAACTTTACCTTGTTAATTTATTGTGCTGTATACTTCTTGCCTGTCACCTTACTATGGTCCCAACATGTGCTTGATGCTCATCTGGCACCCTCTGTTGTGCTTTTGTCATTCATTATTGTGGTGTTCAGCTGTCGCCCTGCCTTATCAGGGTACAGCACATTGCTTAATGTTTGTATCGCACCGCTGGCCTGGTGTTCATCTAACATAATGCCAGGTACTGATCCAGGAGCTTTCCAGTATTCTGTTACTCAGTATCTAACCTTGCCAGTCTGTTCATTTCCATTGGAATATTTCCTTTCATCAGCAATCTCTCTCCTCTCCAGCTACTTTGTTTATTCTCCTAGTCTGCTCTCCTGTCTTACAAAATATAGAAGTGATTTTCCAAATGGTGGACAGTTGGGCCTTTAACAAAAGAATTGTTTGTGAAAGAAATAACAAATTATGACCACATAAGTATGAAAGATTTTCCTCTGAGTCGCCCTGTGATATGTGCTGTCATTATCACCAACCAGGAAATGAGCCTCCTTATCCATTTCAGGAACAGACACTAAATCCAGACGTGCTGATCGGAAACTTCAGAGCTGCAACTCTGAAACTGCCCTGAAATCCTGTTTCAGTAATAGTGGTACATAAATCATCCTACTATCAGGAAGACAGTAATAAATGGCTCAAACATCCCACCCCACCCCACCCACCGCATACATGCTACCAAACTAACTTCTGCACTTTCGCAGTTGTATTCACCAATAAGATACAGTTGGACAAAACCTCGCCATTTAAAATCAACTGCATCCTGTCTTGCTGTGTATACAAGGGCCCTGATATTTCCACTTGATATTTCTGGGTACATGCATTTAACTAACCATCACCAATGATATGCTAAAGCAAGCTAAGACCTACTTACTATATACAAATTACCTATCAATAGATTTAACCTTCCCTTCCGTTCAATTATTAATAAAATAATGCTATTCCATTGATCACATTAACAAAGCTTCATGATACAGTTTATCACTAATAGAATGTTACATGAGAGTTTTTGACAGAGACCATTACACATTCACAAGTCTCAGAATATAAACATTTCTATCAATTTAATTTATATTGTTTGTGTACATAGACAAATCTACAATACTAAAGTAAATGCACTCAATTGACTTTAATTTGCAGTGCCCAACAAAATTGTATATTTATAAAATTGCACATTCCAGAAATCACATTTCAGACTAGATGGATTGCAGAGATATTTTTATTTTGTGGTGGAGATTAAACTCTACAGTGACGTGATTTGTTTATGAATGAGGGGTAATTTTCCAACTTCATACCTCTGTCAGGGACAGTCGCTGGCCAATAAAGCATATTGGAAATTCAGCTGATATTATAACCGTTAATTTAAATGGTTGAAAACTTGTTTGTAGCATGCCCAAATTTTAGATTTACATTCCCGATAGGCAAATTTCTCTGCTGGGAATGCAAAGTTGGAAAATGATCCCCATGGTGATGACCTTTACACTTCATTCCTAGTTCTTCACAATCAAAGAACTGAAAAGTGAACTAAACATTTGCACTCGTGAACATCACATCTCTTTCTGTGAGGCTTTGTATCTATTGTGGCTTATTTATTATTTAAATATAGTGACATTTATTTAAATTTCAAATAATTGATGTAAAACATATATTTTGTTTTCAAATTTCTCCCTTCTTCTCCTAAAGCTTGTGACTTTTGCTGGGCTACAAATCTATAAATGCTTGTAGCCATTTACTATCTGTCCAAGAAATCGTTCTTCACATGCAAGGCTGGACACTGATGTTGACATGTGTTAAAATAATTCAAAGTAGTTTAAATGGTCAAGTCGAATGTGGAGAAAAATGGAAGCTTTTCATTTCTGTGGGAACAAAACAAGTTGAGCCATGAGAATCAGACACCACATACCACAGTAAAAGATAAGGTTTGGCCTATGCATTACAGCACAATAAACAAATGTGTAGGACAGAGTTGGAGGCCAAAAAATTTGAATGTGGTGTAAACACCTCAAATGTGGCGGCAACGTGGTGGGATACTGTTATGTTTCCGTGCAGCCTAAGGTAGCTGAATAGTATAAGGGTAGACACTGGCCCCTCCAAAAGTTAGAGCGCTCTTGCGCAGTCGGAAGTCCATTCGCCTTAACAGTAGTCTAGAGAGTTGGAATTGATCACTCTGGGCCTAGGAACCAGGTTGTATTACTTGCTCATCATTTAATGATATCTGTAGAACAGTTGTATAAAAACCATACTGGTTACATCAACATTAACCACCCACCAACAATCTCTACCTACCAACACTCACACCCACATCTCACACCTTGTAAATATTAACAGCTATTCAACTATGGCAGGCACATCACCCAAACACATTGCACCACACTCATTCACACACTTTCCCTTCTCTTGCAGGTCAAGATGGCTCACAACAGGAGGGAACAGGAGTGCACAGGCAGGGGACAAGCTGACACCCAATCACTGTCTGCACTGGAGAATAGAGTGCTGCAGATTATTCGGTGGTGGGCACCACTCCTTCTTCTCACATCCCACTTCACCCTCACCCCAAAAGCCTTTTGCACTTTCCAGCTACTCATGCTGTGTGAATGCATTTCTCCCTTCCTGTCCCCCTCCCATCACCTTCACCCAACTCTTGTGCCTTTATGCTTTCAAATAATGAGCAAGCACCAGAGCAGCCTGTCCCTGAGGGCACCGTAGAGAGTGAGGCGGGTGAAGAGGAGGAGGAAAAACACACCATGTCACTGCACATCTCACCAGCTCAGATACTGGCACTATGCGTTCTTTAGAGGCTAGTATAGTAGCGGGATCTGCACAGGGTGAGGCACTGGGGAAGAGCGGGCTGTAGCAAGGCTAGGGGGGAAAGGGTAGCTCGGGGGCCAGCTCCCTGGAGTGCGAGTTTGCACGCGACTTCTGCTGCACAGGACTCGGATGAGGACCTCGATTAGGAGGCCTTTAGAAGAAAGGTGCTGGGCATGCACACAGAGATGATAGGTGCAATGGCAAAGGGTGCCCGAGAGCCTATCGGCAATGGTAATGAACATGGAGGAGTCCGCTTCTAACATTGCACAAGGCTTTGTGCACACCATGGAGCCCATCATTTACAGTCTGCAAAGGGTGGTAGACTCCCAGAGAGACCGTGGCGACCCAGACCCAATGCCAAGTGTGATGGGCGATCTGGCAGCTTCCATTGCAGCACAGGTAGAAGCGACGCAATGTCTTAGTGCTGTAATGCAGTCTATGCTTGGTGGCATCCAATCTCAGACTGCTCTCATGCAGTCTCAGCTTGATGCCATGCAAGCTCTGACTGCTGCCATCATGGCTGGGTCTACCACCGTCGATGGGGGCTTTCACGGTATCGCAGCAGGCCAGCAATCCAACAGATTGCTAGGGATAAAAACAGAAAATGCTGGAAATACTCAGCAGGTCAGGCAGCATCTGTGGAGAGAGAAACAGAGTTAATGGGCCAGAAATTCGGGTCCCCACAGGTGTGTATGCGCTGTGAACTCACCCGTAAGGCCAATGGAAGTGCCAGTTTCGTGCATGCACTGCGCATGCGCTGGAAACTGGAACTTCCGTTCCCTTGAAGGAAGGGGTTCGGAGGTCAAACACGTGTGCCGGAGAGGCAGCGCGTAGACCTGGAACTTCCGTTTTTTTTACAGGTTTCTCCATGCGGGTAAGTCCCAAGCAGCTGCGCATGAAAAAAGCAGGCACAAGGCCTGCTTTTAACAAGGTAAGAGGTTAATTAAGTAAAGTTAAATCCTTTTTTCCACAGGTTTATCATTTTAAAATACTTTAAAGAAAGGTAAGTTTATTTTTAGCCCCGTTAAAAACTTCAATTAATTTTTTCAAATATTTAAATTTTTGTTTAAAATAGTTAATTTATGTAATTTATAGTTATTTTAAAAATGTGATGTTTTTAAAAAAAATGTATTTGAAGTTTTACTTAGGTTTTGGGGCCAATTTCTATTCATAGATTTGACAGGTCTTCCTATCAAATATATGAATGGAGATTCCCTGCTCCGATTCGCTCCCCATGGCCCACGTGATCCCAGGGGACGCTGCGAACTAACTGCGCCCCTGGGATACACGAGCACTGCACACCAGCAGCTGGAGGAGGCCCAGGATCGGAATCCCATGCGGGCCCACAGCACAACAACAGGCGCGCTATGTAAGTGCAGGTTGGAGGCTTGTGCCCGCGGGAAGCCTCTGACCCGAATTTCTGGCCCAATGTTTCAGGTCGATGACCCTATGTCAGAACTGGAAAAAGCTGGGATTGAACAGGTTTTTAAGCAAGAGCAGGGGCAGGGAAATGGGGGAGGGGAGGAAAGGAAAAAAGGGAAGGTCTGTGATACGATGGAAGGCAGGAGAGATTAAGAGACATTAAGAGATGGTGCAAGGCAAAAGGAGATGGAAATGGGACAAGTTAAGAAACAAAAGATGGCTCTAGATGAAGTGTATTTGGCAGAATGCAAGACAGCTGCCATGTGGGAGAGAGAAAAAAAAAATTTTTAATGAAAAAAAAAAGCATAGTTGAGTCCGGAAGGCTATAAAGTACCTAATTGAAAGATGAGGTGCTGTTCCTGGAGCTTACGTTGAGCTTCATTGGAACAGTGTAAGAGGCCGTGGACGGTGAGGTCCGAGTGGGAGTGGAGTAGAGAATTAAAGTGACAGGTGACCGGAAGCTCGGGGTCACCCTTACGAACTGAACGGAGGTGTTCCGCAAAGTGGTCACCCAATCTACGTTGGTTTCCCCAACGTAGAGGAGACCGCATCGTGAGCAGCGAATACAGTATACTAAATTGCAAGAAGTACAAGTAAATCGCTGTTTCACCTGGATTTTGGGGCCCTGGACAGTGGGAAGGGTGCAGATAAAAGAGCATGTTTTGCATCTCCTGCGCTTGCACGGGAAGCTGCCGGGCGAAGGGGAAGGGGTGCTGGGGGTGATAAAGGAGTGGACCAGGGTGTCGCAGAGGAAGCGGTCTGTTCACAATGCTGAAAGGGGAGGTGAGGGGAAGATGTGTTTGCTGGTGGGATCATGCTGGAGGTGGCGAAAATGGCAGAGGATGATTCGTTGAATGTGGAAGCTGGTGGGGTGAAAGGTGAGGACAAGGGGAACCTTATCGTGGCTCGGGGAGGGAGGGGAAGGTGTGAGAGCAGAAGTGCGGGAAATAGAACGGACACGGTCAAGGGCCATGTCAACCACAGTGGAGGGGAATCCTCGGTTGATGAAAAAGGAAGACATGTCTGTTGTGTCTGTGTATAATAAGACACAGACTGCAGGAGAAACGGTACAACAGGTGTTTACTGAATGAGGGTTACTCTAGAACTAACTGTACAGATCACTACTCAGGGTTTATATACAGGTGTGGTCACTGCCGGTACTACAGTATACAGGAGCTGTAAAAAGTAGTTCTCTCCCTTAAAGGTACATACATTACAATTCCTCCCCTTTTAGATTAACAGTACCATAACACTCATTAAACAATTAAATATCAAACTAATTACAATTAACACTTTAACATGCAACATTAGCTGAAAATAGCCTATTTATAAATTCAGTCTTTGGGGAGGCTTCCTCATTCTTTCTGGATAACGCCTTTCCCGAGTGTCTCGCTCTTGGTGCGGAGGCGATTCTAGCACCCTGTCGTCAGTTGATTCATCAGCTTCCAATGCTATTGTTTCAGAGGTAGATGCTACCTGTACGTCGGGTTCCTCACCAAGCACGTATGGCCGAGACATGGGGTTGACTCGTTCCTGTGACTCTAGGATCTGGTCAGCATGGCGTCTCACAATGTTCTCCCCAACATCCACTGTGTACATAAGTGTGCCCTGCCATGTGCATATCATTCCTGATTGCCATTTCTCTGTTCGGTAGTCGCGGGCCAAGACTGGTTGCCCTACATTGAAGCTCCTTGTCGGTTTCTCATTGATGTGCTGGAATTGCTTACTCTCAACATCTCTTCGTACATTTGGTCTGAGCAAATCCAGACGAGATCTCGACCTTCGGTTAAAGAACATTATGGCTGGGGCCTGGTTGGTGACTGCATGTGTCGCATTTCTGCAGGCTAACAGGAAATTCTCCACCTTATGCTGCAGTGGAATGTCATCATCGCACATGGCCTTTACTGCTTTTTTAAAGGTTTGTACGAACCTCTCAGCCAATCCATTTGTGGCTGGATGATACGGGGCGGATGTGTAATGCCTTACCCCATTGGTTTTCAGAAATCTTCGAAACTCCTCGGACACAAACTGTGGTCCGTTATCAGAGCAAATCTGCGCTGGCAAGCCGTTCCTGGCAAAAATGGTCCGTAGGACTGCAATAGTTTTCTCCGTGGTGGTGGAGGACATTTTGATCACCTCAGGCCATTTCGAGTGCGCATCCACGGCTATTAAAAACATTGAGTCCATGAATGGACCAGCAAAATCAATATGCACCCGTTGCCATGGAGAGGAGGGCCACTCCCATGGGTGTAGAGGGGCATGTGGTGGTGCATTTTGGACCTTCTGGCATCCTGAGCAGCTCTTTGACAGGTCCTCGATTTGCTGATCGATCCCCGGCCACCACACATAAGCCCTAGCAAGGCTTTTCATTTTCACCCCTCCCAGATGACCTTCGTGAAGCTCATTGAGCACTCTCTCCCTTAACTTGGGTGGAATTACCACTCGGGATCCACACATCAAGGTCCCCTGGCATACTGACAGCTGTTCTCTTCTGGATGAGAATGCTGGCAACAGTGAGTCGCCATGTGCTGGCCATCCCTTCACCATCAAATCATATACCTGAGACAGTTTCAGGTCATTTCGGGTCTCCTTCTCTATACCAGCGTTAGTTACTGGCAAGCATTCAATTATAGTCGAATGAAATATTTTGACAGGATCTACTGCTGGTGCTTCCTCCGCAGTAGGCAGTGGCAGGCGTGATAGCCCATCAGCGTTTCCATGCTGTTTCGTGCCCTTATACTCGATTTCATATTGGTGTACCCCTAGAAAAAGGGACCATCTTTGTAGCCGTTGCGCAGTCATCACCGGAACGCCCTTCTTTGGATTAAAGATGGAGACAAGTGGTTGGTGGTCAGTCAGCAAGGTGAACTTCTGCCCGTGCAGATAGTGATTGAACTTTTTCACTCCCCACACTAGGCTGAGGGCCTCCCTGTCAATCTGGGCGCAGTTACGCTCGGCTGAGGTTAGTGACCGAGACGCAAAGGCTACTGGCCTCTCCGAGCCATCCGGGAATTTGTGCGACAGCACCGCTCCAATGCTATAGGGTGATGCATCACACGACAACCGAATTGGTAGTGCTGGGTTGAAATGAGCCAACACCTCTTTTGATGTGATCAATGCTTTGCTCTTCTGGAAAGCTCGTTTACATTCGTCACTCCACTTCCATGGTACCCCCGTTTGCAGTAGGGTGTTCAGTGGTTGTAGTACGGTAGACAAATTCGGCAAGAACTTATGGTAGTAGTTCACCAGCCCAAGGAACGACCTCAGTTGTGACACATTTTCTGGTGCTGGAGCCTTGACTACTGCCTCAATCTTTTCAGGGGACTTATGTAACCCCTATTTATCAATAATGTGGCCACAATACGAGATCTGCTTCTGGAAAAACTCGCATTTGTGGGGATTAGCTCGGAGCCCATATTCCTTCAATCTAGTGAGCACCAGCTCCAGGTTGGCGAGGTGATCACTGTCATTTGCGGCCGTGACCAGGATTTCGTCCAAATAACACTGGGTCCCTGGAATCCCTTGCAGGACTTGTTGCATTGCCCTTTGCCAAATAGCCGGAGCTGATGCTACCCCGAACACCAGCCGGTTGTATTGGTAGAGACCTTTATGAGTGTTGATCGTGAAGTACTGTTTCGAGGCTTCTTCTACCTCCATTTGCAGGTACGCCTGGGCCAGATCAATCTTAGTGAAGCGTTTCCCTCCAGATAGTGAGGCGAAAATATCTTCAATCCGCGGAAGCGGATATTGTACAGTGTGAAGGACTGGGTTCACTGTCACCTTAAAGTCCCCACAGATGCGAACCTTCTTTGGTTCCCCAGGCATATTACTCAACGACCTCTTCATTACAGGAACGATGGGTGTAGCCCACTCGCTCCAGTCCACTTTGGACAGTACTCCTGAACGTTGCAAACCTTCCAGCTCTGCTTCGACGGCTGGGCGGATCGCATAAGGTACCGGTCTGGCCTTAAAAAACTTTGGGCTTGCATTTTCCTCTATTTTGATCATCGCTGTTATGCCTTTTAGTGTTCCGAGTCCCTGCTGGAACACTTCTTGTGCGTCAGTTAGCATTTTTGATAGTCGTCCAGGTGTGACGTCGTCATCCTTTTTGGCATCTACAGTCAGTGCTTGTATGGATTGCCAATCTAGCTGTATCTTCCGGATCCATTCACGTCCTAGTAGTGGTGGTCCTCCATCTGGCAATACATATAGGTCCATTTTTGGTGTTTCTTTGCCGTTATATATAACGTTCACCCTTATTTTTCCTTTGGGGTAGACTTTTTGCCCCGTGTACGTCTTCAAGTCAATCTTTGTATCTCTCAAGGGTATATGTGAGAATAGCCGCTTGTTGTCCCTTCGGTTTATGACTGTTAGGGCTAATCCTGTGTCCAATTCCATTTTCACTTGGACTCCTGATATCTTGAGTGTGACCCAGATAGTTTGGTGATCCTCCGTTTTGATCACATTATTTAGTTTCAGACAACCCAGCTCCTTGCTTCCGGAGTCTGTATCACTTTTCTGTTCGTCTGAACTACTCTCCATCACCTTATTTACCTTCTTGTACTTCTCCTGTGGAGATTTCTTGCTGCTGGTTTTCTTTCCCGACCTGCAGACTCTTGCTATTGTAGTGTATGTAACCTGTACCACCTTAAGAGGATACCTTAAGGTGATGGACTACTTTTTGATGGCTCCTGTACATTGTAGTACTGGTGGTGACCACACCGGTATATAAACCCTGTGGAGCAAAGTGTATTCCAGTTCAGCCCTGACCCTCAATTACTAAAGACCTGTTTAATTATTTCTGTAGTCTGTGTCCAGTTATTCAGCATAACTACATTTGGAAACACAGACTCAACAGTGGCGACGAGTCTGACCTTACCTAGCGGCAGTTGCATCAAAGGAAGCTTCGCCTCTGAAACGGGCGTCGATCAAGGACATCCACCCTCAACATCCTGCTGGGCACTGCATAGCACGGGAGGCAATTGGGAACCCGGGTTGGTTTCTGGCCACGAAGTCAAACATCAGTGAACATCCCTTCGACGACAGCGGCGGGTAAGCCCGATCGAGCGGCACGGGGGGGAAGTCGGCCAAGTTGTCAGTAAGAGAAGGGGAGGGAAACGACGAAAAGGGCGGGGAACACGACCGCAGCCGTTGTCAGGGGCCGGACTGCAATCGGGGCAGAGACGCGCAGCAGCCAGAAAAGCGTTTATGTCCACAAGGACCGCAGGAGCGGCGGGGAACAAGAGCAGCAGCGTAGGGGAAAATAAAGGACCGCTGGGAGGCAAGAACGGCAACAGCGCGGTAATCGCCATTTTGAGTCGGCGGGGGAAGAAGACAAGCGCAGGAAAAGCCGCCAAGCGCGGGAAGCCGCCATTTTGGTAAAAAATAAAATAAAATAATAATCATATCCGAAGGAAAGGAAACTCAACAAGGATGCCAAAAACGGGTAACATCACTGCTTTTGATAGCGATGTGGAAGATTGGGCCACTTATGTGGAACGCGTCGAAGTTTACTGTACAACGAATGAGGTACCGGAGGATAAGAAAGCAGTAACCCTATTAAACTCGATGGGTGCGAAGATGTACGGGTTATTAAGGAACCTTGTAACACCAGATAAACCGGTAGGAAAGAGTTTCGCGGATATTGTTACTATCCTGCAAGAGCATTTAAACCCCACGCCGCTGCTGATAGCAGAACGATTTAAATTCTACAAAAGAATTCAACTTGAAGAGGAAAGCAACGCTGAATTCTTAATCGAACTGCGCAAGTTATCAAAGTACTGTCAGTTCGGTACAGGACTAGCAGACGCACTGAGAGATAAGTTTGTGTGTGGGCTCCTACGGGAAGAAACCCAGAAGCGACTGCTAGAGGAAAAGGATCTTAAGCTGGACAAAGCTTTCAGCATTGCAGCATCGCATGAGGCAGCAGCACGAGGCGCTGCTGAGATACAGCAAAGGCCATTGGAATTCAGCACCAATGAAATGGCATTGGGCGCAGTAAAGTGCTATCGTTGCGGAAGGACAACGCATGACCAGAACCAGTGCTGGTTCAAAGATAAAGAATGCAGGCAATGTGGCAAACTTGGTCACATAGCGAGAGTATGCCGGTCAGGAAAGAAGACCAGCAGCAAAAAGTTGCCGCAGGAGAAGTACAAAAAAGTACACAAGGTGACAGAGAACAGTTTGGATGAACAGAAGATGGGTTCAGACTCCAGCAGTAAGGAACTGGGTTGTCTAAAAATACATAATGTGGGTAACACAGCGGACCACCAAACTATCTGGGTCATGCTTCGGATAGCAGGAGTCCAAGTGAAGATGGAATTGGACACTGGATCGGCATTGACGGTCATGAATAAGCAAGATTACAAAAGGTTATTCTCGCACGTCCCCCTGAGGGATACGGAGATTGTATTGAAAACATACACAGGGCAAATAGTATACCCCATCGGAAAGATAAAAGTAAATGTGGTCTACAATGGTAAAGAAAGTCAGGAAATGGACTTGTATGTGTTACCTGATGGAGGTCCGCCACTACTGGGACGGGAATGGATCCGGAGGATAAATGTGGACTGGCATTCCTTACAAGCACTGACTGTAGATTCCTGTAAAGAGGACGACGTCAAACCTAAACGACTGTCCAAAATATTGGACGATGCTAAGGAGGTGTTCCAACAGGGACTGGGAACACTGAAAGGAATTACGGCAAACATCAAGGTTGAAGAACATGCAAGCCCAAAATTTTTCAAAGACAGACCGGTACCTTATGCGATACGACCTGCTGTGGAAGCAGAGCTGGAAGGGCTAGAATGGTCAGGAGTACTGTCAAAGGTGGACTGGAGCGAATGGGCCACACCCATTGTTCCTGTCATGAAGCGTTCGTTGAGCAACAAGCCGGGGGAAACTGGGAAGGTTCGCATATGTGGCGATTTCAAGATCACTGTTAAATCGGTTCTTCACACGGTGCAATATCCGCTTCCGCGGATTGAAGATATCTTCGCTTCGCTGTCTGGCGGGAAACACTTCACCAAGATAGACCTGGCGCAGGCGTACCAACAGATGGAAGTTGATGAAGCGTCACGCCAGTATCTCACGATCAATACACATAAGGGCTTATATCGGTATAATAGACTGGTTTATGGAGTGGCATTGGCTCCAGCGATTTGGCAAAGGGCCATGGAGCAGGTATTGCAGGGAATTCCAGGCACACAATGCTACCTGGATGACATTCTGATTACAGGAGATGATGATAAGGATCACCTCGCGAATTTGGAGCAGGTGCTCACCAGATTGAAAGAATATGGGCTCAGAGTTAATCGCCAGAAATGTGAGTTCTTTCTAAAGCGAATCTCGTACTGCGGCCACGTCATTGACCAGGAGGGGCTCCATAAGTCACCTGACAAGATCAAAGCTGTTGTGAAAGCTCCCGCTCCGGAAAATGTATCCCAGTTGAGGTCGTTCCTTGGGTTGGTTAACTATTACCACAAGTTTCTTCCAAATTTATCCACGGTGTTACACCCGCTGAACACTCTTTTGCAAATGGGAATACCATGGAAGTGGAGCGATGATTGCAAGCGGGCTTTTCAAAAAAGCAAGGCACTGATCACCTCTAAGGAAGTGTTGGCTCACTTTAACCCAATGCTGCCTATTCGCTTAGCTTGTGATGCTTCTCCATATGGTATCGGGGCAGTGCGCTCACATAAGTTTCCAAATGGCTTGGAAAGGCCAGTCGCGTTCGCATCCAGATCATTGACCTCCGCAGAGCGCAACTATGCTCAGATAGATAGGGAGGCTCTCAGCCTCGTGTGGGGAGTTAAGAAATTTAACCATTACCTGCAGGGCCAAAAATTTACGCTGCTGACAGATCACCAGCCATTGGTTTCCATTTTTAACCCTAAGAAGGGTGTTCCGGTTATGACGGCGCAGAGGCTTCAGAGATGGTCCCTTTTCCTAGGGGCACATCAATATGATATTGAATTCAAAGGTACAAAGCAACATGGTAATGCTGTTGGGCTGTCGCACCTGCCACTACCTACAGCGGAAGAGGCACCGACAGTTGACCCTGTCGAGATATTTCACTCGACCATCATCGAATGCTTACCAGTCACCAATGTGGGTATTGAGAGAGAGACCCGAAATGACCCGACACTGTCTCGGGTCTACGATTTGACAGTGAAGGGATGGCCAGCACATGGCGACCCACTGTTACCAGCATTCTCAGCCAGACGAGAATAGCTGTCCGTCTGCCAAGGAACATTGATGTATGGAACAAGGGTGATTATTCCTCCTAAATTTAGGGAGAGAGTTCTGAAGGAATTGCATGAAGGTCATCTGGGGGGTGTCAAGATGAAAAGCCTTGCTGGGGCTTATGTGTGGTGGCCAGGTATCGACAAACAAATAGAGGATCTGATTAAAAGCTGCTCAGGGTGCCAAAAAGTTCAAAACGCACCTCCATTTGCACCGCTGCATCCGTGGGAATGGCCTTCAACCCCATGGCAACGTGTGCATATCGACTTTGCAGGTCCATTCATGGATTCCATGTTTTTGATAACAGTAGACGCACATTCTAAATGGCCAGAAGTGATTAAGATGTCGACCACTACCTCTGAAAAGACGATCGCAGTTCTAAGAACTATATTTGCAAGGAATGGGTTGCCGTAGAAATATGTTCAGACAACAGACCACAGTTCGTGTCAGAAGAATTCCAGAAATTCATGAAAAAGAATGGGGTGAAACACTATACATCTGCCCCATATCATCCGGCTACAAATGGGTTGGCCGAGAGATTTGTACAAACGTTCAAAAAGGCGATAAAGGCCATGAGCAAAGACCATATTCCACTACAACACAAGGTGGACAATTTCCTGATGGCATATCGAAACGCCACGCATGCAGTGACAAATCAAAGCCCTGCCATAATGTTCTATAACAGGAGGTTGCGGTCCCGGTTGGATTTGTTAAAACCCAATGTGCGTAGGGAAGTCGAAAACAAGCAATTCCAGCACGTAAATAACAAGGCTACTCGGAGTTTCGAAATAGGACAACCAGTGTTGGCCAGGGACTATAGGAATGATAAATGGCAATCCAGAACAATTTGTGCCCGACAAGGACCCTTGATGTACACGGTAGACGTTGGAGAGAACGTAATACGACGTCATGCTGACCAACTTGTGGAATCGAGAACAAGGGTCGACCCCATGTCTACGGCAGAGACACCAGTTGAAGAAGTTATTGAGCCTGTAGCATCTACCTCAGACCCGAACGTACATGATGATGTTCAATCCATAGGAGATCAAATGGATGAGTCACCCCAGCAACGAGAACCAGAGACCCCTGAAAGGCGTTATCCGGCCCGGATCAGGAGGCCTCCTCAGAGATGGAATCTTTGAACAGTTTTGTGTGAAAGTTGTATATATGTTATCCATGTAATGTTTAAATTGGGGCGTACACTGTTAAGCTAAAAGGGGAGGAATTGTAGTGTATGTAACCTGTACCACCTTAAGAGGATACCTTAAGGTGATGGACTACTTTTTGATGGCTCCTGTACATTGTAGTACCGGTGGTGACCACACCGGTATATAAACCCTGTGGAGCAAAGTGTATTCCAGTTCAGCCCTGACCCTCAATTACTAAAGACCTGTTTAATTATTTCTGTAGTCTGTGTCCAGTTATTCAGCATAACTACATTTGGAAACACAGACTCAACAGCTATGTGTCCTACTTTTCCACACTGTCTGCACACTTTGTCCTTGAACCAGCAATCATTATGGTCGTGTGTTGTTCTGCCGCAGCAACAGCACTTCACTGTTCCGTATGACATTTCATTTGTGCCATATTCTTGCGGTCTCCGTTGTATCTCTGCAGCGCCCCGTGCTGCTGCTTCGTGTGATACTGCAATGTTGAAAGCCTTGTCCAGCGTAAGATCCTTTTCTGATAGAAGCCGTTTCTGGGTTCCTTCACTTTGAAGCCCACACACAAACTTGTCCCTTAAAGTATCTGCTAGTCCCGTTCCAAACTGGCAGTGTTTCGATAGCTTGCGCAGTTCCGTTAAATACTCAGCATTACTTTCATCTTTATGCTGGTTCCTTTTGTGAAACTTAAATCTTTCTGCTATCAGCAGCGGTGTGGGGTTTAAGTGGTCCTGTAGGATTGACACTATGTTTTCAAAATCCTTTTCTACTGGCTTCTCTGGTGTTACTAGGTTTCGTAGTAAGCCATACGTTTTTGCACCCATTGAATTCAACAATACCAGCGCTTTCTTGTCATCTGGCACTTCATTCGCCTTGCAGTATACTTCTATGCGTTTGACATATGTTGTCCAATCTTTGACTTCATTGTTGAACGCTGTGATACTGCCACTCTTCGGCATTTTTGGGTGTGGTTAGACTGACTTAAAATGGCGTCTCCCGCGCTTTCCTTTCTTCCCCGCTGCGGCTTAAAATGGCGTCTACCGCGCTTTCCTTTCTTCCCCGCTGCGACTTAAAATGGCATCTCCCGTGCTGCTGCCAACGCCGCTCTCAGCGGTCCTCGTGGCAATTGGTGACACCCTGTGGGTTTCGTGCGCTGCTCCTGCGCTGCTGCCAATGCCGCTCTCTGCGGTCCTCGTGGCAATGTCAGCGCCTCGCATTTTCCTGCGCGCCTCTCTCCCCCGTTGACACTGCTCGGCCCTTGAACACCGGCTGCGCTCTGCACGTTTTCCTCGCGCCTCTCTCCCCCGTTGACGCTGCTTGGCCCTTGAACACCGGCTGCAGTCTGCGCGTTTTCCTGCGCGTCTCTCTCCTCCGTTGATGCTGCTCGGCCCTTGAACACCGGCTGCACTCTGCTCTCTCTCGTCTCTCTCCCCGTTGACGCCACTCGGTCCTGAACACCGGCTGCGCCCTGTGCGCTCTGCCCTCTCTTTCTCCCCCGTCGACGCTGCTCGGCCTTTTTCTGTGCCGCTCGGTCGGCTCTAGCCGCCGCTGTCCGGGAAATGTCTGCGCAGTACCTGTTGCCAGCCCATTTTGCTGGACCACCGTGACTGGAAAGCCAAGCCTGGCTCTGACAGCCTCCCCTGCGATGCTCAAATCTCCGCTGGATGACTGGGCGGTTGCCCGTGGTCGACGCCCGTGCTTCTGGACTCGACCTCCTTCCACTGGTCTCCAGGAGCGAATCCCTGGGAGGTGATGCAGAGTTGCAGGTAGGTTCGAATCTGCTCATCGCCAATGTTGTGTCTGTGTATAATAAGACACAGACTGCAGGAGAAATGGTACAACAGGTGTTCACTGAATGAGGGTTACTCTTGAACTAACTGTACAGATCACTACTCAGGGTTTATATACAGGTGTGGTCACTGCCGGTTCTACAGCATACAGGAGCTGTAAAACGTAGTTCTCTCCCTTAAAAGTACATACATTACAATGTCGGAAGCACTGGTATGGAAGGTGGCATCGTCAGAGTAGATGCGAATGAGACAGAGAAACTGGGAGAATGGAATAGAGTCCTTACAGATTGCTAGGGATGCTGAGATGCTGCCCCGGTGTGTCAGTGTAGCAGGAACCTGCTGCCCTCTCTCAGGATGATAGCAGACCTGCTCCCGCCACTGCCACTCTGCCATTGCCCTTGTCGCTGCCTGTTATCCAGCCAACCTAGAATGTTGCCGCCCATGCTGAGGTGGTGCAGTCTACAGCTGGGTCTTCCAGGCCATCTGAAGTCTCCCACCTGGACACTCAGCAGCCTTCCACCAGCCCCGCTGCAGCCACTGGGCCAACATTTCATAGGAGCACTAGAGTAGGCAAGGGCACAGTAACGCGAGGCACTAAGGGATTGCACATGGGTGAATAGTTAATATTTTTGTTGGAAATCTATTTTCACTAATTGTTAATAAATTTATTAATTCAGTTTGGATTCTCTTGTGGCGTGTCTCATTTCAGCTTTGTGCAAGCGACTGGTATGGAATGATGGGGATCTGGTGAACAACAGGGATCTGGGGTTTCATTCATTCGAACCGCTGTCTGATGAGGCGATCAAGAACTGACTGAATGGCTGCCTACTCCCTTGCTATTTCTCCTCCTCCTTGTCCTCCTCATCGTCCTCTTCTTCCACCTTCTCCATATCCTCCTACTCCTCCTCTCACTCCTCCTGAGGTGAAACATAGAAGATAGGAGCAGGAGTAGGCCATTCGGCCCCTCGAGCCTGCTCCGCCATTCAATGCGATCATGGCTGATCATCCAAATTCAGTACCCGGTCCCTGCTTTCTCCCCATGCCCCTTGATCCCTTTAGCCTTAAGAAATATATCCAGCTCCTTCTTGAATATATTTAATGAATTGGCCTCTACTGCCTTTTGTGGTAGAGAATTCCACAGGTTCACCACTCTCTGGGTGAAGAAATTCCTCCTCATTTCTGTCCTAAATGGCCTACCCCTTATCCTTAGACTGTGACCCCTGGATCTGGACCCCCCGACCATCAGGAACATCCTTCCTGCATCTAGTCTGTCCAGTCCTGTCAGAATTTTATAAGTTTTTTAAGTGGTCCTGCAATCCCTGGTGGTAAGGGCTGGGCCCTCATGATGGCCAAGTTGTGGAGCATGCAGCAGACACCACGAAATGGGACACCCGATCAGTCAAGTACTGGAGTGCTCCTCCCGAGCGGTCAAGGCAGTGGAACCGTTGTTTCAACAGGCCGATGGCCTGCTCGATGATGTTCCTGGTGGCAGCATGGCTCTCATTACAGGAGTGCTGGGCAGGAATGTTGGTTTTCAGGAGGGGAGGCATGAGCCTGGTGGAGAGCGTATAGCCCTTGTCTCTGAGCAGCCAGCTGTGTGCTTAACGTGGTGGCTGGAAGAGTGCTGGCACAGGATGAAGGCATCGTGGCTGCTGCCAGGATAGCGGCCATTGATTTTTTTAAATTTGTTCATGGGATGTGCGCGTCGCCAGCAAGGCCAGCATTTATTGCCCATCCCTAGTTGCCCTTGAGAAGGTGGTGGTGAGCCGCCTTCTTGAACTGCTGCAGTCCGTGTGGTGAAGGTACTCCCACAGTGCTGTTAGGGAGGAGTTTCAGGATTTGACCCAGCAACGATGAAGGAATGGCGATATACTTCTAAGTCAGGATGGTGTGTGACTTGGAGGGGAACTTGGAGGTGGTGGAGTTCCTGCTGCCCTCGTCCTTTTAAGTGGTAGAGGTCACTGGTTTGGGAGGTGCTGCCGAAGAAGCCTTGGTGAGTTGCTGCAGTGCATCTTGTAGATGGTACACACTGCAGCCATGGTTCGCCGGTGGTGGAGGGAGTGAATGTTTAAGGTGGTGGATGGGGTGCCAATCAAACGGGCTGCTTTGTCTTGGATTGTGTCGAAATTCTTGAGTATTGTTGGAGCTGCACTCATCCAGGCAAGTGGAGAGTATTCCATCACACTTCTGGGGGGTCAGGAGGTGAGACACTCGCCGCAGAATACCTGGACTCTGACCTGCTGTTGTTGCCACAGTATTTATGTGGCTGGTCCTGTTAAGTTTCTGGTCAATGGTGACGCCCAGGATATTGATGGTGGGGGATTCAGCGATGGTAATGCCATTGAATGTCAAGGGGCGGTGGTTAGATGCTTGCTTGTTGGAGATAGTCATTGCCTGGCACTTGTGTGGTGCGAATGTTACCTTACCACTTATCAGCCCAAGTCTGAATGTCATCCAGGTCTGTCCACGCTGCATGTGTGCACAGACTACTTCATTATCTGAGGAGTTGCGAAAGAAACTGAACACTGTGCAGTCATCGGCAAACATCCACACTTCTGACCTTATGATAGAGGGAAGATCATTGTTGAAGCAGCTGAAGGTGGTTGGGCCTAGGACACTGCCCTGAGGAACTCCTGCAGCGATGTCCTGGGGCTGTGATGATTGACCTCAAACCAACTCAACCATCTTTCTTTTTGCTGGGTATGACTCCAGCCAGTGGAGTGTTTTCCCCCGATTCCCATTGACTTCAGTTTTACTAGGGCTCCTAGATGCCACACTCGATTAAATGCTGTTTTGATGTCAAGGGCAGTCACTCTCACCTCACCTCTGGAATTCAGATCTTTTGTCCATGTTTGGACCAAAGCTGTAAGGTCTGGAGCCGAGTGGTCCTGGCAGAACCCTAACTGGGCATCAGTGAGCAGATTATTGGTGAGTAAGTGCTGCTTGATAGCACTGTCAATGACACCTTCCATCAGTTTGCTGATGATTGAGAGTAATGGGGCGGTAATTGGAATGATTGGATTTGTCCTGTTTTTTGTGGATGGGAATATTTACGGAGCCTCCTCCTCCCCTTAGTTGTTTAATGGTCCACCACCATTCGCGACTGGATGTGACAGGACTGCAGAGCTTTGATCTGATCTGTTGATTGTGGGATCACCTAGCCCTGTCTATAGCATGCTGCTTTTGCTTTTTAGCATGCATGTAGACCTGTGTTGCAACTTTTCAACTTTGGCACTGCTTTTTTAGGTACGCCTGGTGCTGCTCCTGGCATGCTCTTCTACACTCCTTATTGAACCAGGGTTGGTCCCCTGGCTTGATGGTAATGGTAGAGTGAGGGATATGCCGGGCCATGAGGTTACAGATTGTGGTGGAATACAATTCTGCTGCTGCTGATGACCCTCAGCGCCTCATGGATGCCCCGTTTTGAGCTGCTAGATCTGTTCTGGGTCTATCCCATTTAGCACGGTGGTAGTGCCACACAACACAATGGAAGGTGTCCTCAGTGTGATGAACTTCGTCTCCACAATGACTGTGTGGTGGTCATTCTCCCAATGCTGTCATGGACAGATGCATCTGCGACAGGTAGATTGGTGAGGATGAGGTCAAGTAGGTATTTCCCTCATGTTGGTTCTCACTACCTGTCGCAGACCCAGACTGGCAGCTATGTCCTTCAGGACTCGGCCAGCTCGGTCAGTAGTGGTGCTACCGAGCCACTCGTGGTGATGGACATTGAAGTCCCCCACCCAGAATATATTCTGTGCCCTTGCTAATCAGGATTGTTATGCGGTGCCCACAAAGACATGTGGGTGCAGTCAATGGCACCCTGCACCATGGGGAATCCTGCTTTCCTGGCAAAGCCACATTTATGCTCATCCTGCTTCTCTCTGGTGATGGGGAAGGAAATTTAGTCCCTTCTCCTACTGTAGAGAGCCTCTGTGACCTCCCGGATGCAGCGATGGATGGCGAACTGCGAAATGTTAGCTATGTCTCCTGCTGCAGACTGGAAGGATCCACTGGCGAAGAAATTGAGGGCAACGGTGACCTTGACTGCCACTGAGAGAGGCGTGAGTTTGCAGGAGGTGGCAGAGTTCCATGACCACCTCCTTTTAATACACTGCTCCTCGTTTAATTGGATGTAGGAGAACTGCTCTTGTAACCTTGAAATTACTGAATGAAACTGTTGCACTATGTGAAACTGACAAGAAACCACTGAAACTCCACTAACCTGACAGCTGCGAGTCATTCCTGATGATCTCTTTAAATAATGTCCCTGGAGCTGCCTTCCTGCTGCTTCACGCCAGCTCTCCCTGTCGCTATTTACTTCAGGCGCTAAGGTAGGTGGCGACAATCAATTTCACAGATTGAGCGCTCAGTGAGCGTTGCACACTCATTGATGTCACGATCCACCTGGCATTGAGGCTACCGCTGAAAACTGTTAGTGGCGGTGTTGCGGGGGGGGGGCGGTGGGTGCGGGCTTTGGCATGTGCCGTTGGACTTGCGTTGCCCAGGTGATAATTGTCCATCTGCTGCCACTAACGGGAGGTGCTAAGATGCCTAAATTTTTCACCCAGAGGCTCTCTACAGCAGGAGAAGGGACTACATTGGCTTCCCGATCACCAGCCTGAAGCAGGATGAGCGTGCATGTGGCTTTGCCAGGATAGCACGATTCCCCATCATGCAGAGCGCCATCGACTGCCCCCCCTTGTCTTTGTGGACACCGCATAACAATCCTGAGAACTTCCATAACCGCAAAGGCTACCACTCACTTAATGTGCAGTTGGTTTGCGATCACACACAGAGAATCCTGTGCCAGTCCGGTGCAACCCCAACACTCATGCCCAGCTCTCATATAATGAGAGCTATGCTGCCACCAGGAACATCTTCGAGCAGACCATCAGCCTACTGATGGTCTGCTGCCTTGACTGCTCTGGATATGTCCTCCAGTACTCGCCAGAGTGGGTGTCCCATTTTGTGGAGGTCTGCTGCATGCTCCACTACCTGGCCATCATGAGGGTGCAGGCATTGCCACCAGGGATTGCGGGACCACCTCAAGAGGACGACAAGGGAGAGGAGGATGAAAAGGAGGACGAGGAGAAGGAAGAGGGTGAGGAGGAGGAAGACGAGCAGGAGGAGGAACAGGAGGGTGGGCAGAAGCAGAAAGACAATCGGCTTCTTGGACGGGCTGTCCGTGACCGGCTCATCAGACTCTGATTTGCATGAATGAAACCCCAGATCCCTGTAGCTCACCACACCCTCATCATACCATCTCTGTCTCACACAATGGGGCAGTAATTCCTCCCCAAATGCGTGAGTACAGAAGGGGTACTCACGCGTCTGGCCGGAGGAAATGCCGGTTTTCAGCTTGCACAGCGCATGCGCTGAAAACCGGCATTTCTTCTCCTCTAACCCAAGAGGTGAAGAGGCTAGTGCGTGCACTGTAGGGGGCAGCGCGTGCATCTTGGATTTCCTCTGTTTTGGGGGATTTGCGCATGTGTAAAGGCCTCCGGTCTTTACGCTTGTAAAAAGCACACGTAAGTATTTATTTTTACAGGTAAGTGGTGTTTTAGTGCGATTTAGACATTTTTTTCCCCACAGGTTTATTATTTTAAAGAATCTACAATAAGGTAAGTTTAGTTTAAGACCCTTTTTATTAAAAATGTATTTTTTTCAACAAAAAAAAATTACTGTTTAAATTTTTTTTTAAACTTATTTATGCTTAATTTAATGATTGGGATGTTTTTTAAATTTTTATTTAAAGTTTAAATGGTGTTTTGGGCCCCCGTAGTTTTCATGAGTTTGACAGCTCTTACTGTCAAACTCATGAATGAGTTTCCCCTCCCCTGATTGGCTGCACAGTGCTCACCTGATCCCAGCCAGCACATCGCACTAACTATGCCGCTGGATCAGGTTAGCACATCGCGCCGACAGCTGAACCGGGCCAGTGAAAGGAAATGCAAGCAGGCCCGGGCTTCAGATGTCGGCACGCAGGGTGAGTGCAGATCGGGGGCTTGCACGCGCGGCAAGCCCCCGATCTAATTTCAGGGCCAATATCACAGCATCCTCATGGCACAAAGATGAAATGAGAGAGACCAAAAATTATTCCAATCACAATTAATACATTTATCTATAAACATATCACAGATACCACATGAAATCTAATAACTAATGACCCTTGTGCCTGCCATAGTTGAATAGCTGTCATTGTGTGCAAGATGTGAGATGTGGGTGTGAGTGTTGATAGGTAGAGATTGTTGGTGGGTGAGTACTGGGGGATGTGGTGCACTGAGCAGTGTGTGAAGCTTGTGGTACACATGGTGGTATGTAGCATTTGTTGAAGCCTTCACTCACCCTGACCACCCGTGTGAATGCATTAAACTTCTTCCTGCACTGGGGGTGGGTCCTGGGGACCACAGTGCTGCCCATGACATGGTGTGCTACCTCCCTCCACATAGTCCGGCTGACTTGTAGCGAGGGCCTCCTGCCAATTGCCGGGTACAGGCCGCCCGCCTTCTCTCCACCGCTAAAACCATTGCCTCCAAAACTTCATCGGAAAACCTCTGGGCTCTCTCCCTGGGGTGGCGATCTGCCATCAGGATTTGTAAATAGGTTCTCCATCTCCTTGTTGTTGTTGTTCTTGTTCTTCTTCTTCTTCTTCTTCTTCTTGTTGTTGTTGTTGAGGCAGCTGCATACCCAACAATACTGAGACTGAGGTGCTGCAACATCAATGAACCTCCCCTTTAAGTACTGAAAAATGCCTGTGGCAATCACTACTTGCGATTAGACTGCCCCAGATATTGGTCCATCTTTTCAGTGTAACACCAATGAGCTTAGGTTTTTAGATGAGAATTATGACTGCAATCATTTTTATGAGGAGTGAGGATGAACTTTGTGTGCATCCTATATGATTTTCAGGTGGCGCTACTTAACCAATTTTAGCCTAAACACTGCCCATTTCTTGGCTATAATGAATTTCTTGCTCCTATGTGTTTAATGATATCAGTGGTTCTTGTTAGGTTTGAGTCTTTGGTTATTTCGCTTTGAGGAGTGAATAGAAAAATAACAGACTAATTTAATACATTAAAATAGTTTAGACCTAGTTAGCAGCAATTATATAAATAATCACCTTATATCTAAGGAGTTTTTTTAAGTTTCTAATTAGAATGGAGGAACAGCTGCAACCTGCAGCCTGCAAGCCTGCACCATGTGTGAACTTCAGGACTCTTCATGTGTCCCAAAGGCCCATGTGTTCAGGGAGTGCTTCCAGCTGCTCGAACTCAAGCTGAGGGTTTCTGAGCTTGAGAGGCAGCTGGATTCACTGCAGGGCAGTGGTGGCTGAATGTTTCCTGGATCACAGTTTCCAGGAGGTGGTCACCCCGCAGCCAGATAGGGGGATAAATTTGGTTGCTTTGCGCCTCCTGTTAGTGCCCTAAGAGGGGCGCAAAGCAACTAGCGCCCGGGCGCGGCGATGTTTGCGCCACTCGCAAAATTGACCAAATATTTTGCGGCAGCACTAAACACTACTGCCACGATCTCTTGCGGCCGCAGATCATGATGTCAGTCGAGTATGCCACGCCCCAGTAGTGCCCCGGACCGGATATTGAGTGACGCCCCCTGCCTTACTGCCTGCCGCTAGCAATGACAGGTTGAGGGGAGTGTTTTGCAGTCGGAAAGGGACTGGGGGAGCACTATTTAAAGGCGACCACTTCCTGCCTTTCTTTGTCGGCGACATTTTTGCACCACACATTCTGAGAGAGTGAGAGACTTCTGGAGAGATTCAACACGGTGTGAAGGAGTTTTGGGTACTGAGCAGTACTTTGCAGGTTCATTTTGATTTGACCTTCCTTGCATCGATTTAGAAGAGACTATGGGGGCTGCACTCTGAGCTCTTTCCCTGGGTCTCTCCATTGTTCTTTCCAGCAGATTTGATGTACAGGTCTCTCCAGGCCGAGATTCAAGGCTGCAATGAGCAGGGTGTGTGGAGAGTAAGATCAACCTCCCCTTTACGAACTGGCCGGCGCCATTGTGTCTGTGTTCCATTGCTGACAGACATCACCTGAGCTTTGCCAGCGCTCTGAGGTAGCACCTCGCTCCTCGGCGGTTGCGCCTTAAGAGATGTGTGTAGCGCCTGATTTAGCGCTCCAATCACCTCCAGGGGCGATAAAAGCCAAGTTTGCATTCGGAGGCAATAATTAGCGCCAGGCGCTAAACTTTGCGTCCAGCTGATAATTGCGCCCCAAATGGGGCGATACTGAATTTCTCCCCCATAGAGTTTGGAATAGCAAGTGTGTGGCTACCCGGGAAGGTAGACAGAGGCAGACAGCTCAGGCATCCTCTGGGAGTGTGGCACTCTCCAACCAGTATTCAGCACTGAATACCACTGAGGATGACCACACCTCAAAGGAGTGCCGTCCCGAGACTGGTACCATGAGGCAAAGGACTGCACAGGTGGGTACAGCAAAGTGTAGGAATGTAGTAGTAATTGGAGATTCGACAGTCAGCGGGACAGACAGGCAGTTCGGCTACCGCTAACATGAGTCCCGTAGGGTATGTTGCCTCCCTGGTGCCAGGGTAAGGGACATCATGGAGAGGGTGCAGAACATTCTGCAGGATGAAGGGGAAGAGCCAGAAGTCATGGTCCATGTTGGAACCAACGACATAGGGAGGAAGAGGGTTGAGATCCTGCAGCCAGAGTTTAAGGAGCTAGATAGGAAGTTAAAAAGCAGGACCTCAAAGGTAGTAATCTCTGGTTTACTCCCAGTGCCACCTGCTAGTGAGAATAGAAATACGAGGATATGGCAGGTCAATGCATGGCTAGAGATGTGCTACAGGAGGAAGTGTTTCAGATTCTTGGGACATTGGGACAAGTTCTTTGGCAGGATTCACCTATTCAAGATGAATGGGTTGCACTTGAACAGAGCTGGAACCAAGATCCTCGTGGGTAGTTTAACCAGTGCTGTGGGGACGGTTTAAATTAATTCGGCCAGGGGTTAGGCACCAAGTTGTAGTATTAAGAAGTAGAAACAAGGTCCACAGAGGACTTGGAGAGACAGACTTAGAAATAATGCAGTATTAGGTGGAATCATAGAAAATACAAAGAGGTCTAAATTAGGTTTGGAGTGCGCGTGTGTAAAAGCACAAAGTGTGGTTAATAAGGTTAGTGAGCTGCAGGTGCAAATAGCCATGTGGGATTATGATTTAGTGGCGATAACTGAGAACTGGCTCAGAAAAGGGGAGGGTTGGATGCTTAACATTCCTGGGTACAAGATATTCAGGAAAGATAGGCAAGGACATTACGAAGACATTAACTACCACAATATTGAATGGGCAGTGCTTCTGTTAAGGGCAGAGAAGGGGAAGAATTTTTGTAGTGTGTTGAGGAGAACTTTCTTGATCAGTATGTTTCCTGCCCAATGAGGAAGGAGGCATTGATGGATCTAGTCCTGGAGAATGAAATGGGTCAAGTGGAGAATGTCACAGTGGGAGAGCATCTCGGGAATAGTGATCATAGTATCATAAGTTTTAGATTAGTTATGGAGAAGGACAAGGAGCAATCTAGAATAAAAATACTTAACTGGAAGAAGGCTAATTTCAGCGATTTGAGGAGGGATCTGGCCCAAGTAAATTGAGGTCAATAACTGGCAGTTAGGAATGTAATGGAGCAATGGGCGGCCTTTAAAGAGGAAATAGTTTGAGTACTTTCCCACGAGCGGGAAAGGGAGGGCATCCAAAGCCAGAGCTCCCTGGATGATGAAGGAGTTAGAGAGTAAGATGAAGCAGAGAAAGGGGCGCATGACAGATGTCAGCTTGATAATACAAAGGAGAATCAGGCTGAATATAAAAAGTACAGAGGAGAAGTGAAAAAGGAAATAAGGGGGGCAAAGAGACAGAGCGCGAATAGATTGGCAAGTAACATAAAAGGGAATCCAAAGGTGTTTAGGCATATTAACAGTAAAAGGATTGTCAGAGGAGAGGTGGGGCTGATTAGGAACCAAAGTGGAGATCTATTGGTGGAGGCAGAAGGCATGGCTGAGGTACTAAATGAGTACTTTGCATCAGTGTTTACCGAGGAAGAGGACTTTGCCAAATCTATGGCAAAGAAGGAGGTAGCCAGGGTACTGGATGAGATAAAAATAGATGAAGAGGAGGTACTAGAAAGGCTGGCAGTGCTTAAGGAGTATAAGTCACCCGGTCCAGATGGGATGCATCCTAGGTTGCTGAGGGAAGTAAGGGTAGAAATTGCAGAAGTGCTGGCCACAATCTTCCAATCCTCCTTCGATACAGGGGTGGTGCCAGAGGACTGGAGGATTGCAAATGTTACACCCTTGTTCAAAATAGGGGAGAAGGATACACCTGGCAATTACAGGCCAGTGAATTTAACGTTGGTGGTGGGGAAGCTTTTAGAAACAATAATCCGGGAGAAAATGAACAGCCACTTGGACAAGCGGGGACTAATAAAGGAGAGCCAGCACGGATTTGTTAAGAGCAAATCGTGTTTGACTGAGTTGATTGAGGTTTTTGCTGAGGTAATGGAAAGGGTGGATGAGGGCAGTGCAGTTGACGTCTATATTGATTTTCAAAAGATGTTTGATAAAGTACCACATATTACGCTTCTTAGTAAAATTGAAGCCTAAAAGAGGGAGTAGCAGCATGGATACAAAATTGGCTAAGGGATATAAAACAGAGAGTTGTGGTGAATGGCTGTTTTTCGGACTGGAGGGAGGTATAAAGTGGTGCTCCCCAAGGTTCCATACTAGAACCACTGCTGTTTTTGATATACATTCATGACTTGGACTTGTGGGTACAGGGCACAATTTTGAAATTTGTAGATGACACAAAACTTGGAAGTGAAGTAAACTGAGGAAGATAGTAATAGACTTCAAGAGGGCTAGACCGGCTGGTGGAATGGGCAGACTCATGGCAGATGAAATTCAATGCAGAAAACTGTGAGGTGATACATTTTGGTAGGAAGAATGAGGAGAGACAATATAAACTAAATGGTACAATTTTGAAGGGGGTGCAAAAACAGAGAGACCTGGGGGGTCCTTGTGCACAAATCTTTGAAGGTGGCTGGACAGGTTAACAAAGCAGCTAATAAAGTATATGGCATCCTGGGCTTTATAAATAGAGGCATAGAGTACAAAAGTGAGGAGCTTATGCTAAACCAATATAAAACACTAGTTCAACCCCAGCTAGAGTTCTGTGTCCAATTTGGGCACCACATTTTAGGAAGTATGTGAAGGCTTTGGAGAGGGTGCAGAAGAGATTTACTAGAATGGTTCCAGGGATGAGGGATTACAGTTACGTGGATAGACTGGAGAAGCTGGGGTTGTTCTCCTTAGAGCAGAGAAGGCTGAGGAGATTTGATAGAGGTGTTTAAAATCATGTAAGGTTTAGATAGGGTAAATAAGGAGAAACTGTTTCTAATGGAGAAGGGTCGATAACCAGAGGGTATTGATTGAAGTGATTGGCAAAAGAACAAGAGGTGACAATTAGTTAGGATTTGCAATGCACTGCCTGATACAGATTCAATAGCAGCTTTCAAAAGGGAATTGGATAAATACTTGAAGGAGAAATATTTGCATGGATATAGGGAAAGGGCCGGGGAGTGAGACTAAATGGATTGCTCTTCGAAAGAGACAGCGCAGACTCGATGGGCTGAATGACCTCCTTCTGTGCAATACTATTCTATGATTCTATAATGTCCAGCTGCACTCTCTACTTCTTCCGTTTCACTTCTTTCAAGGTATGCTGCAGCGCTGTCCCATGAGAGGAAGCCCAGTCTCTTCATTACCACTTCAATCAGCACAACTTTGATTTCAACATTCATCAAACATGGTGCTCAAGTGTTCTGTCACTCCATCAATTGGCCACGGACTCAGTTTCTGGTCTCTGTTTTATTGTGGCAGTGACTGAGTTTCAACCAGCACTTTTTATTACTCAAGAAGTTTCTTCAGAGGTTTAAAATTACATTAAAAATGCAACCAGCATTCCCGCCCCCTCCCCCCGCCACAACTTCAAAATGTCCTTTGGGTGAATGCACCCCTTTAGATTTACTCATCAAACTTGATTTTAAGGGCCGCTAACAGGCAATTTCCTACTCCACTGGTGTGCTCCCAACAGCAAAATCCCATATGGTCCAGATGCTCACCCACACTATATAAATGTAGTTGATCCAACAAAATCAGGTGAAGGGTCTGCATACCAACAGTCAAGTGGGTGTTAATAATGCACTGTCCAATGAACACGCAACTGGAGGGCTGACTGGAAGGTCAGTTCTATCAACTAGAATGGATTTATGCAGTCTACTTTGAATATCACTTCCTCAAAGTGCTCTTGAATTGATTCCATTACCAGTTATCAATGTAATAGTAGTTGCCTGTATTAGATTTATTGAGGGAGAAATTGGAAGCCTTATCGACGGCCGCCACCACCATAAAAAGGTGAAAAGATGGCCGCCGGCGCTCTTCTGCCAGCTAGTGGTGGATCCATCGGAGCGGGCCATTTTCAAGCTGCTGGTAATGCTGTCGGTAAACACTAGCGATAGGGACATTTAAATGACAGAGATCATGACTCCCAATCTCCAACATTGGATTTAGCCACTTACCTTACCATCAGCGCAGAACAATGACAGGGAGAGCTGGCGTCTACCAGCAGGAAGCAGGCTGCAGCAGTGATATTTAAAGGCATCATCCACAATCTGTTACACCTGACATGGTTTAGCAGTTTCAGTGACTGTTTGCTGCTTTCTGCAATGCCATCAGCTTTCTTTAGTTATTTCAAGTTTCTTTTGGTAACAGGGAGTATTAATTCAAGTGCAGAAGTCCCTCATTTTTTTTTTAAGGATTTGCTCACGGTCATGGGGGCTGTACTGGCAGTCGATCTTACCCTCCAGGGTCTATGGCAGAGGGAGTGGAGGCAGCGAGAAATACGGGAACCTGTGCGCAGAGGGAGGAGGAGGAGGGCCATGAAGGCTCTCAACAGGAGGCCTTACCCACCTATGGTCTTCCGACAGCACTTCTCTTACCTCTACTTAAGCAAGGAGAAGTGTATTAGGAGGCTACGCTTCACCAAGGAGGTGGTCACAGAACTCTGCCACCTCCTGCAACCAGACCTGCAGCCTGAGAGCAGGGCGACCACGGCTCTCCCAGTGGAAGTCAGGGTCACCGTGGCACTCAATTTCTTCGCCACCAGTTCTCTGAGCAGAAAGAAGCAGGACGAGCGTGCATGTGGCTTTGCCAGGATATCAGGCTTCTCCATGTTGCAGAACGCCATTGACTGCACACACATGGTTTTGAGGATACTATATAACAATCCTGAGATCTTCTGGAATCGCAAAGGCTACCATTCACTTAATGTGCAGCTGATGTGCGACCACGCCCAGCAAATCCTCAATGTCAATGCCCGTTATCCTGGCAGCAGCCATGATGGCTTCAACCTGTGTCAGTCCAGTGTGTAAGACGTGCGGAATTACCCCTCGCTCCATCCAACAGGTTATAGAGTTCAGACTTGAGACTTATAAGAAATTACACCAGACACATCGGTTCTGACTTTAATCTTTTATTGCTCCTAAGACAGATTCAAAACCCCAACCACTATTCAAGCAGTACATAGAAGCATTCCCTCGCAATTAATATGCTCACAATTTACCGTATATAAAATTATTCTCTCGCAATTAATATGCTCACAATTTAATAGGTCAAACATACGTAAAAAATATTCTTTAACAATAGCTAAGCTTTATGTCCGACTTTCATACATACTCTCATCCCAGGGTGATCAGTCTGGAAAAGTAGTAGGTTGCAAACATGGACTGGCCAGGCAAACCGCTTTCATTGTCTCTTCTTTTCTTCTTCTTCTGAATTTCCCGCTTCTGGGGCATTCCTTTATATATTTCCATCTGCCTCCCTCTGATAGGTCAGTTTCACTCCCAACCTTCCCTGATTGGAGTTCCTTCTGCATGACACATTCATGTTCCTGCGATGTGTGTGAGGGTGCGACTTCCTCTTCATTTGGTGTTTGTACTGAAGCAATGGTTCCGCTGCCTGGACCGCTCAGGAGGAGCCCTCCAGTACACGTCGGAGCGGGTGTCCCATTTTGTAGTGGTCCGCATCATGCTTCACAACTTGGTCATCATGAGGGTGCAGCCCTTGTCATCAGAGATTGCAGCACCACCTCAGGAGGACAAGGGAGAGGAGGACGAGGGAGAGGATAGCGAGGAGGGAGATGACGAGGATGAAGAGCAAGAGAATGAGGAGAGAGGGAGGAGGGAGGCACCCATTTGTCCATCCAGACGGGCTGTCCGTCAGCTGCTCATCAGACTCCGATTTGAATGAGTGAAACCCCTGATCCCTGTGCACATCACATCCTCATCATACCATCCCCGTGTCACGGAATATCACATCGTTCTCCTGGGCACAAAGCTGAAATGAGACACCCAACAAAATATTCCAAACATAATTAATAAATTTATCAATAATCACAAGACACATATTGCCAATTATACTATTAACTAATCACCCTGGTGCAATCCCTTAGTGTCTGTCTTTCATGTGGCTTTTCCTATTCTGGTGCTCCTACGAAGTACTCCCCCAGTGGCTGCAGCATGGCTGGTGGAAGGCTGCTGATTTTCAATGAGGGAGACTGCAGATGGCCTTGCAGGATGACCTGGAGCAGCTCCGGACCTAGAAGGCACAGCTGTAGACTGCATCACCTCGGCATGGACAGCAGTCTGGGCTGGCTGCCTAACAGGCAGCAGCAAGTGCAATGGCGGAGTGGCAGTGGTGGGAAGAGGAATGCTGTCATCCTGAGAGCGGACAGAAGGGTCCTGCTCCACTGATCCACTGTCACTCCCCCAGGGCGAGTTTCAGCACTCCCAGCAATCTCTTGCAGCACAGATTGCTGTCCTGCTGCGACACCCTACAAGCCCCAGTCGATGGTGGGCAACCCAGCCACGATGGCAGCAGTCAAAGCTTGGGTGGCTCTGTGATCTCAAGCCACCTGGTCCAAGATGTGTGTGGTAAGGGCCTCCTGCCTGGTTGCACGTATAGTACCGCACGCCTCCTCCCCAGCATGGAGACCAATGCCTGGAGAGCTCCAGCAGAGAACCTATGGGCTCTCTCCCTCCATCTATCAGGGAGGAGGAGTGTGAAATATTAGATGAAATAAACATAGTGAGAGAGGAAGTATTAAGAGGTTTAGCAGCTTTAAAAGTGGATAAATCCCCAGACCTGGATGAAATGTATCCCAGGCTGTTAAGCGAAGCAAAAGAGGAAATAGCAGAGGCCCTGACCATCATTTACCAATCCTCTCTGGCTTCAGGTGTGGTGCCGGACGACTGGAGGACTGCTAATGTGGAGAAAAGGATAGAATGAGTAATTAAAGGCCAATCAGCCTAACCTCGGTGGTAGGAAAATTATTGGAAAGAAATCTGAAGGAAAGGAAGGATCAATCTTCATTTAGAAAGAGACGGATTAATCAAGGGTAGTCAGCACGGATTTGTTAAGGGAAGGTCGTGTCTGACAAACTTGATTGAATTTTTTGAGGAGGTAACAAAGAGGGTAGGTGAAGGTAGGACCGGACCGATGTCCCAGGGGGAGTGTTTGCTAATGCTGTTGGGGAGGGTTTAACCTAAAATGGCAGAAGGTTGGGAACCTGTGCAGGGAGACAGAGGACAGGGAAGGAAGGATAGAAGCAAAAGACAGGAAGGAGAAAAGCAAAAGTGGCAGTCAGAGAAATCAAGGATTTAAATCAAACATGGCCACAGTAAAAAATAATTCTAAAAGGTCTAAGAGTGTTAAAAAAACAAGCCTGAAGGCTTTGTGTCTTAATGCGAGGAGCATTCATAATAAGGTGGATGAATTAGCTGTGCAAATAGATGTAAACGGATATGACGTAATTGGGATTACGGAGACATGGCTCCAGGGTGACCAAGGCTGGGAATTCAACATCCAGGGGTATTCAATATTCAGGAAAGACAGGCAAAAAGGAAAAGGAGGTGGGGTAGCATTGCTGGTTAAAGAGGAGATTAACACAATAGTAAGGAAGGATATTAGCTCTGATGATGTGGAAACTGTATGGGTGGAGCTGAGAAATACCAAGGGGCAGAAAACGTTAGCGGGAGTTGTATACAGACCCCCAAACAGTAATGCTGAGGTTGGGGATGGCATTAAATGGAAAATTAGCGATGCATGCACTAAGGGCACACCAGTTATCATGGGTGACTTTAATCTACATATAGATTGGGCTAACCAAATTAGTAACAATACTGTGGAGGAGGAATTCCTGGAGTGTGTATGGGATGGTTTCCAGGACCAATATGTCGAGGAACCAACTGGAGATCAGGCTCTCTTAGACTGGGTATTATGTAATGAGAAAGGATTAATTAGCAACCTTGTTGTACGAGACCCCTTGGGGCGGAGCGATCATAATATGATAGAATTCTTCATTAAGACGGAGAGTGAAGTATTTGACTCAGAGACTAGGGTCCTGAATTTAAATAAAGGAAACTATGATGGTATGAGGCACGAGTTGGCTAGAATGGATTGGGGATCATTACTTAAAGGGTTGACGGAGGATAGGCACTGGCAACCATTTAAAGATCGCATGGATGAACAACATAATTCATTCATCCCTGTTTGGCATAAAAATAAAACAAAAAATGTGACTCAACCATGGCTAACAAGGGAAATTAGGGATAGCGTAAGATCCAAGGAGAGGACATATAAATTGGCCAGAAAAAGCAGTAAACCTGAGGATTGGGAGCAGTTTAGGATTCAGCAAAGGAGGACAAAGGGATTAATTATGAGGGGGAAAATAGAGTATGAGAGTAAGCTTGCAGGTAACATAAAAACTGACTTTAAAAGCTTCTATAGATATGTGAAGAGAAAAAGATTGGTGAAGTCAAGCGTAGGTGCCTTGCAGTCAGAATCAGGGGAATTTATAATGGGGAACAAAGAAATGGCAGGCCAATTAAATACATACTTTGGTTCTGTCTTCAAAAAGGAGGACATAAATAACCTCCCAGAGATGTCGCAGAACATAGGTTCTAATGAGAGGGAGGAACTGAATGAAATCAGTATTTGTAGGGAAATGGGGTAAGAAAATTTGACGGGATTGAAGGCCGATAAGTCCCCAGGGCCTGATAATCTACATCCTAGGGTACTTAAGGAAGCGGCCCTAGAAATAGTAGATGCATTGCTGGTCATCTTCCAAAATTCTATAGACCTTGGCACAGTTCCCATGGATTGGAGGGTAGGTAATGTAACCCCACTATTCAAAAATGTGGTAGAGAGAAAACAGGGAATTATAGACCGGTAAGCCTGACATCGGTAGTGGGGAAAATGCTAGAGTCCATTATAAAAGGTGTAATAGCAGAGCACTTGGAAAACAGTGACAGGATCGGACAAAGTCAACATGGATTTACAAAAGGTAAATCGTGCTTGATTAATCTAGTGGAATTTTTTGAGGATGTAACTGGTAGAATAGATATGGGAGAACTAGTGGATGTGGTGTATTTGGACTTTCAGAAGGCTTTCGAGAAGGTCCCACTTAAGAGATTAGCATGTAATGTTAAAGCACATGGGATTGGGGGTAAGGTACTGACTTGGATAGAGAACTGGTTGGCAGACAGGAAGCAAAGAGTTGGAATAAACGGGTCTTTTTCAGAGTGGCAGGCAGTGACTAGTGGGGTACCACAGGGATCGGTGCTAGGACCCCAGCTATTCACAATATATATTAACGATCTAGACGAGGGAACTAGATGTAATATCTCCAAGTTTGCAGACGGCACAAAGCTGGGTGGGCATGTGTGCTGTGAGGAGGATGCCGAGCAACCCCAATATGATTTGGACAGTTTGGCTGATTTGGCAGATACATGGCAGATGCAGTATAATGTGGATAAATGCGAGGTTATCCACTTTGGTGGCAAAAACAGGAAGGCGGATTATTATGTGAATGGCAATAGATTGGGAGAAGGGGAAGTGCAATGAGAACTGGGTGTCCTTGTGCACCATTTGCTGAAGGTATGCATGCAGGTGCAGAAGGTGGTTAAGAAGGCAAATGGTATGTTGGCCTTCATAGCGAGAGGATTCGAGTACAGGAGCAAGGATGTCTTGCTGCAGTTGTACAGGGTCTTGGTGAGACCACACCTTGAGTATTGTGTGCAGTTTTGGTCACCTTATCTAAGGAAGGATGTTCTTGCCATGGAGGGAGTGCAGCAAAGATTCACCAGACCGATACCTGGGATGGCAGGAATGATGTATGAGGAGAGATTTGGTCGATTGGGCTTATATTCGCTGGAGTTTAGAAGAATGAGAGGGGATCTCATTGAAACTTATAAAATTCTAACAGGACTAGACTGACTTGATGCAGGAAGGATGTTCCCGATGGCGGGGGAGTCCAGGACCAGGGGTCACAGTCTAAAGATAAGGGGTAAGCCATTTAGGACAGAGATGAGGAGGAATTTCTTCATCCAGAGAGTGGTGAACCTGTGGAATTCTGTACGACAAAAGGCAGTTGAGGCCAATTCATTAAATATATTCCAGAAGGAATTAAATATATTTCTTAAGGCTAAAGGGATCAAGGGATATGGGGAGAAAGCAGGGACAGGGTACTGAATTTGGATGATCAGCCATGATCTCATTAAATGGCGGAGCAGGCTCGAGGGGCCGAATGGCCTACTCCTGCTCCTATCTTCTCTGTTTCTAGTGCGTTTGATGTAGGGTATATGGACTTTATCAAGGCTTTTGGTAAGGTTCCACATGGCAGACTGGTCACAAATTTAAAAGCCCATGGGATCCAGGGCAAAATGTCAAGTTGGATTCAAAACTGGCTCGGAGGCAGGAAGCAGAGGGTAATGGTTGATGGGTGTTTTTGTGACTGGAAGGCTGTTTCCAGTAGGGTTCCGCAGGGCTCAGTATTAGGTCCCTTGCTTTTTGTGGTATATATCAATGATCTAGACTTGAATATAGGGAGTATGATTAAGAAGTTTGCAGATGATACTAAAATCGGCTGTGTGGTTGATACTGAAGAAGGAAGCTGTAGACTGTAGGAAGATATCAATAAATTGGTCAGGTGGGTAGAACAGTGGCGAATGGAATTCAATCCGGAGAAGTATGAGGTAATGCATTTGGGGAGGGCTAACAAGGAAAGGGAATACACATTAAATGGTTGGACACTGAGTAGTGTAGAGGAACAAAGGGACCTTGAAGTGCATGTCCACAGATCCCTGAAGGTAGCAGGCCAGGTAGATAAAGTGGTTAAGAGGGCATACGGAATGCTTGCCTTTATTAGCCGTGGCATAGAATACAAGAGCAGGGGGGTTATGCTTCAATTGTATAAAACACGAGTTAGGCCTCAGCTAGAGTACTGCATGCAGTTCTGGTCACCACATCACAGGAAAGATTTGCTTGCACTAGAGAGGGTACAGAGGAGATTTACAAGGATGTTGCCGGGAGTAGAGAATCTTAGCTATGAGGAAAGACTGGATAGGCTGGTTTTGTTTTCCTTGGAACAGCGGAGGCTGAAGGGAGACCTTATTGAGGTGTATAAAATTATGAGCGGCCTAGATAAAGTGGATAGAAAGGACCTATTTCCCTTAGCAAGAGGTCAAAAGCCAGGGGGCACAGATTTAAAGTAATTGGTGCAAGGCTTAGAGGGGATTTGAGGGGAAATTCCTTCACCCAGAGGGTTGTGGGGGTCTGGAACTCACTGCCTGAAAGGGTGGTAGAGGCAGAAACCCTAACCACATTTAAAAAGTACTTGGATGTGCGCTTGGGCTGCTGTAAACTGCAGGGCTATGGACCAAGAGCTGGGAAGTGGGATTAAGCTGGATAGCTCTTTGTTGGCCGGCGCGGATACGATGGGCTGAAATGGCCTCCTTCCGTGCTGTAACTTTCTATGATTCTATGTTCTGCCATCACTAGTTGTAAGTTTTGCTTCACCGATCACCTCTTCACTGTGCTGTTGGGGCAGCTGAACAGCCTAGCAGTCTGATAATGAGGTGCTTCAGCATTATTACACCTTCCCTTTAAGTAGTGGAAAGAGCCTGTGGCTATCATGACTGTGAATTAGACTGTCCCCGCTATCGGTCCACCTGTTCAGTATAACGCCAATGAGCAGCAGTTTTAGCGTGAAAATCATGACTAAAATCATGTTAATGAAGTGTGAGGGTGAATTTTGCATCTTAACTAGACCATTTTTCAGGTGGCGCAGCTTAACCTCATCTAGGCTTAACACTGCCATTTGCTTGGCTATATCCAATTATGAATACCATGTTAGCTTGTTTCCAATTCAGCAGAACCTCCCACACATTCAGTGACTCCTGTATGATGATTATCAATATTTCATTCATTAACAACATTATTAATAGTCAGTTTCATGTATATGTACAAATTAAAACTGTTCTTGTAAGTTTAATTGAAAGGGTAATTTCTCAGCTGATTTCCATCTACTTTAGATATTTTTATGGAGAAAAAAGTTAACACTGAATTTTTGCCTCAAAAATATATAATGTATTAATTAATACTAACTTACTCTCAGGTTAAAACTCAATGGACCTTTGATCAAGAGATTGCCATATATTTGCAGATACAGACAGCTGGGCTGCTATATGCAAACTTATTAAAATTCTGTCCCCAAATGCAAGGCTGAAACTGATTCAGCTCAAAAATTCTCAGAGTATATCTAACACCTGTAAAATTATGCAGAATGAGAATTAAGCTGGTCCCATCTGTTGAAGATATGGTACAGAACTGCACATGCTAATCCATTTGGTTTGGTCTGGTAGCAAGATGCACACCTTCTGGATTAAAGTAGTTGACTCGGTTAAATCAAAATTAAGAATATAAATCCCATTATCCCTCATCGTATGCATTTCTTGGGGATTCTGCATCATTAGAAGTTCACTAATGGAAAGTTGCAGCAGCTTCAGGCTGTTTCTGACTTCAGAAACTATTCTGGTTTGGTAAAAACAAACTAGCAGCATGGTAGTTTCAGTAAATGGCACAGCAAACATATGGCGGGAATTTTCCCGCTGCCGTGCATGTGGGTTTGGAGGCGGATCGACAGTAAAACTCGCAGAAAATGGGAACGGGTTGGGAACCCACCATCATCCCACTTTTGGATGATCAGCCATGATCTCATTAAATGGCGGAGCAGGCTCAAGGGGTCAAATGGCCTACTCCTGCTCCTGTCTTCTATGTTTCTATGTTTAACTCAGGCGCGTTTGTCAGCGCAGCTCAGGCCCGAACGGCACAGACAGCCAACCCAATTAAGCTCATTAAAAGCTTGTTGTCAGACCCTTAACTGGGACTTTAACCAGACCTTTTGAATTTCACTGGATGACTACGGAATCACTCAGCTCGGGAACCATGTCTGTCAACCTGAAGCGGAAGCTCAGTGGCCATTGATCAAGATCATTAATACAGAGCTTGGAAATACCAATAAATACTCCCACATGTCACCTCATTACTTGCCTAAGGGAAAGGTTCTTGCTGAGTGCATTTTGAGCACAGATTTAGGTGTCTACAGTTTGCAAGTCTGTTCTGCAACCTCGGAAGTAATTCTTGTAGTGTATGTACCCGTCTACCTTTAAGAGAACTATTGTATGTAACCGTTCACCTTTAAGAGAACTACTTTAGGTGTGGCACTACTTGTTTGGCTTCTGTATACTGTAATACCGACGGTGACCACACCGGTATATAAGTGTTGTGGCATGATTCCTTGGGCAGATTCGCCCTGACCTTCGAATAGTAAAGATCTGTTTGTTTGTTATTCCTGAAGTCTGTGTCGTTATTAACTGTACAACCCACAGACTTTACAGTGGCGACGAGTCCAATCGTACCCTGCGGCAAGACTACCAAAGCAACTAAAGAGCGTCGAAGAGAGGCAACCGCCCTCGTCGTTCTGCTGGAAGAAAACACGAGGCTGCAGCAATAGAAAGGAGGAAGACTTTAGCAACAAAAGCTTCCATCAGCAACAGGCACTGACTACCCTTCTACCACGGTGCAGAGTGAGCCGATCAGCAGGAAACAAGGCGGCCGCGGAGACTGTGAGTAGGGAAAAGTGTAACGAAATCCGGAGGATAAGGGCTGTGCACTCGACCACGGTCGAGGGGGAGCAGAGCTGGTCAGGAAGGCGGGTCCAACGGCGTCGTGAGATAGCCGCGATCGTCGGGAAAAGCCGGGCAGCGACCGAAGCCACGAAGCGCTGAGACCGGGAGCAGGCGCGGGAAGAGAGAAACTCAGCCGCAGCCGGGGAGGGAAGCACCGGACTGCGTGAGGGCTGGGAGGCGAACGGGAGCCGGGCGTGTGGGAGAGGCAGAGCCGACCAAAGGAGGCTGCGCGAGAGCCAGTCCAGCGGCTGAACTGTTCTCCACCAACGGGGTACCCAGCGCCGGTAGAGCCGAATGTGGGGGAGAGAGAGACAGAGCCGAGCAAGGGGAGAGAGGCTGCGCGAGAGCCAGTCCAGCGGCTGAACTGTTCTCCGTGAACGGGGTACCCAGCGCCGGTAGAGCCGTGCGAGCGGGAGAGAAAGACAGAGCCGAGTAAGGGGAGCTGTGCGGAAGCCAGCCCAGCGGCTGAACCTGTCCGCTGTGGGGAAAGCGTACCCCTCCCACCAGGGAAGAAACGCGGGAAGCCGCCATTAGGCGGAGAAGACGACAGACGCGGGAGACCGCCATTGAAGGGGCGGGGAGAGAAGGAAAGAGCGGGAAACCGCCATTTTCGCAGGAAAAACCGCCATCTTAGAAATAAATAAATAATAAATAAGAATTTAAAGAAATACTTGTGCTGCTCCCAAGGAAAGGAAGATGCCTAAGCGAGGGAATATTAACGATTTTAATTCTGAGTTAGAAGACTGGGCCACGTACGTGGAACGCATCGAGATCTATTGTGAAGCCAACAAAATAGAGGAAGACGACAAAGCGATAACATTGCTAAACTCGATGGGCGCAAAGATATACGGGCTTTTGAAGCATCTACTAGCACCAGCTAAACCGGCGGATCAGACTTTCGAAGGGATTGTGGCTGTTCTGAAGGACCACTTGAACCCCACACCGTTGATGTTGGCTGAACGATTCAAATTCTATGCAAGAATGCAATGGAAAGACGAAAGCAACGCGGAATATTTGGTCGAACTGCGTAGGCTAGCGAAATGCTGCCAGTTCGGAGGGAATCTGACAGAGGCACTGCGAGACAAGTTCGTATGCGGATTGTCCAAGGAAGGGACAGTCTTTACGAAGGAAGACACAAAAAACCTCCCTGGGATATCGGGAAAAATAGGGACATTGGCAAAGGAGGAACTGACGCAAATCAATATCTCTAAGGATATGGTGTTAAGGAAGCTAAAGGGATTGAAGGTGGACAAATCCCCAGGGCCTGATAACATGCATCCTAGGGTACTGAAGGAGGTGGCCCTAGAGATAGCGGATGCACTAAGGATGATTTTTCAGAATTCATTAGACTCGGGAACAGTGCCGATGGATTGGAGGGTAGCTAACGTTACCCCACTATTCAAAAAGGGGGGTAGGGAAAAAGCAGGTAATTACAGACCTGTAAGCCTTACATCAGTTGTGGGCAAAATGCTGGAGTCCATCATTAAGGATGAAATAGCGGAGCACTTAGCAAATGGGGACAGGATAGGACAGAGTCAACATGGATTTACAAAGGGTAAATCGTGCTTGACTAATCTATTGGAATTTTTTGAGGGAGTAACTGGTAGAATAGATGGGGGAGAGCCAGTAGATGTGGTGTACCTGGACTTCCAAAAGGCCTTCGATAAGGTCCCACATAAAAGATTAGCATGGAAAATTGAGGCTCATGGGATAAAGGGGAAAGTTTTGGCGTGGATAGGGAACTGGCTGTCAGATAGAAAACAGAGAGTTGGAATAAACGGCTCATTTTCTGAATGGCAGGCAGTAACAAGTGGGGTACCACAGGGATCTGTCCTGGGCCCCCAGCTGTTCACAATTTACATTAATGACCTGGATCAGGGAGTCGGATGCAGCATTTCCAAATTTGCAGACGACACTAAACTAGGAGGGGGGGTGGGCTCAGAGGAAGAGACCAGGAAGCTCCAGAGCGATTTGGACAGACTGGGCGATTGGGCGGATAAATGGCAGATGCACTATAATGTGGACAAGTGCGAAGTTATCCACCTTGGGTGCAGGAACGGGAGGGCAAATTATTATTTAAATGGCAATAGATTGGGAGAGGGGGAAGTACAGAGAGACCTGGGTGTTCTTGTACACCAGTCACTGAAGGCGAGCATGCAGGTGCAACAGGCGGTCAAGAAGGCAAACGGTATGCTGGCCTTCATAGCAAAAGGGTTAGAATACAGGAACAGGGATACCTTGCTGCAGCTGTACAGGGCACTGGTGAGACCACACCTCGAGTACTGTGTACAGTTTTGGTCGCCTCATCTGAGGAAGGATGTTCTTGCCATGGAGGGGGTGCAGCGGCGATTCACCAGGCTGATACCAGGAATGGCGGGAATGACCTATGAGGAGAGACTATGTAGTTTAGGGATGTACACACTGGAGTTTAGAAGATTGAGAGGGGACCTCATAGAAGTGTATAAAATTCTGACAGGTCTAGACAGACTGGATGCAGAAGGAATGTTTCCCTTGGCGGGTGAGAACAGAACTAGAGGACATAATTTAAGGATAAGGGCTAAACCATTTAGGACAGAGATGAGGGGGAATTTCTTCACTCAGAGAGTGGTGAACCTGTGGAACTCATTGCCACAGAGGGCAGTGTACGCCAGCTCATTAAATATATTTAAGAGGGAATTAGATATATTTCTACGGGCAAAAGGGGTTAAGGGTTACGGAGAGAAGGCGGGGACGGGATACTGAATTAAAGGATCAGCCATGATCTCATCGAATGGCGGAGCAGGCACGAAGGGCCGAATGGCCTACTCCTGCTCCTATCTTCTATGTAAAAGCGACTACTCGAAGAGAACGACCTCATACTTGACAGGGCTGTCCTTATAGCCGCATCGCACGAAGCCGCAGCGAAAGGAACGGCGGAAATGCAGCTAAAGGCGGCGGCACTCGGGGTGGACCAAATTACCTCAAGTACAACAAAATGCTATCGTTGTGGGAAGACAACACACGACCAGAATCAATGCTGGTTTAAGAACCAAGAATGTAGGAAATGTGGCAAACTGGGTCACATCGCTAAGGTATGCCGGTCAGGGAAGAAGACCAACAACCAAAGGAAGCCACCACAAGAAAAGTACAACAAGGTACACAAGGTGGCTGAGAAGAGTTCAGACGAACAGAATTCAGACTCAGACCCAAACAGCCAGGAGCTGGGTAGTCTGAGAATTCACAATGTGAGTAAGGAAGCTGACCTACAAACTATCTGGGTCATACTAAAAATAGCTGGAGTCCAAGTAAGAATGGAGTTGGACACTGGATCAGCTCTATCAGTCATAAATCGAAGGGACTACCACCGGCTATTCTCTCACATACCCTTAAGAAATACCAAGTTCGTATTGCAGACATACACGGGGCATAAGGTATACCCCATGGGGAAGATAAGAGCCAAGGTGAGAGATAGGGGTAAAGAACACCCAAGAATGAACTTGTACGTATTATCTGAGGGAGGACCACCACTTCTAGGACGAGAGTGGATCAAGAAAATAGACATGGAATGGCACTATCTAAAAGCCATAATGAGTGAGGACTCGGTGCAAGCTATCAGCTCAGATTCTGAAACGGATGACGATAAGACCAACTCAAATATGGAAGACAAGGCTAAAATGAACTTGCCGACTATGGTGGAGAAAACAAAGACATGCATAAAGGCTTATGCTACCGAGAAGAATAAAGCTTCAGAGCAGAACTCCAGTTTGACAGAGAATTCTGAGCCTGTTCAAGTTAAGGACTTATCCACGACGGAAGAACACCGAACTCGGACTCAAACTTATTTCAAAGTACGACAACAATTAGAACAGTTGAGTTACCGTCTCGTACAAGAGATGAAAACAATGGAAAAGTTCTGGGACACCGAATGGGAGAACCTGGAAAGACAGCAGAGGCAGCTAGCTCAAGCAAAGAGCGACCATAGAGCCATCGTGACCAATTACCGATCACATCTCCCTTATGATGTTCAGGAGTTAGAATATTTGCATGATCTAGAGATACAGCATAAAGGCAAACCACGCTACACTGAGGATTTTGTTCTGCAATTGGAGACGGAGCTAGTGCAAGCAAGGTTAAGAGAAGCTGAATCGCAGTGTGCACTTAAAGATATGCAGAAAAAAATCTTGGACATGGAAAAGAGAAACGCTTCTTTACCTGATGTGAATAATGTGGCCATGTTGCAAGAGGAGCTTACAGGGGCGAAACTGAAAGAAGCTAAGCAAAGGATGTTGGAACTTGAAACACAGAACCAAATCAGCAGTAACCAGCTATGTCGAGCAGAGAAGGAGTGCTATGGTCTACATGAGAAGGTGCAATATCTCTCAGCCCAGAATAAGGGACTACTCACTCAGTTAAATGAAAGTAATCGGAAAATGGCTGAGATAGACTGCAAGAATAAAGAAGATTTGATGGCAGTGAGACTTCGAGAGGCAGATAGCATAGCAGCCTTGGCTGAACTCCAACAGGAAATTGCGAAAGAAGCAAATGAAGAGGAATCTTCAGGAAGCCAGGATGTTATTCCAGTTCTTCTCTACGACTCCTTACAAGCAGAGTGTGAGAAGTTGAAAGAACAGTATGAACAGGCCCAGGCTACAATTCTGGAGGGGGTTAACTCGGCAACCTCCGAAAAGCTAGTTTCAGTAGAAGCATATGAACAACTAAAGGTTGAACATGAGCAAGAAGTCCAAAGGCTGCAGGAAATTCTTGATGAGCTCAAGGCCAAGACAGACTCATCGGTAGAAGTTCCATCCATAGATGAGAAATTAGAGGTGAATGACATGGCAGAACATGAAAGACAAGATGTCCAAGAACTCATAAAAATATTGAAGGAAACCCAAGACAAATATGAGGCGGCAATGTCCGAGGTTCAACAACTTGAAGAACAGATTCAACTGGGAATCCTTTCAGTGGAAGAAAAGGAAACTGTAAGAAACACAGAGACTGTAGGAATGGTCCCTGAACATGAGCTAGAGAGCATCAGGGCGCAACTTTTCCGAGCGCTGAAAGCCAAAGTACAAGAGGAACAGAAGGTGGAAGCATTGGAGGAAAAGGTGGATGAAATGGAGAAGACTCTGATCCACAGTGTTCCCGTGGAAGAGTTAACGGTCAGCCAATTCCTTCATATGCTGAGGGAAAAGACTCTGCAATGGGAACAATCTGAACACGAGCTTCAATCTTCAACGGGAAGGAGTTCGGAGCTCTCAAAAGTTTGGGAAATAGCTGAGGTTGCAAAACAGACTTTACTGGGATGCCAAAAGTACGCTGAATCGCGTCTATGTGAACAACAGAATGTTGAAACAGCTGCTCCAGTAGAAGGATTGAATAGCCCGATCAATCAATCCCCGAGGGAAGGGGAAGTGTTGAAATCACAAATGAGGTCATTAGTGAAGGATTTGCAGGAAACCCAGGAAGAGCGGGATGAAGATGAATGCATGAAGAAGTCTTTTCAAGAAAGATGTCTAGGGAAGGAACCACAGTCAGCTAACGTCCAGATGGGTAAGGAGGAAGTAGAAGGCCCTCTCGCTGGCCTAACTCAGGACGAACCCGAATATTACCATGACCTGTTGAGTGACACTGAATATTACGAGGATGTGGTCTGCCCAGTTTGTGATGAAAACTCCCAAAGTGCCGAAATCAGGATGAAGCACTTAAAGTCGAAGGAACATAGAGAGTTGGTGGCGCTACAGCTGGCAGCTGATAAGGGAGCCCCGAGAGTCTCCAAAAAGCAGAAAAGAAAAAGAAGAAGCAGAAGATGATAACTATCGCAAATATTATCACTTCTACCAGATCATGCGTGGACCCTACGAAAGGAGTTAAATCAGTTGGGAAGTAGGAAAATATCAAGGCAACCCAATTGTTGTAAAAGTCAGCACTGCTGGTTCAGCAGGACGAAAGTTCAAGCTGTTACGTCAAGAAAAGGATATGGAGGAGTCACGCTAGCAATGTGAACCATCTACACCAAAGAGATGTTGTTCGGACCGAGTCAAGATCAGAGACTGAATCTGTGAACTGTTCCCGCAGAGACTGAACCTGTGAACTGTTTCCCACCGAGACTATGTCTGTAAATTGTTTTATATGAAGTTGAAGATATGTTATGTTTAATGGGGACTCTGTATGTAATAAGCTAAAAAGGGAGGATTGTAGTGTATGTACCCGTCTACCTTTAAGAGAACTATTGTATGTAACCGTTCACCTTTAAAAGAACTACTTTAGGTGTGGCACTACTTGTTTGGCTTCTGTATACGGTAATACCGACGGTGACCACACCGGTATATAAGTGTTGTGGCATGATTCCTTGGGCAGATTCGCCCTGACCTTCGAACAGTAAAGACCTGTTTGTTTGTTATTCCTGAAGTCTGTGTCGTTATTAACTGTACAACCCACAGACTTTACAATTCTCACCTCATTGCTACTAATTATCACAATATTGACAGATTGGTCCTCTGATCTCTATTTGACCTGCCATCTATTATATCAGCATGGGTGCCGCTTATACTGTCTCACCTTGGTTCTCAGAATCAGACCAGGATGAGCCCAAACACCAGCAGCACCAGCAGCAGCAGCAACAACACCAACAACTTTCTCCTTAATGACCTGATGCTGCACAGGACAGAGGGCCTCAGTGCAGGGCTGCACCACACCAGAGGTGATACCCCCAACACAGGGTATACAGGCAGAGGATGAGCTTCCTCAACATGACTGAGCAGCAGTGCCAAAGGAGGCTCAGGCTATCGCACCAAATCATTACAGACCTACAGTCCAGAGGACCTGGTGGACATGCCTTACCAGTGGCTGTCAAAGTCACCACCGTCCTCAACTTCTTCACCTCAGGCTCTTTCCAGGGATCTACAGCAGACATTTGCGGGATCTCCAAGTCAGCCACCACAGATGCATCACACAGGTCACCGGTGCTCTGTTAGACAAGTCAACCAATTATGTCAACTTAACCACTGATGAAGTCAATGTTAGTGAGTGTGCACTCAGCTTTGCCACTCTGGCTGGCTTACCATGGGTGCAGGGCATCATCGACTGCATACATGTGGCCATCAGGGCACCCCCACATCATCCATTTGTGTTTGTGAACTGCAAGGGCTTCCGCTCCCTCAATGTGCCACTCATCTGCAACCATAAAAAGATGATCATGCATGTGTGCGCCAGATTTCCTGACAGCTGTCATGACTCTTTGGTGCTGTGCCAGGCCACCCTCCCTCAGCTCTTCGCACCTCCAAACAAACTTACCAGCTGACTGCTTGGAGGCAAGGGCTATCCACTGAAGATGTGGCTCAGGACACCCTTGAGGAAGCCAAGTATTGAGGCCCAGAAGCGCTATAATGAAAGCCACATGTCCACCAGATGTGTCATAGGGCAAACGATAGGCATAGTGAAGATGCGCTTCAGATGCCCTGCAGTATGAATCAGCCAGGGTATTCAGAATCATCGTCGTCTGCTGCACGCTGCACAACATAGCACAGCAATGAGGATAAGCGCTGCAGGAGGAGCAAGGCAGAGAGCACACAGCCTCTTCAGAGGAGGATGAGGAAGAGCATCAGCTGGAAGAGGAGGAGGAGGAGCATGAGGAACCTTAGGTCCAGGTGCCAGCACAACCAGAGCAAGTTGCTGCTCGGGAGGCCAGAGATGGCCTCATCATGGCCAGATTTATTTACCTTCCTGCATTACACCCATATGGCTGCCACATGCTGTGCCAGGTTCCTCCCACCCCCTGCCCCAACAACAACATAAAGCATCCCTACAATGACCAAGCTATTCCTTTCACACTGACCCCCATTGCTGGAGGTAACATTACATCTCACCATTCACTGCAACTCAATAAGCCACTTCCAAAGCAGCAGACAAAAATGGGCATTACCAGAAAGTGGTGAAAATGAATAGTTTCATATGTGTCATAACATTAATGGAACCTTAACAATAACCTTCCTTTAAACATGCTTACCCTTGTGCATCTACTTTTGTGTCATTTTTTGTTTACGCGTTATTCCACGAGGTGCAACCCCTGCGGCTCCAGCACAGGTAGAGGCCGCCTGCTCACTACCCTGCTGCAACTGCTTCGACACTTTTGGCGAACGTCCTCTGGGCTTTGGAGCCTGTGAGGGCCCCGCCAAAATCTGCTACTCCTGCGTCTGTGCAGGGCAAACTCGACCATCGCGATACGAAGAGACATCTGGAGCTCTGACTGAGGGAGGGGCAATGGGGTAGAAGTGGGAGTGCTTTGAGAAGAGCCCCCACTTCCATGTCTCCTCTCGCCATCATCCCTCTCGTGGGCCACCCATTCTTCCCTGCTAGCAAGGAGCTGGAGTGCACCTTGCTGCACAGCAGTGGGGCCATGAGGACCCAAGACTACATTTACATCCCTCCTAGAGAGGAGGTCTATGTGCTTCTGACATTTGTTGTCCATAGATAGCATGTGCTCATGTGAGTGGCGTATTAGCTACTCCATGCAGGTGGCCATCCTTTCCATGGAAAAGCATACCTGTTACGTCCGTGTATAAGAAAACACAGACTGCGGAGAACGGTACAATAGGTGTTTACTCAACGTGGCTCACACTGCAACTGATCTGTACAGATTACTACTCAGCGTTATATACAGGTGTGGTCACTGCCGGTACTGCAGTATACATGAGCTGTAAAAAGTAGTTCCCCCCTTAAAGGTACATACATTACAATTCCTCCCCTTTTAGATAAACAGTATCATAACACTCATTTAACAATTAAATATCAAACTAATTACAATTAACACATTTAATATGCAACATTAGCTGAAAATAGTCCATTTATAAATTCAGTCTTTGGGGAGGCTTCCTGATCCTTTCTGGATAGCGCCTTTCCCAAGTGTCTTGCTCTTGGTGCGGAGGCGATTCTGGCCCACTGTCGTCGGTTGGTTCATCAGCTTCTGATGCTACTGTTTCTGGGGTAGATGCTACCTGTACATCGGATTCATCACCAGGTACGTATGGGCGAGGCATGGGGTTGACTTGTTCCTGTGACTCTAGGATCTGGTCAGCATGGCATCTCACGATGCTCTCCCCAACGTCCACTGTGTACATTAGTGGGCCCTGCCGTGTGCATATCGTTCCTGGCTGCCATTTTTCTGTTTGGTAGTCGCGGGCCAAGACTGGTTGCCCTACATTGAAGCTCCTTGTTGGCTTCTCATGGATGTGCTGGAATTGCTTACTCTCAACATCTCTTCGTACGTTTCGTCTGAGCAAATCCAGGCGAGATCTTAACCTTCGGCTAAAGAACATCATGGCTGGGGCCTGGTTGGTGACTGCATGTGTCGCATTCCGGTAGGCGAACCGGAAATTGTCCACCTTGTGCTGCAGCAGAATGTTGTCATTGTACATAGCATTTATTGCCTTCTTAAAGGTTTGTACAAACCTCTCAGCTAATCCATTTGTGGCTGCATGATACGGGGCGGATGTGTAATGCCTTACCCCATTCTTTTTGAAGAACCTCCGGAACTCTTCGGATACAAACTGTGGTCCGTTGTCGGAGCAAATCTGTTCTGGCAAGCCATTCCTGGCAAAAATTGTCCGTAGTGCTGCAATAGTTTTCTCCATGGTGGTGGAGGACATTTTGATGACCTCAGACCATTTCGAGTGCGCATCCACGGCTATTAAAAACATTGAGTCCATGAATGGACCAGCAAAATCAATATGCACCCGTTGCCATGGAGATGAGGGCCACTCCCATGGGTGTAGAGGGGCCTGTGGTGGTGCATTTTGGACTTTCTGGCATCCTGAGCAGCTCTTGGTCAGGTCCTCGATTTCTTTATCGATTCCCGGCCACCACACATAAGCACTGGCTAGGCTTTTCATTTTTACCCCTCCCAGATGACCCTCTTGAAGCTCATTGAGCACTCCATCCCTTAACTTGGGTGGAATTACCACTCGGGATCCACACATCAAGGTCCCCCGGCACACTGACACCTGTTCTCTCCTTGTCGAGAATGCTGGCAACAGTGAGTCGCCATGTGCTGACCATCACTTCACCATCAAATCACATACCCGAGACAGTGTCGGGTCATTTCGGGTTTCCTTTTCGATACAAGCGTTAGTTACCGGTAGGTATTCAACTATAGTCGAATGGAATATTTTGACAGGATCCACTGCTGGTGCTTCCTCCGCAGTAGGCAGTGGCAGGCGTGATAGCCCATCAGCATTTCCATGCTGTTTCGTGCCCTTATATTCAATCTCATAGTGGTGCGCCCCTAGAAAAAGTGACCATCTTTGTAGTCGTTGCGCAGTCATCACCGGAACGCCCTTCTTCAGATTAAAAATGGAGTCAAGAGGCTGGTGATCAGTCAGCAAGGTGAATTTCTGCCCGTGCAGATCGTGATTGAACTTTTTCACTCCCCACACTAGGCTGAGGGCCTCCCTGTCAATCTGGGCGTAGTTACGCTCGGCTGAGGTTAGTGATCGTGACACAAAGGCTATTGGCCTCTCTGAGCCGTCCGAGAATTTGTGCGACAGCACCGCTCCAATGCCGTAGGGTGACGCATCACATGCCAACTGAATTGGTAATGCTGGGTTGTAATGGGCCAATAACTCTTTCGATCTGATTAGTGTTTTGCTCTTCTGGAAAGCTCGTCTACATTCGTCACTCCACTTCCATGGCACCCCAGTTTGCAGTAGGGTGTTCAGTGGGTGTAGTATTGTCGACAAATTTGGAAAGAACTTATGGTAGTAGCTTACCAGCCCGAGGAACGACCTCAGTTGTGACACATTTTCCGGTGCTGGAGCCTTGACTACTGCCTCAATCTTCTCTGGGGACTTATGTAAACCCTCTTTATCGATAATGTGGCCACAGTACGAGATCTGTTTTCTAAAAAACTTGCATTTGGGGTGGTTAGCTCGGAGCCCATATTCCTGCAATCTAGTGAGCACATGCTGCAGGTTGGCAAGGTGATCACTGTCATTTTCGCCCGTGACCAGGATGTCGTCCAAATAACGCTGGGTCCCTGGGATCCCTTGCAGGACTTGTTCAATTGCCCTCTGCCAAATAGCCGGAGCTGATGCTACCCCGAATACCAGCCGGTTGTATTGGTAGAGACCTTTATGGGTGTTGATTGTGAGTTATTTTTTTGATGCTTCTTCTACCTCCATTTGCAGATATGCCTGGGCCAGATCAATCTTAGAGAAGCGTTTCCCTCCAGATAGCGAGGCGAAATTATCTTCAATCCGCGGAAGTGGATATTGTACGGTGTGAAGGACCGGGTTCACTGTTACCTTAAAGTCACAGAAATCACAGATGCGAACCTTCTTTGGTTCCCCAGGCGTGCTACTCAACGACTTTTTCATCACAGGGGCGTTGGGTGTAGCCCACTCGCTCCAGTCTACCTTGGACAGTACACCTAAACGTTCCAGACTCTCCAGCTCTGCTTCGATGGCTGGGCAGATCGCATAAGGTACCGGTCTGGCCTTAAAAAATTTTGGCCTTGTGTTTTCTTCGATTTTAATCGTCGCTCTCATGCCTTTTAGTGTTCCGAGTCCTGGCTGGAACACTTCTTTCGCGTCAGTTAGGATCTTTGACAGTCGCCCAGGTGTGACGTCATCATCCTTTTTGTCAGCCACAGTCAGTGCCTGTATGGAATGCCAATCCAGTTGTATTTTCCGGATCCATTCACGTCCCAGTAATGGTGGTCCTCCATCTTGCAATACATACAGGTCTAGTTTTGGTGTTTCCTTACCGTTATATATAACGGTCACTCTTATTTTTCCTTTGGGGTAGACTTTTTGCCCGTGTACGTCTTCAAGATAATTTTTGTGTCTCTCAAGGGTATGTGTGAGGATAGCCGCTCTTAGTCCATCGGTTTATGACTGTTAGGGCTGATCCTGTGTCCAATTCCATCTTTACCTGGACTCCTGCTATCTTGAGAGTGACCCAAATGGTTCGGTGAACCTCCGTTGTGATCACATTATGTAGTTTCAGACAACTCAGCTCCCTGCTTTCGGAGTCGTTATCTCTCTTTTGTTCGTCTGAACTATTCTCCGTCATCTTATGTACCTTCTGGTACTTTCATTTGGTAGGTTTCTTATTGCTGGTTTTCTTTCCCGACCTGCAGACTCGTGCTATGTGTCCTACTTTTCCGCACTTTCTGCACACTTTGTCTTTGACCCAGCAATCATTCTGGTCATGTGTTGTTCTGCCGCAGCGATAGCACTTCTCTGTTCCATATGACATTTCGTTTGTGCCATATTCTTGCGGTCTCTGTTGTATCTCTGCAGCGCCCCGTGCTGCTGCTTCTTCATATGATACCGCAATGCTGAAAGCCTTTTCTAGCATAAGGTCCTTTTCAGATAAAAGCCGTTTCTGGGTTCCTTCACTTTGAAGCCCACCCACAAACTTGTCCCTTAAGGCATCTGTCAGTCCCGCTCCAAACTGGCAGTGTTTCGATAGTTTGCGCAGTTCTGTTAAATAATCAGCATTGCTTTCATCCTTATTCTGGTTCCGTTTGTGAAACTTGAATCTTTCTGCTATCAGCAGCGGTGTGGGGTTTAAATGTTCCTTTAGTATCGTTACTATGTCTTCAAAACTCTTTTCCATTGGCTTCGTTGGGGTTACTAGACTCGTAATAAACCATACGTCTTTGCACCCATTAAATTTAACAATACCGACGCATTCTTGTCATCTGACACCCCATTTGCCTCGCAGTACACCTCTATTCGTTCGACATATGTAGTCCAATCTTCGACTTCATTGTCAAATGCGGTGATACTGCCACTCTTCGGCATTTTGGGTGTGGTTTAAAATGGCGTCTCCAAATGGCTTAAAATGGCGTCTCCCGCGCATTCCTTCCTCCCCCGCTGCTGCCGACGCCGCTCCCGGCGGTTCTCGTGGCAATGGCGGCACCCTGTAGGTTTCGTGCGCTTCTCCTGCGCTGCTGCCAACACCGCTCTCGGCGGTCCTCATGGCAATGGCGGCACCTCGCGGGTTTCTGTGTGTCTCTCTCTCCCTCTCTCTGACACTGCTCGGCCCCTGAACACCGGCTGCGCCCTGTGCGCTCTGCCCTCTCTCTCTCTCCCCCGTCGACGCTGCTTGGCCCTTTGCTGTGCCGCTCGGTCAGGCTCTAGCCCGCCGCTGTCCGGGAAGGGTCTGCGCACTACCTGTTGCAAGCCCGTTTCGCTGGACCACCTCGACTGGAAAGCCAAGCCTGGCTCTCGACAGCCTCCCCCACAATTCTCGAGTCTCTGCTGGATGACTGGGCGGTTGCCCGTGGTCGACGCCCAAGTCTCTGGCCTTGACCTCCAATCCACTGATCTCCAGGAATGAATCCCCGGGAGGTGATGCAGAGTTGCAGGTAGGTTCGAACCTGCCTCGTCGCCAATGTTACGTCCGTGTATAAGAAAACACAGACTGCGGAGAATGGTACAATAGGTGTTTACTCAACGTGGCTCACACTGCAACTGATCTGTACAGATTACTACTCAGCGTTATATACAGGTGTGGTCACTGCCGGTACTACAGTATACATGAGCTGTATAAAGTAGTTCCCCCCTTAAAGGTACATACATTACAATACCGTCCCCATCCCCTGCGACATGGTGGTGCTCATTTTTGAGATGGACTCCTCCATTCTGTGAACATTTGTAGACATCACGGCCGCCAAACCTGTCAAAGCCTCCTGCACTTCTTACTGCACCTCCAGAATCACTCTCTTTCTCAATGGCACCAGAGGCTCAGCATCTGCATGCAGCTGAGCAGAGCTGGGAGTGTCCTACGCCCTCCAGCGAGGAGTCTCCACTGTTGTCCCTGTCTCCACCATCTCCTCTTGCTCAATTGTGACTTGTGAGACACCAGGTGACAAGAGTACTCTATCTCGCGTGGGGCCCACCGAGGTGTGCGTCTCTGGTGCTGGGTGCACTTATGTCTGGTGATGGTGCACCCTCAGAGGCTGGAGGCTTCTCTAAGAAGTCGTCTTTCTCCTCCAGCTGGACAGTGGGGTGGGGGGTTCTTGATGGACCTGTGGGACAGTTAAGAGATGATTTAGATATGTTATATTAAGAATGGGAAATGATACCATTATGCACACAATGAACATTCACTGGCTGCTGCTATCAGTCACCATATGCGTGACTGATGTATGCCATGTGGCTGTATCAGATGTAATTCTTTCACCAGGTTGTTGAGAGGTCCCCCTCTCTCCGTCTGCCACCTCCAGCTGCTCTGCAGCTCTTAACACCTCCAGGGCGACCTCCTCTGCTGGAGTCAAAGTGGCGAAGGATGAGGACCACCTCCTGTTCTCTCCCTCCCCTGTTGTTGCGCACTTGTTTCTCCTGCAAGAAGGGGCAGAAGAGAAGTTTGAGTGAGAGTGATGGAATGTGTGGGTAACATCCACAGAGGGTGACTATGAGGGAGTGTGGTGCCAATGCCAAATGGCCTCCTTCTGTGGTGTAGTTAGTATGATTGCATTATGATGAGGGTGAGTGTGAGGGTTGGTTTGTCAGAGGGGTATGTGAGTATATTCATAGAGAGAGAGGGATTGGTGGATGGGCAAGGTATGTTGGTGTGAGTAATGAGGTGCAGGAGCAGGCTTAGGAAGTTAGAGTGATGGGGAGGTTATGAGAGGCACAGCAGGATGAAGTTGAGTGTGGCTTTGCACTCACCTTTCCTGATCTCATGAGATCATTGAAGTGCTTTCGGCACTACACCCAGGTCCTCCTCACCACATCACTGTTGTTCAGTTCCTCAGCTATTTGGAGCTAGGCTCTTTTTGTATCCTGGGGAGGCCTCTTCTACCCATCAGCAGGGAAGAGGACCTCCCTGCATGCTCTGACTCCCTGTACAAGAATATGCAGGGTGTCATCTGAAAACCTGGATGCAGCCCTGTGTCTTTGTGAAGCCATGTTTTCAAGTCTGATCAATAATCAGATTGTGCAATATCTTCCATGCACACTCCTAGATGAACCTTCAAATGCGATGTGGCCAAAGCAACTTTAAATATCTCCACTGGAAATGAGTTATCGATGATGTCTTCAGATCCACACCATTTAATAGGGCCAGGTAATGAGCAGATCTTCCTTAATAGGTGCCATTAACTGAAATTCACTCTGAGGAGCGGGATGATCAGAACAATGCAGTTCTGACCTGCCACGCAGCCCGCATGTACCCAACCCTACTCAGTAAGGAAAACTCTGGACATAGACATAGCAATAATGGAAATGTTTCAAATCCAGGTGCAAAGAACAACAACTTGCATTTATATAGCACCTTTAACGTAGGAAAATGTCACAAAGTGATTCACAGGAGCGTAATGAGACAAACTGTCAGAAATTTGACAAAAAAGAAGAGCTCTTTAGCGTAAATTTGAAGGAGCTTGTTTCTTCCCCTCAATTATTACAAACACATAAAGGCCTGGGACATTGATCCATGTGTTGTTTTTCCCTTTTTGTCTGAAATTTTTATCAGGTTATTTGGTCTTATATGTGCAGGTATTTATTTATAGAAATATATATTCCTATATTAATCTATTCTAACAAGAATGCTCTCTGTCTCATATGACTTGAGAATATTACCTTGCCGCGATTGTTCTGCTTCAGCTTTCTTTCTTCTCTCTTATCTCATCATTCCTTTTTGGCTTAAATTTTCTATTTTTGTTATTACTATTTATCATTATTTTTCAAAATATATCCTTCCAATAATCATTTTTATATATTAGAAAATGAGTAAACAGTACAGGGCTGAAAACAACCAGCCTTGGCTTGTCCGTGTTCCACCCCCAAGAATGCTTCCTACTCCTTAACTCATTATTTCCAGCTCAGCTCTGCGAAGGAGCCAACAGATTCCCCCATCCACTTGACATATGATCTGCCTGTTTCTTTGACTATTTTGACGTGACGTTGTTTCTCTATTTGTTTCATTTCTTGCAGTCATCATTCATCTGTATCCTTTCTGTATCCTCCACCCTTTTTTAATCATGGGATTTTGTTTAAAATATTTCTCACTTTCTTCCACTTTTCTTTTTGTCTTGGTCATTAGTTCTGAAGGGTTAATTACAGTCCTAGCCCCTTTGAGCTATTCCAGATCAGGTGTATTCCCCAGACGTTCACACTCAACTTATGTTAGAGATAGCCGAATTCCATAAGATGCTTAAATGGGTCTAAAGGTTCAGGCTATCTCTCCCCAAAGGAAAGGAATGACTAAAGATGTTACCATCCTCCGGATTGCACTTTTAATAAGTTGAACTAGACTGTAACCTTCCAGATATTATGAGGGTCCGAAATACCCCCTAGAATTCTGCAACTCCTTACAAAAGAGTGTACAGAATTTGTGGGTTCACGAATCTATACAGATTCACTCTTTGAGACAATTCTAAAAATATATAGTTTTATTTAAGAGCCGGCATTCAGTTAACATCTGTTGAATCAATCGCAACATTAACAATTCAAAGAACAATTAGCTTACATTTCTTATTTCTCAGAGATCCTTATTCTCAAATCTTTACTTCGTTACATTTCTTATTTCTTACTTATTTCTAAATCCAGAACATTTCTTATTTTTTATTTCTAAATCCTTACATTTCTTATTTCTTATTTCTATATCCAGAACATCCACCAAAAATCAATATTTTAACTTCCCGAGATTCATAGTTAAAAACTTACAGAGATGCCTCTGGAAAGTTGAGAAATGCCCTGTCCATTCAGCATGTTCTGATGTTCTGTTAAAAAAGGTCTTATTTTTATACCCTTTTGGCTTTGGTTTCTTCTTTGATGTTCTCTGCTGATGTCAGCTAATTGTCTTTATTGATACCTCTGTTTGAATGCTTTCTATGTTACTATCTATTCAACTATTGCATGCATAATTATTTCTCTACTTTTAGGTGTTCCAAAAGCCATCATAAAAACAAAGACAGCAATGGTTTTTTGTTTGATGCCATTCTTATCGAAGATTCTACATTCATTTCTTAATACTGGCTTAACTGCTTTTTAGCAGACATTGAGTCTCCGTGATGGTCCACATTTAATACAATCACAATGCAATTGCTTGGTGCCTCTATTGAAGTCATATCTTCAAAGCTTCCTTGTTGGTATCGTTTTTACTATATCTAAATTAAAGATACTTCAACTGAATGTTTCATGCATTTCTAGCTATCTCAATTGGTTGCATATTTAATCTTATGGTTCCTGTTTTCCAAGTATAAAATAAAACTATTTGACAGTGGAGAAGGCAATAGAGCAAGGTAGCAGTGGGGGAATTAAAAACCAGAGCATGTCAGGAAGGGACAGAATGTATAATGATAAAGGTAAAGTAGTAAAAGGGGTAAAAGCAGGAATAAATTATCAGAAAACATATTTGAAAGTTCTTTATCTGAATGCACGCAGCATTCGTAACAAAATTGATGAGTTGTTGGTGCAAATAACGACACATGGGTATGATCTGGTGGCCATTACGGAAACATGGCTGCAAGATAATCATGACTGGGAACTAAACATACAAGGGTATTTGACAATTAGGAAGGACAGGCAGGAAGGAAAGGGAGGTGGGGTTGCTATGTTAATCAAGGATGGAATCACTGCAATAGTCAGAAATGATATTGGGTCAAAGGATCAGGATAGTGAAATAGTTTGGGTGGAGATAAGGAATAATAAGGGGAAAAAGTCGCTAGTGGGCGTAGTCTATAGGCCTCCTAACAGTTGCAACTCTGTTGGTCGGAGTATAAATCAGGAAATAGTTGGGGCTTGTAATAAGGGAACAGCTATAATCATGGGGGATTTTAACTTTCATATTGACTGGACTAATCAAATTGGGCATGGCAGCATTGAGGAAGAGTTCATAGAGTGTATTAGGGATGGGTTCCTTGAGCAGTCTGTAACTGAACCAACCAGGGGGCAGGCAATCTTAGATCTGGTCCTGTGTAATGAGACAGGATTAATAAAAAATGTCCTAGTAAAGGATCCCCTTGGAATGAGTGACCATAATATGGTTGAATTCCAAATGCAGTTTGAGGATGAGAGAGTTGGATCTCAAACCAGTGTACTAAGCTTAAATAAAGGAGACTATGAAGGTATGAAAATGTGAGAAAGAACACGGCCAGGTAATCTTACAATAGCATCATTTGATTGTTTTGTTTAATGTAAGATGGTAGACACAGTGAGCTGGATTTTGTCATTGGGGGCGGGCTGGGGGCATGTCAGGTGGTCGACATGTCAGGACCCCGCCTCCGATGTGAGGCGGGGCAAAAGTGCGATTTTGCCCTAATTGGGCACTTGATTTCTAGCGTGTGGGAACCCCTGGCCTAATGAATCTTTTGATACTGAAACTCGCCTCTGATGACGTCATCTATGCAGCTGGATTTAAGACCAGCAAGCAGCCTTGGTTCATTTTCAGCCTGACAACTTTATGACCATACTTCTGATGGATTCCTACTGCTACTATGTCCAGCACCAGGCCAACGTGTGCACCCAGATTCGATAAGGCCTCCCTCCAAGCTCTGGTGGAGGGAGCAAGAGCTATCAAGGAAGTGCTCTTTCCTTCCTCAGGGAGGAAAAAGCCTACACAGCAGACCAAAGCTGTGTGGCTGCAAGTGGCCCAGCAGGTCAGTGCCATTTCAATGTGCAGCAAAACCTGGCTGCGGTGCCGAAAGAGGTTTCATGACCTTCTCCACACAGGAAAAGTGAGTATTCCATCCCCATGACCCTCAATCTGATCCCCATCACCTCTCAACACCAGCACTCTGCTTTGTCAACCTCTTCCTCCACATCCCACTTTACCCTTACATCCCTGCACCCTTAACCAATCCCTCTCTCTGTATGTTCACATTCACTTAACTATTCGACTATGCAGCCCTCACACTCCCTATCACTGTGATGCAATAAAAACAACTGACAACACACAGGGAGAGCCCTTGATCTTGCCAGTCACTCCACCTTTGTGTCCTTCTAAACATCTATGCTATTGATCCTCTACACGCACTCCTTCATTCTCACTCAAACTCCACTTGTCTCCCTCATTGCAGGAAACGAGAGCTCACAATAAGAGGGAGAGGGTGAGGACAGGAGGAGGGCAACACTCAATAGCCCAGCTCACCACTTCAGAGGAGGCGGCCCTGGAGATCATGGGAGTGGAGGAGGATGCACAAGTGGGGGACGGACAGACAGGCGCATCAGAGCAAGTTGGTGACAGAATTGTTTTTCATCTCTCTCATTGATATTGCATAAGTGACTGATCTTGATTCTAATGCTCTAACAGATTGACATATGATCATCTGCACAATTCAATGTGCATGCAATGTTTATCTCACATGTCTAACTCTTTCCTTTACTCCACCACAGGACCATCGAAAAAAACCCTCCCCACTGTCCAGGAGGAACAACCTGAGCCCCCAAACTCTTCAGAGGAAGCTGCAACCTCTGAGGGCGCAGCGTCAGCAGAATTAAGCATACCCGGCACCAGCGCAGACACTCACACCTAGGTGGGAACTTCGGGACATAGAGTAGTATTGTCACCTGGTGCACACAGCTGACAAGTGAGCATCAGCAGATGGTGGAGACAGGAAAAGCAGTGGAGAGTCCTCATCGGAGGGTGCAGGACTCTCCCAGCTTGGCTCCGCTGCATGTTGACCCTGTGCCTCCGGGTCCATCCCAAAGGAGTGCGGTGCTGGAACTCCAGGAACAGGTGCAGGAGTCTCTGGCAGGTTTTGTCTCCAGAGTCGCTGCGAGCGTGGAGCAAATGGAGAAGTCCATCGCTAACAAGAGCAGAGCCTTTGTGGAGGCATTGGCGCATGAACACATCACCACGCAAAGGATGGCAACCTCCGTGGAAAGGATGGCTACCTCCGTGGTAAAGCTGGCTACCATAGAGGAGAGGATGGCTACGGTAAAGGAGTGGATGGCTACGGCCATAGAGGAGCTTAGTCGCCATATCTTGAAAACATGGCCATTGTTCAGAATAGACCGACATCTCTTGAGGAGCGACGGTCAGCTATTGAGCAGAGAAACCAGACCTTCGTGGAAGTACTCTGGAGTAGGACTTCCAGTGCAGAAATGAGTCCTCATGGCCCCCCTGAAGTGCAGCAAGGTGCTGTCAAGCCACTTGCTAGCTCTGAAGTGGGGCTGACCCATGAGAGGGAAGTTGGTGGCAGAGAGCAAGGAAGTGGGGGCTCCTCTCCAAGCTCACACGACCATGCCACTGCAAAACCCTCGGTCAGCGTCCCACCAGAGTCCCCACCCAACTGAGATCGGCATCTCAGCCCCTGCACAGCTGCAGGAGCAGCAGACTGTTGCCCAGCTCTCATAAGCTCACAAACCCAGAGGACGCCTGCCAAAGGTGACGAGGCAGGAGCAGGAAGAAAGTGAGCAAGGGGCCTCCACATCTGCTGAAGCCACAGGGGAAGTACCACATAGGAGCACGCGTAAGAGGAAGATAATGCAGAAGTATTCACTTGGGTATTATGTTGTGTTTATTTTTGAAATGCCATCAGTTGCTTGTTGTGATAAAAAAATCTGATGGCAAACTTTTGAAGTTGTGGCCTGTGTCATTTTGCAAATGGGACTTCCACATTGAGGGCTTAGGGCAACTTGCAATTGTCAGTATGGTGGTCAGAGTGATAGGAATCTAAAGGTTCTTGGCCATTGTCGATGCTCTGGTAAGAAGGTGCAAGGCAAAAGTGTTTGATTCGCTAGGCTAAGCAAATCTGGCCAAGATGAGTGCGTCCCTTGCATCCAGGGCTGCAATATGCTCGCGTGCTGCTGCTGCTGGTTGATGTTCCTCCGCAAGCTGTTCATTGTCGCTCTCCTCCTCCTCATCTGAGGAGGCTATGCAATGAGCCACTTGTTCCTCAGGCAGCTGCAAGCCACGATGCTGTGTCATGTTGTGAAGTGCACAGCAGACCACGGTGATTCTGGAGACCCTGGCTGCTGAGTACTGCAGGGCTCCACCTGATCTATCAAGGCATCTGAAGCGCATCTTCAGCAAGCTGATGGTTTGCTCGATTGTGGAACTGGTGTAAATGTGGCTGTAGTTGTAGCGCTCCTTAGCTTCGGTGGATGGGCTCCTCAACGGCGCCATTAGCCATGTCTTCAGGGGATAGCCCTTGTCTCCAAGTAGCCATCCAAAAAGTTGGTCTGGCGGCCTGAATAGCGGAGGCACACTAGACTGGCGCAGTATGAAGGAGTCATGGCAACTGCCAGAATACTTGGCACAAACATGCAAAATTTCCTTCTTGTGGTCACACACCAGCTGTACGTTGAAGGAGTGGAAGCCTTTGCGGTTGACAAAAATACCTGGTTTGTGATGGAATGCCTTAAGGGCCACATGTCTGCAGTCAACGATGCCCTTCACCCTTGGAAAGCCTGCTAGATTAGTGAATCCAACCGCACGCGCGCTTACACTTGCTTGATCCTTGGAGAAGTTGATGTAATTGTGCGCGATGGCAAAGAGGGCATCGGTTACCTGCATGATGCGAGTGTGTGCGGCCACCTGGGAGATGCCGCTGATGTCTGCGGCTGATCCCTGGAATAAGCCTGAAGCAAAAATGTTGAGGGCAGTGGTGACTTTGAAGGTCACTGTTAAGGGGTGTCCACCTGCTCCTCTGGGCTCCAGGTCTTGCTGCAGCATTGCGGAGATGTCACCCACTACCTCTCGCGAAAGTCTGAGCCTCCTTTGACACTGCTGCTCAGTCATGTTGAGGTAGCTGATCCTCTACCTGTAGACCCTGTTTTGGGAGTATCTCCTACGGCGACGTGCTTCCATGTGCTGGCGCCTTCTGGCCTGTACAGCTTCAGGTGGGTGAGCAGCAGCTTGGTGCTCCTGTTGTTGCTCCAGCTGTTGGTGCTGCTTGTTGAGTCTGTGTTTCCAAATGTAGTTATGCTGAATAACTAGACACATACTACAGAAATAATTAAACAGGTCTTTAGTAATTGAGGGTCAGGGCTGAACTGGAATACACTTTGCTCCACAGGGTTTATATACCGGTGTGGTCACCACCGGTACTACAATGTACAGGAGTCATCAAAAAGTAGTCCATCACCTTAAGGTATCCTCTTAAGGTGGTGCAGGTTATATACACTACAATTCCTCCCCTTTTAGCTTAACAGTGTACACCCCAATTTAAACATTACATGGATAACATATATACAACTTTCACACAAAACTGTTCAAAGATTCAGTCTCTGAGGAGGCCTCCTGATCCGGGCCGGATAACGCCTTTCAGGGGTCTCTGGTTCTCGTTGCTGGGGTGACTCATCCATTTGATCTCCTATGGATTGAACATCATCATGTACGTTCGAGTCTGAGGTAGATGCTACAGGCTCAATAACTTCTTCAACTGGTGTCTCTGCCGTAGACATGGGGTCGAACCTTGTTCTCAATTCCACAAGTTGGTCAGCATGACGTCGTATTACGTTCTCTCCAATGTCTACCGTGTACATCAAGGGTCCTTGTCGGGCACGAATTGTTCCAGATTGCCATTTATCATTCCTATAGTCCCTGGCCAACACTGGTTGTCCTATTTCGAAACTCCGAGTGGCCTTGTTATTTACGTGCTGGAATTGCTTGTTTTCAACTTCCCTACGCACATTGGGTTTTAACAAATCCAACCGGGACCGCAACCTCCTGTTATAGAACATTATGGCAGGGCTTTGATTTGTCACTGCATGCGTGGCGTTTCGATATGCCATCAGGAAATTGTCCACCTTGTGTTGTAGTGGAATATGGTCTTCGCTCATGGCCTTTATCGCCTTTTTGAAAGTTTGTACAAATCTCTCGGCCAGCCCATTTGTAGCCGGATGATATAGGGCAGATGTATAGTGTTTCACCCCATTCTTTTTCATGAATTTCTGGAATTCTTCTGACACGAACTGTGGTCCGTTGTGTGAACATATTTGTTCCGGCAACCCATTCCTTGCAAATATGGTTCTTAGAACTGCGATCGTCTTTTCAGAGGTAGTGGTCGACATCTTAATCACTTCTGGCCATTTAGAATGTGCGTCTACTGCTATCAAAAACATGGAATCCATGAATGGAACTGCAAAGTTGATATGCACACGTTGCCATGGGGTTGAAGGCCATTCCCACGGATGCAGCGGTGCAATTGGAGGTGCGCTTTGAACTTTTTGGCACCCTGAGCAGCTTTTAGTCAGATCCTCTGTTTGTTTGTCGATACCTGGCCACCACTCATAAGCCCTAGCAAGGCTTCTCATCTTGACTCCCCCCAGATGACCTTCATGCAATTCCTTCAGAACTCTCTCCCTTAATTTAGGAGGAATAATCACCCTTGTTCCATACATCAATGTTCCTTGACAGACGGACAGCTGTTCTCGTCTGGCTGAGAATGCTGGTAACAGTGGGTCGCCATGTGCTGGCCATCCCTTCACTGTCAAATCGTAGGCCCGAGACAGTGTCGGGTCGCTTCGGGTCTCTCTCTCAATACCCGCATTGTTGACTGGTAAGCATTCGATGATGGTCGAGTGAAATATCTCGACAGGGTCAACTGCCGGTGCCTCTTCCGCTATAGGTAGTGGCAGGCGCGACAGCCCATCAGCATTACCATGTTGCTTTGTACCTTTGAATTCGATATCATATTGATGTGCCCCTAGGAAAAGGGACCATCTCTGAAGCCTCTGCGCCGTCATAACCGGAACACCCTTCTTAGGGTTAAAAATGGAAACCAACGGCTGGTGATCTGTCAGCAGCGTAAACTTTTGGCCTTGCAGGTAATGGTTAAATTTCTTAACTCCCCACACGAGGCTGAGGGCCTCCCTATCTATCTGAGCATAGTTGCGCTCTGCGGAGGTCAATGATCTGGATGCGAACGCGACTGGCCTTTCCAAGCCATTTGGAAACTTATGTGAGAGCACTGCCCCGATACCATATGGAGAAGCATCACAAGCTAAGCGAATAGGCAGCATTGGGTTAAAGTGAGCCAACACTTCCTTAGAGGTGATCAGTGCCTTGCTTTTTTGAAAAGCCCGCTAACAATCATCGCTCCACTTCCATGGTATTCCCATTTGCAAAAGAGTGTTCAGCGGGTGTAACACCGTGGATAAATTTGGAAGAAACTTGTGGTAATAGTTAACCAACCCAAGGAACGACCTCAACTGGGATACATTTTCCGGAGCGGGAGCTTTCACAACAGCTTCGATCTTGTCAGGTGACTTATGGAGCTCCTCCTGGTCAATGACATGGCCGCAGTACGAGATTCACTTTAGAAAGAACTCACATTTCTGGCGATTAACTCTGAGCCCATATTCTTTCAATCTGGTGAGCACCTGCTCCAAATTCGCGAGGTGATCCTTATCATCATCTCCTGTAATCAGAATGTCGTCCAGGTAGCATTGTGTGCCTGGAATTCCCTGCAATACCTGCTCCATGGCCCTTTGCCAAATCGCTGGAGCCGATGCCACTCCAAAAACCAGTCTATTATGCCGATATAAGCCCTTATGTGTGTTGATCGCGAGATACTGGCATGACGCTTCATCAACTTCCATCTGTAGGTATGCCTGCGCCTGGTCTATCTTGGTGAAGTGTTTCCCGCCAGACAGCGAAGCCAAGATATCTTCAATCCGCGGAAGCGGATATTGCACCATGTGAAGAACCGATTTACCATTGATCTTGAAATCGCCACAGATGCGAACCTTCCCAGGTTCCCCCGGCTTGTTGCTCAATGAACGCTTCATGACAGGAACAATGGGTGTGGCCCATTCGCTCCAGTCCACCTTTGACAGTACTCCTGAACGTTCTAGCCCTTCCAGCTCTGCTTCTACAGCAGGTCGTATCGCATAAGGTACCGGTCTGGCTTTGAAAAATTTTTGGTTTGCATGTTCTTCAACCTTGATGTTTGCCGTAATTCCTTTCAGTGTTCCCAGTCCCTGTTGGAACACCTCCTTAGCATCGTCCAATATTTTGGACAGTTGTTTAGGTTTGACGTCGTCCTCTTTACAGGAATCTACAATCAGTGCTTGTATGGAATGCCAGTCCACATTTATTCTCCGGATCCATTCCCGTCCCAGTAGTGGCGGACCTCCATCAGGTAACACATACAAGTCCATTTCCTGACTTTCTTTACCATTGTAGACCACATTTACTTTGATCTTTCCGATGGTGTATACTATTTGCCCCGTGTATGTTTTCAATACAATCTCCGTATCCCTCAGGGGAATGTGCGAGAATAACCTTTTGTAATCTTGCTTATTCATGACCGTCAATGCCGATCCAGTGTCCAATTCCATCGTCACTTGGACTCCTGCTATCCGAACCATGACCCAGTTAGTTTGGTGGTCTGCTGTGTTACCCACATTATGTATTTATAGACAACCCAGTTCCTTACTGCTGGAGTCTGAATCCATCTTCTGTACTTCTCCTGCGGTGACTTTATGCTGCTGGTCTTCTTTCCTGACCGGCATACTCTCGCTATGTGACCAAGTTTGCCACATTGCCTGCATTCTTTATCTTTGAACCAGCACTGGTTCTGGTCATGCGTTGTCCTTCCGCGATGATAGCACTTTACTGCGCCCAATGCCATTTCATTGGTGCTGAATTCCAATGGCCTTTGCTGTATCTCTGCAGCACCTCATGCTGCTGCCTTGTGCGATGCTGCAATGCTGAAAGCTTTGTCCAGTGTAAGATCCTTTTCCTCTAGCAGTCGTTTCTGGGTTCCTTCCCTTAGGAGCCCACGCACAAACTTATCTCTCAGTGCGTCTGCTAGTCCTGTACCGAACTGACAGTACTTTGATAACTTGCGCAGTTCGATTAAGAATTCAGCGTTGCTTTCCTCTTTAAGTTGAATTCTTTTGTAGAATTTAAATCATTCCGCTATCAACAGTGGCGTGGGGTTTAAATGCTCTTGCAGGATAGTAACAATATCCGCGAAACTCTTTCCTACTGGTTTATCTGGTGTTACAAGGTTCCTTAATAACCCGTACATCTTCGCACCCATCGAGTTTAATAGGGTTAGTGCTTTCTTATCCTCCGGTACCTCATTCGTTGTACAGTAAACTTCGATGCGTTCCACATAAGTGGCCCAATCTTCCACATCGCTATCAAAAGCAGTGATGTTACCCGTTTTTGGCATCCTTGTTGAGTTTCCTTTCCTTCGGATATGATTATTATTTTATTTTATTTTTTTCGGAATGGCGGCTTTTCCTGCGCTTGTCTTCTTCCCCCGCCGACTCAAAATGGCGATTACCGTGCTGTTGCCGTTCTCGCCTCCCAGCGGTCCTTTATTTTCCCTTACGCTGCTGCTCTTGTTCCCCGCCGCTCCTGCGGTCCTTGTGGACATAAACGCTTTTCTGGCTGCTGCGCGTCTCTGCCCCGATTGCAGTCCGGCCCCTGACACCGGCTGCGGTCGTGTTCTCCGCCCTTTTCGTCATTTCCCTCTCCTTCTCTTACTGACAACTCGGCCGACTTCCCCCCCCGTGCCGCTCGATCGGGCTTACCCGCCGCTGTCATCGAAGGGATGTTCACTGATGTTTGACTTCGTGGCCAGAAACCAACCCGGGTTCCCGATTGCCTCCCGTGCTATATGCAGTGCCCAGCAGGATGTTGTGGGTGGATGTCCTTGATCGACGCCCGTTTCAAAGGCAAAGCTTCCTTTGATGCAACTGCCGCTAGGTAAGATCAGACTCGTCGCCACTGTTGAGTCTGTGTTTCCAAATGTAGTTATGCTGAATACAGAAATAATTAAACAGGTCTTTAGTAATTGAGGGTCAGGGCTGAACTGGAATACACTTTGCTCCACAGAGTTTATATACCGGTGTGGTCACCACCGGTACTACAATGTACAGGAGCCATCAAAAAGTAGTCCATCACCTTAAGGTATCCTCTTAAGGTGGTACAGGTTATATACACTACACTGCTGTTGTTCAGGGTTCTGCTGCTGCCGTGGCTGGTCTTCATCCGAATCTGATGTCCAGGAGGAAAGGAAATAAATGGTTCCCATGCTTCTGCTATATACCTCAGCTGAGGAAGCGCTCAGTCAAAGTGGGGAGAGGGGTTTCCCAGGTGTCAGGCTCCAAACTTCCACAACAATGAATAGGCCTGCTAAAAGTTCCCCCAGACCTGAGACAAAAAAGTTCTGCCACCTGCCAATGATGATTGCTGAAAACTCCTTTTTAATGGTGGAGCTGCAGCTGTTAGTAAGCAATCCACTTGTGAGGCCGCCAGGATTAACTGATGTGTTCCAGAGGAGACGTGCAGCACGGGGGAAAAGTGTTAAATTCAGAACGGCCTCTCAAAATTGGATTATAGAGGCACTTAACTGGTTGTTAACGGCCTTAAGGGCCTATCCATCCTCTTGTAAGCGGCATGGAAATGGGGTCTGAAATGGAGATTGTGGGAAAATTGCTCAGAGGCGGGCTGGAGGCGGGATAGGATCTGCCCGCCATTTTTTGCGATTTTAACAACTCACACGCCTCCAAACCTGCCTCCTCGGGCCTGGCAAAATCCAGCCCAGTATGTTAGTATATTTTTGTGAGGGGAGGGGATGATAGAGATTATTTATGTTCTACACACACCATCACTCTTCGTACCTTTTAGCTCATCAGTTCTACACCTACTTGGAATCATTCAGTTGGGAGAGGCGTGCTGCCATGCAAATGCTTTCTACATTAATAAGAAAAATTAACACTATTTCTTTCATGAGGGAATGTACATAACATTGTCAAAAAATGATACAGTAATCGATATAATTAGTATTAAAAAGCCAGTGACAGTCTAGGGAAAGTTAATATGCACACTATATTTTCAAGGAATGGAACTGCATAGAAAACAACCTCAAACTCTATTACTGAAATATTCAAATATATTAGTGGAATATGGATGCATTTTTTTAATAGTAAATGAACTTATCTGTTAACTGACTGATAATACCATGGGATTACATGCTCATAGACAAGCAAGAGTTAGGTCATGCTATGTTACATTGCTTTCTATCACATGCATGTGATAAAGTAATGACTTTAAAGCCTTTTGGAAGTACTTTTTGAATTCTAGAGCTCTGAGATTTCTGGGGCCCTTCTCTTGATGCAAGTGTAGTGGAGCAGATCCCCCGTCTGCCCAAAAATGGCGGCCATCGCTCCTCCGCCAGTCTAAGTGGGTCCCATGGTGGCCACCATTTTTGGATGGCCGGCAGTGCTGCCGATATCAGCAATTGTGAAATTCATTGAAATGAAATAGATCGTGATATCAGTGTGTGTCCAATGCTCACTTGACGCCCGATCTGCAAATTTGGACTTCGCCATTCAACCTACCGGCATGCCTTAAATACAATGAGCTGAGCAAGCGTTGACAAGAAGGAAGGAGGTTTCAGCAGCGGTATTTAACGGGATCATCAGCAATCACTTGCATCTGACATGATTGTTCAGTTTGACTGGCTCTGTGCAACTTTCTGCAACTCCAGCAGCTTTATAAACTTACTGCGAGGTTCTAAGGTAACAGGGAGTGTTGGTGCAAGTGGAGAACACCTTCATTCTTATTTAAATGCTTCTGCTCACAACACTTGCTCACAGCCATGGGGGCTCTATTTGCAGTCCCCCTCGCGCTCAAGTATCTTCAGGAGAGGGAGCGGCGGCAGCGAAGAAGATGAGAAGATGCACACAGAGGGAGGAGGAGGAGGGCCAGGAGGGCTCTCAACAGGAGGCCTTATCCACCCAGGGTCTTCAGAGAGCATTTATCTTATATCAATTTAAACGGGGAGCAGGGTATTGGGAGGGTATGCTTCACCAAGTAGGTGGTCACAGAACTCTGCCACCTACTGCAACCAGACTTGCAGCCTGAGAGCAGGGCGACCACAGCTCTCCCAGTGGCAGTCAAGGTCACCATGGCCCTTAATTTCTTTGCTAGCGGATCCTTCCAGTCTGCAGCAGGAGACATAGCTAATATCTCACAGTTCACCGTTCATCACTGCATCCGGGAGGTCACTGAGGCTCTCTACATCAGAAGAAGGGACTACGTTGTCTTCTCTCTGAGCAGAGAGAAGCAGGACGAGCGCATATCTGGCTTTTCTAGGATAGCGGGCTTCCCCATGGTGCAGGGCACCGTCGACTGCACACATGTGGCTTTACAGGCACCGTATAACAATCCTGAGGTCTTCCGTAACCAAAAAGGCTACCACTCACTTAATGTGCAGTTGATGTGTGACAACGCCCAGCGCTTCCTGATGGTTAATGCCCACTATCCTAGCAGCAGTCATGATGCCTTCATCCTGCGTCAGTCTGGTGTGCCAGCAATCTTCCAGCCACCACAAAAAACTCGAGGGTGGCTGGGCAGAGACAAGAGCTACCCGCCCTCCACCTGGCTTATGACTCCCCTCCGCAACACCAACACTTGTGCCCAGCACTCATGTAATAAGAGCCATGCTGCTACCCAGAACATCATTGAGCAGACCATCGGGCTACTGAAACAATGGTTACGCTCCCTTGGTGCTCCAGAGGAGCCCTCAAGTACATGCCGGAGTGGGTGTCCCATTTTGTGGTGGTCTGCTGCATGCTTCACAACATGGCTATCATGAGGGAACAGCCCTTGCCAACAGGGATTGCAGGACCACCTCAGGAGGAGGACGAGGGGGAGGAGGATGAGGAGGAGGAGGAGGAGGAAGAGGAGCAATAGGAAGATGAAGAGGACAAGGAGGCAGGGAGGAGGCAGGCAGCCAATCCCCCTTCCAGCGGGCTGTCCATGAATGCCTCATCAGACTCCAATTCGAAGGAATGATACCCCAGATCACTGTTGCGCACCACATTCCCATCATAATGGGCCAGAAATTCGTGAATGGGGCTTGCCGCGCGTGCAAGCCCCGTATATGCACTTACCCGACGCTCCTGCCGATCACCTCCAGGGACGCCTGGAATTGGTGTTTCAAAAAGAAGAATCCCGGGCAGCGTATGACGTCACGCCGCCCAGGGGTGCAGCCAGCGCGAAGCCTGGAGCGTGCAGTGCAAGTGAGACATGCCCCTTAAGGTCTCATTGTAGTAGGACACGCCCCCAATCTCGCCAAGCAGCTGCAGAGGACTTTGTAGTTGCACAGCTGCAGGGAAAGTAAGTTATCTGCTATTTTATGAATGTTTTGTGAACTTTTATAAAATTTTAAAAACGCTTACATTATTTTGAAGAATCTGAAGTAGTTTTAAACAGAATTAAAGCAATTTAAAGACTTTTAAAAGCCCTAAAAGAATTTTTTTAACTCCATGTATTTATTTAGCAATGTCGTCGTCATACGTGTCTTCACACTGTTCCCTTTGGGGAACTGTATGAAGTGGTGGAAGGATTTATGGCCATGATTAACGCTCATTCCGTGACCGTAACCATCTTTGAACCAGCCATTAGGGCGGTTAGTCCTATGGCGGGAGGGTTTTACGGGCTCCCACAAGCTATACAAGGAGGGGTGGCCACCCACACCCACGGACGCAAATATCCCACTGGATGTCAACCCAGAATTTAGAGCCGGAGCTCCGACTCCACTTGCCGGGACTGTCTGGAGCGGGGTTCGAAACCCTACCCTGATCTGGCCCAGCGGCGGGGATCCTACCGCTATGCCAAAGGCCCAATCCGATTAGCAACGTAAAATGGCTGGAATGAGCACAATTCACGGCATTGAAAGAACTCACAATTGAACTGATGATGACATCAGCAATCTCCTCAAGGAGGTGGAGGCGCAGCGCCTGCTCATCATTGGTAATGAGAAGTCAAAGGCGCCGCAAAAAGGGCAGATGATAGCTTGGTCTTTCAAGTGGCAGCATAGGGCTCCAGTCACGGGGAGGGAAAAGGCGCAGGAAACGTATGGGTGTCACCTTTTGTGTGGAGTGGGCCTTTTGCGTAGCAGTAAGCATCCCCGCCGCTGGGCCAGAAGGAGTACGGTTTCGAACCCCACTCCAGACAGTCCCGGCAAGTGGAGTCGGAGCTCCAACTATAAATTCTGGGTGGACATCCAGCGGGATACTTGCGTCCGTGGGTGTGGGTGGCCCCCCGCCTCAGATGGGTTGTGGGAGCCCGTAAAACCCTCACGCCATAGGACTAACCACCCTAATGGCTGGTCCAAAGATGGTTACGGTCACGGAATGAGCGTTAATCACGGCCATAAATCCTTCCACCACTTCATACAGTTCCCGAAAGGGAACAGTGTGAGGATATGTACGACAATGACCTCTTGCGCAATGCACCTCCTTGGACCCTCAGTCGCAGATGCGAGGGGGCAAATCGTGCAATTGTTAAATTTTTCATTTTTTTTACATGTAAAATGCTGGCCCAGTAATTCCCTTCCAAATGCGCGAGTACGGTCGGGGTACTTACGCGTCTGGCCGGAGGAAATGCCGGTTTTCAGCATGCACAGCGCATGCGGGGAAAACCGGCATTTCCTGTCCTCTGAACGAAGGGGTTCAGAGGCAAAACGCGTGCGCAGTAAAATTCGCCGCTTTCATTCATGATTTCAGTGAGGTCAAGTCCTTACAACTTACACATGAAAAAAGCATGGGTACAGTTGCTCCAGAGGCTGCGGAGGAAGATATTTCTTATCGTGGAGCTTCTGAAAGTATGTATGTCTGTATATATTCCTTTGCGTGTTATGTATATATTCCTTTACTTATGTGTATGAATGTATTATTTAATTATGACTTTCAGAGAAAGTAACTTATTGGAAAATCATAATTAAAAACATACATTCATACACATTAGTAAAGGAATATAAAACATACATACATATACGTAAAGGAATATATGCGGACATACATACATAATTACTTATTACTGATGAAAAGTTTCTTTCTTAAAAGTGCTGGAAATGTTACATTACTCATTTTAGAACAATCATTTTCATATTCCATTCACACAGCCACAATTGCTCCTTCTACCTACCATTCTGAAAACCCGTTTAAGAAAAAAAATTTAAACTTTAAAACTTACTTAAAATTTCTTAAAATAACTTCCCTCCCTTTCCCAAACAAAAATATTGCCTTTCAGAAGCTCCACGATAAAATATATCTTCCTCTGCAGCCTTGGAACAACTTTACACCTGCTTTTTTCAAGTGTAACTTGTAAGGACTTACCCTCACTGAATCCATGAATGAAATCTACGAAGTTCACTGCGCAAGCGCTGCCTGTGCAGTCGCACGCGCTGTGCCTATGAACCCCTTCGTTCCGAGGTCTGGAAATGCCGGCGTTCTCCGCATGCGCTGTTCATGCTGAACGCCGGCATTTCCAACGGCCAGATGCGTGAGTACCCCGACCGTACTCACGCCTTTGGTCACGAATTTCTGGCCCAATATCTTTCTGTCAGAGAATATCATAGCATCCTCCTGCGCACAGTGCTGAAATGAGAGACACCACAAAAGATTCCAAACAAAATGAATACATTTATCAGAAATCATTTCACATAGATTTACAATAATAATATGAACTAAACACCCTTGTACAATCACTTAGGGCCTGTATATGGTTGATCTTTCCTCTCCTAGTGCTCCTACGAAGTGCTCCCCTAGTGGCTGCAACATAGCTGGTGGGAGGCTGGTGAGTTTCCATGGGGGAGACTTCAGGTGGCTGTGCTGGATGACCTCGAGCAGCTCTAGCCCTAGAAGGACCGGCTGCAGACTGCACCACCTCGGCATGGACGGCAGCAGCTGTCTCCCATTCTGCCAGCGCATTTCACACCTAATCTAGAGCCGTCTTTTGTCTCCACTAGTCCTATCACCATCTCGTCTCGTTTTGAATACCTCTTAATGTCTCTTCACTTCTCTTTTGTTCTCTCCCAGCCTGGCCTTTTAATCTATTTCATTTCCTGTGCTTTTTCAGTCTTGACAAAGGGTTTTGACCCGAAACGTTGACTCTATTATCTCTCCATGGATGTTGCCTGGCCTGCTGAGTTTTTCCAGCATTTTCTGTTGTTATTTTGGATTTCCAGCATCTGCAGTATTTTGCTATCATAGCAGTCTGGGCTGGTTGGTTGACAGGCACTGGTAAAGGTAGTGTCAGAGTGGCAGTGGTGAGCACAGGAATGCTGTCCTCTTGAGGGAAGATATTAGGGTCCTGCTCCACTGACCCACTGCTGGGACACCCTGCAAGTCCCGGTCGACAGTGGTAAACCCAGCCATGATGGCAGCAGTCTGAGCTTGGGAGGCATCAAGCAGAGATTACATAATAATAATTCAACTTTATTGTCATTGCACAAGTACATGAACAATGAAATGTGATTTTGCAAGCTCCCATGACTGGGAGAAGCAAAGCCGCTGCGTCGGTGCGCGCCACCATTCCATTTCCACCATTTCGACAATCTTCAGTCCAACGCCCGGGCCTGCTCACCAGCCGCTCCTCTTTCCGTGACCTTCTCACCAACCGCCCCTCCTCGGGGCTCCTTCCGTGACCTTCTGCACCTGGTCTTACCCTGATAGTCACCCCTCCAAGTACTAACCAGGCCTGGTTCTAGCTTAGCTTCCAAGCCTTGCCAGTGACCCTGTCCCTAGTCCCATGAGAGCAGTCTGAGCTTCCACTGCAGCACTAAGATGTTGGGTCACTTCCGCCTGTGCTGCAATGGCAGCTGCGACATCGCCCATCACACGCGCCATCACGTCTGGGGCGACATGATCTCTTTGTGCATTTTCCATCATTTCCAGCCTGGAAATCCAGGACTCCAAGCTCTGTGCAGAGCCCCATTTAAATGTTGAAGGTGGACTCCCCCATACGCCTTGATATTGCCACAAGGCTCTCTGGCAGGCTTGCCATTGCACCTAGCAATTCGGTGTGCATGCCCTTCTTCTGAAGGCCGCCCCATTGTGGTCCTCATCTGAGTCCTGTGCAGCAAAACTCACATGTGAACTCGCCCTCCGAGAAGGTGGCCCCCAAGCTATCCTTTCCCCTGGCCTTGCTGCAGCCCACTTGTGCCCGGTGCCTCACCCTGTGCAGATCCCGCTTCTACACTAGCCTCTAAATTTTGCGTAATGCCAGTTTCTGAGCTGGTGTTTGCAAGTGACAGATGCTGTGATGCAGTGTCTTCTTCTTCCATTCTTCTCCCCCCTCGCTCTCATGCATGGCCTCGGGGATATGCAGTTCCAATGCTTGTTGTTGATTATCAGAAAGCAGAAAGGCCAAGAGTTAGGTTATGAGGAGGGGAGGGGTGGGGGAAAGCAAGATATGCATGCAAACAGCATCAGCAGCTTGAAAATGAGAAGAGATTTTGGGATGAGTGGGAAGTGGGATGTGAGAAGAAGTATTAGGAATGACCATACCGTTGTTGTCTTCAAGGGGTTAAACCTCGTCGGTTGCTACGGCTTCTATGATCTGCCATCCAATCCAATTATGTCCAGAACTCTCTCCCCGAGCTGGCTGTGGTCGTGGATGTCAACCTGCCCACCTCCCCCACCCCCCACCCCGCCTATCTGCTGCTGCTCTCTCCAATTATGTGTGACCTTGGCATGCAAGAGAAAGAGAAGTGTGGGAGTGAGTATGGGGTGATGTGCCTGTCATAGTTGAACAGCTGTCCATTGTGCAAGGTGTGAGATGTGGGTGTGAGTGTTGTAGCAGTGACAAGGTTGTAAGAGTGAAGTGAAGCTCTGATTGTGAGGTGTGAGTGTTGATAGGTAGAGATTGTTGGTAGGTGAGTGCTGGGCATGTGGTGCATTGAGCAGTGTGTGAGGCTAGTGGAGCAGATGGTGGTATGTGGCATTTGCTGAAGCCTTCACTCAACTCGACTACTCGTGTGAGCTCATTAAACATCTTACAGCACTGGATGGCCGACATTGGCAGTTCCTTCTTCTTCTTCTTGCAGCCGGGCTCTTTTGCTGGCATCCCGCTCCCCGGTGGCCCAGCAGGGCCCCGGTGTGCGCTGCACTAGGCCCCTCCCCTTTAAACAAGGGAGGGAGGCCTGCAGTACCATGGCGGTATGTGCCGACGTGCATGGCGCTGCTGCGCGTAGCGCCGCGATATGCAATGGGAGCACCCCAAGAGGGAGGGAGTGCACTTCCAGTATCGCCCCGTCTCCTGCCTGGGCGCTACCATTCAATTTCGGGCGCGGGGGCACTAACTTCTTCAGGACGCTTAAAGTAGCGCAAGTTAGCGCCCCAAAGGCAGCATCACCCAATTTTTTCCCCTAGAGTTGGCTATTCATTCATAATATCCTGAAGGGTTAATTACAGTCCTAGCCCCTTTGGGCTACCCCAGATCAGGCGTATTCCCCAGACGTTCACTCTCAACTTAAGTTAGAGATAGCCAAATTCCATAAGACGCTTAAATGGGTCTAAAGGTTCAGGCTATCTCTTCCTAAAGGAAAGGAACGACTAAAGATGTTACCGTCCTCCGGTTAGTACTTTTAATAAGTTGAACTGGACTGTAACCTTCCGGATATTATGAGGGTCCACAATATCCCCCAGAATTCTGCAACTCCTTACAAAAGAGTGTACAGAATTTGTGGATTCGCGAGTCTATACAGGTTCACTCTTTTAGAGACAATTCTAAAAATATATAGTTTTATTTAAGAGCTGGCATTCAGTTAACATCTGTTGAATCAGTCGCAACATTAACAATTCAAAGTACAATTAGCTTATATTTATTATTTCTCAGAGATCCTTATTCTCAAGCCTTCTTTATATTTCTTATTTCTTACTTATTTCTAAATCCAGAACATTTCTTATTTCTTATTTCTAAATCCAGAAGCTCCACCAAAAATCAATCACTTTGATATATCCGAGACTCATTGTTAAAAACTTACAGAGATGCCTCTGGAAAGTTGAGAATCGCCCTGCCCGTTCAGCGAATTCTGACTTTCTGTTAAAAAGGTCTTATTTTTATAACCTTTTGGCTTTGGTTTCTTCTTTGATGTTCTCTGCTGATGTCAGGTAATTGTTTTTATTGATCCCTCTGTTTGAATGCTTCCTATATTACTATCAATTCAACTATTGCATGCATAATTATTTGTCTACTTTTAGGTGTTCCAAAAACTATCATAAAAAGAATGACAGCTATGGTTTCTGTTTGATGCCTTTCTTACCGAAGATTCTTCATTCATTTCTTAATATTGGCTTAACTGCTTTTTAGCAGACATTTTGACTCCGTTCTGCTTCAAGTTTAACACAAACACAATGCAATTGCTTGATGTCATCTATTGAAGTTATATCTTCAAAGTCTTGTTGGTATGGTTTTTACTGTATGTAAATCAAAACCACTTTAACTGTGTGTTTACTTGTTTTCTAGCTATCTCAATTGGCTGCATATTTAATCGTGTTTCCTGTCACTCAAGTTTAACATAAAACTATTTGTTCAGCAGGTTTCTTTACTTGATGTCATGTTTTCAAAGGCACGTGCCTCTTTTAATATTTGTACTTCTGTTTCAATCGTGTCAGTTTGTAACACCTAAATTGGGTCTTCCCATTGTGTTCGTTGCAAACCGTAGACCTTTCGGAACCACCAATGGTTTGCTTCAATCTTTCATTGTTTTCGAATATTCAACTAATTCCCATTTCAAAGCTTGTTTACAACTTTGTTATCAACTGATCTTTTCTCAGAAGCCTGTATTTCTGATTACAGCCTTTCTGCTGAAACTTGTGTCTTTTAAACCCAGTATTAATAATATTAGAAATCTGTTCATAGTATCGTGTACTTCTCTGAATCATGGCTATTCCTTCACAATCCTGCCATGTGATTTCACTCTAGATTCATGGGTATCCGCTCAGTTCAGTTTGAATGCACGAATGCCAACATATATCTATATTATATATATATACGTATAGGACATTGCCCTTCCATATGGGTATGGTATTCATTTCAACAGCTAGTATCTACCCAGGATTATGAACTGAAATAGTAACATACTTAATGAAAGCATAAGTAGATAAAAATCCAAAACCCTGAAATTCCTGTGTAGGAGGGCAGAAAAGAAGACTTCAGCTGGAGGGTGGTGGTGGGAGCAGGAATTTGGTGAGGAACCTGGTTCCACCAAGATTCCATGCTGATCAAAGTGCCCATTCAATACAGTGCAGGAGTGAGCATGGGCAAACCTTCTTCCCAGTTCCCCTACATCTAAGGGAAGATCCTGGTAAGCACCTCTTGCTTTCCCATCCTCCCATTAGCACAACTCCACCCTTGTGCCTTCCTCATTTCACACACCCAAGAAATGCAGCCTGCCCAGCCAGTGGGTCAACAAGAAGAGGCAGCCTGCCCAGCCAGTGGGTCAACAAGAAGAGGCAGCCTGCCCAGCCAGTGGGACCACAGGCGGATGATTCCATCCCGGCTATCCTGGCCACAAAGGGGCTGTCTGGGATGCATCCTTCCATCTGATTCCTCCTCTTCGGTTTCCTCTTCTTCTGCGTCTTCCTCTTGTGTGTCTTTCTCTTCTGCATCTTCCTCTTCCTTCTGCAAGCGACTGGTGTAAATGTGAAATGACAGCATAAAATGCTAGAAATACTCAGTTGGTCAGGCAGCATGTCGACCTGAGACATGAACTATGTTTTTCTCTCCACAAATGTTGCATGACCTGCTGAGTATTCGCAGCATGATCTGTCTTCTCAAAGGCATTAATTTACCATCTGAGCCCTTGCAAGCATCCAGCAGTACTCCCTACACACTTAAAAAACTTTTCACATCTATTGCAGCAAACCACCACTTCAATAAAGTCAAAGAAACCCAGTGCAAACCCTTAAATTCAAACTTACCTGAATGATGTGTTCCTTTAAGAGGTGCAGACATCGCCACTGTCAGTCTGTTTGCACGCCAGGTTAGCCTGGCATGCTAAGCATCCAGCACTGAATTCAGCGCTAGGGTCAAAATTCACATTGGTGACGTTAAGTCGGCATTGCAGACCGATTGACCTCACCACACCGCCATTTTTTTCCACGGCGCTGCCAGCGCAAAGGGGGAGCGCAATATGGCGGCTGTTGCTATGGAGTGTCGGTAAGGAGATGAATTTCTAGCCCATAATGTTTTCACACCATCTAGGTAGACAGTCATCTGTAGTACCTACTATTGCTTTGTGCTCTGTAACAGCACTAGCTGCGTGAATGGACTATCCACTCCAAACATGTAACCATGGAAACGGCCTTTCCTCAGTTTGTATTTAGCAAAACTGTCGGAAATGGGCCAGTCTGTTCAGCCTGGAGAGTGTTCATTTAAGACATATTTTTTTCCTGTGTACCTACTTAACATTTATACTACTTTGGTCAGGTAGTCAAAGATTATTAATACCCTTACAAGACCTTAGTGTCGTAGTTGACCCCGAGGTGAGCTTCCAACCACATATCTGCGCCATCACCAAGACTGCCTATTTACACCTCCGTAACATCACCCGACTCCACCCCGCCTCAGCTCATCTGCTGCTGTAACCCTCATCCATGCCTTGGTTATCACTAGACTTCACTGTTCCAACACTCTCCTGACTGGCCTCCCATCTTCCACCCTCCATGAACAAGGGCTCATCCAATACTCTGCTGCCCATATCCTAACTCGCACCAAATCCCAGTCATCCATCTCCAATATGCTTGCTGACCTATATTGGCTCCCAGTCTGGAAACACCTCAATTTTAAATTTCTCATCCTTATTTTCAAATCCCTCCAAGGCCTCGATCCCTCCCGATCTCTATAACCTCCTCCAGCCCTACAATCCTCTGAGATCTCAGAGGGGGGCACGGTGGCATAGTGGTTAGCACTGTTGCCTCACAGCGCCAGGGACCCGGGTTCAAATCTGGCCTTGGGCGACTGTCTGTGTGGAGTTTGCACATTCTTCCTGTGTCTGCGTGGGTTTCCTCCGGGTGCTCCGGTTTCCTCCCACAGTCCAAAGATGTGTGGGTTAGGTTGATTTGGCTATGATAAATTGACCCTTAGTGTTAGGGGATTAAATACGTGGGGTTATGGGGATAGGGTGGGATATGTGTCGGTGCAGGCTCGATGGGCCAAAATGGCCTCTATCTGCACTGTGGGGATTCTGTGATTCTGTGATCTCGGTGCTCCTCCAAGTCTGGCCTCTTGAGCATCCCCAATTTTAATCACTCCACCATTGGTGGCCGTGCTTTCAGCTACCTAAGCCCTAAGCTCTGGAATTCCCTCCCTAAACCTCTCCGCCACTCTACTTCTCTTTCCTCATTTAAGACACTCTTTAAAACCTACCTCATCTGTCCTAAGATCTTCTTATGTGGCTCGGAGTCAAAGTTTGCTTGATAACGCTCCTGTGAAGTGCCTTGGGACAAGGTACTCTCAGTGCTAGTGAATGTAGGAGCAAAAAAATAAGACAGGTTCTTGCGCGGCTGGAGAAATGGTGCAGGAGGGAGGGCTTCCATTTCCTGGGGCACTGGGATGAGATCTGGGACAGGAGGGACCTGTACAAGATGGATGGGTTGCACCTCAACAGGGCTGGGACTAGTGTCCTCACAGGGAGGATAACTAGTGCTGTGCGAGAGGGTTTAAACTAATTTAGCCTGGGGCTGGGGTGGGGGTGGGTTGGGGCTGGGGTGGGGGTGCGTTGGGGCTGGGGTGGGGTGCGTTGGGCACCAGGATGAAGCATTTACGGAGGAGATACAAGGTGCACAGAGGACTGGGAGAGACAAACTGCTTTAGAATAAAGAGTAGTTCTGAAATAGGAGGGATCAGACAGGGATAAATGTGAGACAGGTTAAGATGGGTTTAGAGTGCATTTGCAAAAGGAGGGTGTGGCAGTATTGATCAAAGATACTGGGCTGAATTTTAGCTCCCAAAAATAGGTGGTTTGGTGTCAGGTCAGAGATTAAAATTCAAACATCAGAAACAGGAATCCAACCTGCCTCATACACGCCCACTTACGGTTTTAACAGAGGAGGGACAAGTGGTGGGCAACCAATCCGCTCGCGGGATGTGGGTTGGCCATTTAAATATTATAATGAGGCTGCGTGCCTTCAATTTAACAGACATTCTATTTCTAACCCATGTTGGCCGGGTTTCCCAGGCCTCGGGAAACCAGAGAGGTGAAAGGAGGCGAGAAGGGCTGAATCCCTGGGGTAAGTGCTTTTACAACACTGCTTGTAGGCCAGGAGGAGCAGGACTGTTTCCTCCAGGCCCAACAAGCTACTCAATAAACCCCTCCCCTGCATTCTGTCTGCTCCCCCTGACCACCATTGGACCACATCCGCCCCCCACCCCGCCCGCCCCTGTCCATTGATCAGGACCCCCCTTTTCTCTCTCACTACACCTACTTGCTCTCGGAGGCTGCGCTCATGTGAAGCACGTTTCCCACCCGAAAAGCCTTTAGCCTATCAATCAGGCTGCCTGTGGGTATGAACCCGACAGGTTTCCAGGTTTCCCGACCTCACAACAGCTCTCCCCCACTCCCCCCACCCCTCCCCATGCACGGAACTTACCTCCAGGCTAAAATCCAGGCCATTGTTACAGCACTAGAAAGAAATTATGTACTTCCAGATTCAAAAACAGAATCTATTTGGTTAGAATTAAAAAACAATAAGAGAGCCCTTACACTACTGGAGCCCAACACCGCCTTCAGTGTGCCAGTGCAGCCTTCGGTCGCCTGAGAAAGAGAGTGTTTGAAGACCAGGACCTCAAACCCGGCACTAAGCTCATGGTCTACAGAGCAGTAGTGATACCTGCCCTACTGTATGCCTCAGAGACGTGGACCATATGCAGCAGGCAGCTCAAAGCACTGGAGAGGTACCACCAACGCTGCCTCCGCAAGATCCTGCAAATCCATTGGCAGGATAGGCGTACCAACATCAGTGTTCTTGCTCAGGCCAACATCCCCAGCATCGAAGCTTTGACCACGCTCAATCAGCTCCGATGGACGGGTCACATTGTCCGAATGCCCGATACGAGACTCCCAAAACAAGCGCTCTACTCAGAGTTCCGGCACGGCAAGAGTGCCCCAGGTGGGCAGAGGAAACGCTTCAAGGACACCCTCAAAGCCTCCTTGAAAAAGTGCAACATCCTCATTGACACCTGGGAATCCCTGGCCCAAGGCCGCACAAAGTGGGGGAGAAGCATTCGGGAAGGCGCTGAACACCTCGAGTCTCTTCGCCGGGAGCAAGCAGAAGCCAAGCGCAAGCAGCGTAAGGAGCGCACGTCAACCCAAGCACCCCACCCACCCACCCCTTCAACCACCGTCTGCCCCACCTGTGACAGAGACTGTTGGTCCCTCTTTGGACTCATCAGTCACCTGAGAACTCATTTTTAATGTGGAAGCAAGTCATCCTCGGTTCCGAGGGACTGCCTAAAAAGAAAGAGTTATACAATAGGCCACCAAATAGTGGGAAGGAGATAGAGGAGCAAATTTGCAGGCAAATTGCAAGAAAGCTACAAAAACTTTAGAGTAGTGATAATGGGGGACTTCAATTATCCTGATATAGACTGAGATAGTAACAATATAAAGGGCAAAGAGGGGAGGAATGTCTCAATAGTGTACAAGAGAACTTTCTTGTTCAGTATGTTTCCAGCCAAACAAGGAAGGAAGCACTGCTGGATCTTCTTCTGGGGAATGAAGTGGGGCAAGTGGAGCATGTTTTAGTGGGACAGCATTAGGGAAAGTTGGCAGCACTAAAAGTAGAAAAGTCCCCCAGTCTGGATGAGATGCATCCTAGGATGCTGAGGAAAGTAAAGGTGGAAATTGCAGAGGCTCTGGATCTTCCAATCCTCCTTTGATATGGGAGTGGTGCAAGAGGACTGGAGGATTGCAAATATTACACCCCTGTTCAAAAAAGGGGAGAATAATCAACCCGGCAACTACAGGCCAGTCAGCCTAACATTGTAGGTGTGGTGTATGTAACCTGTTCCACCTTAAGAGAACTTAAGCCTGTTCCACCTTAAGAGATGTACTACTTTCTCTGGCTGCTGTATACGTAATACCGGTGGTGACCACCGGTATATAAGTACTGTGTAGTGATATTGTATTTAGTATAGTCCTGACCTCCAACTAGTAAAGACCTGTTGAACTTTATTCTTGTAGTCTGTGTCAGTAATTAATCTTAATACAACTGGAACACACAGACTTAACAGTAGGGGAAACTTTTAGAGACATTAATCCAGGGCAAAATTAATTGGCACTTGGAACAATATGGGTTAATAAATGAAAGCCAACATGGATTTGTTGAAGGCAAATCATGTTTGACTACCTTGATTGAAATCTTTAGATGAAGTAGCGGAGTAGGTGAATGAGGGCAGTGCAGTTGGTATTCTGTATAAGAATTGAAAGTTATTATTCAAAAGTAAATTCAAAAGGCTTTTGATGAAGTACCACATAATAGACTTGCAAATAGCAAAGGGATCAAAGGGGCAGTTGATGCATGGATATGAAATTGGCTGAGGGACAGAAAGCAGAGTAGTGGTGAACAATTATTTTTCAGATTTGGTGGGGGGGAAGTGTGCAGTGGTGTCACTAAGGAGTCGGTGTTGGGTCCACTGCTCTTTTTGATATATATTCATGAACTGGACTTGGGTATACAGGGCATATTTTCAAAGTTTGCAGCTAACACAAAACCTGGAAATGTAGTAACCAATGAGGAGGATAGTAACAGACTTTACGAGGACATAGACGGACTGGTAAAATGGGCAGACACATGGCAGATGAAATTTAATGCAGAGAAATGTTAAGTGATTCATTTTGGTAGGAAGAATGAGGTGAGGCAATGTAAAATAAATGGCACAATTTTAAAGAGGTGCAAGGACAGAGAGACCTGGGGGTGTACGTACAGTTGTCTTTGAAGGAGGGAGGACAATTTGACAAGTCTGTTAGAAAGGCATACAGGATCATTGGCTTTATAAATAGAGGCAATGGGCTGGATTTTGTCAATGGGGACATGGTGGAGGTGGGACTCCCACTTTTTGGGTTGTAGTCCCGCCTCCATTGACTTGTGGCCAACCCACGCTATTTGCCCTTGATTGACCTTGTTAAGCCCGCCTAGCGGGCTCAGCAGGCCAATTAAGGGACACCTGGTTACTGGTGACGTCAGCGATTGACATTTCATCTGTCAAGAGCTTTTGACAGATGGAAAATCAGCGTTTGACAGCTCTGTGAAGCAGTCAAACACGGACAATCTGTCTTCTAACTTGAGTCCTTCTACTCAGACTCAGTTAGAGAGCTCTCCAGGCCAGAAAGCAGAGGCTGCAGCTTTTGACAGTTCAGCGGCCATTCTACTTTCTGTGCTGGTGAGCTGAGGGACTCCCGAGAACTGAAGGAAGGAAGCCTGCAGGAGAAAGTAAAGGTAAGTAAAACTTATTAAAACACTTTACACTTACCTCACACACTTACCTCTGCACGCATGCACCCATCACTCACTTGCACAACGGACATCTCGATCCCTCCAACCCCTTCAGACTGACGGTCCGCCTCGCTAACTTGGCGTGGTTCAGAGCCGTCGGGAAGCCCACACTTCAGGGCTAAAAATAGGGATTAGGCAAAGAACTGCCTGTTAACTACCTGTTAACAGGCAGTTAATTGGCACTAATCCCCTTCCCGCCTTGGGGAGGTGGCTCCCAACATAGGTCGGATACCCGCCTCCTGGGACATTGGCACGGAGACGGGTTGGGGGTGGGATGGGTTCCTGCACCCCGATTCTGCAATTTTCCCACCACTCCATCCTCCAAACCCGCCTCCACGGGGTTTGGATATTCGAGCCCATAGAGTACAAAAGCAAGGAAGTTATGCTGAACCTTTACAAAACACTGGTTAGGCCTCAGCTGGAGTATTATGTCCAATTTTGGACACCATACTGTAGGAAGGATGTCAAGGCCTTAGAGAGGGTGCAGAGGAGATTTACTAGAATGTTACCAGACATGGAAGACTTTAGTTTCATGAAGATACTAGAGAAACTGGGATTATTCTCCTTAGAGAAGAGAAGGTTAAGGGGAGATTTGATAGAGATGTTCAAAATCTTGAAGCGTTTTGATAGAGTAAATAAGGAGAAACTGATTCCAGTGGCTGAAGTGTAGGGGGTGGTGGTGGTGGTTGGCGCGTACGCCCAGTCAGTTATGCCTCTGACTGTTTGTGAGCGGTTCGAATCGCTCCCACGCCCCTGGGTTCTAGACACCGGACTTAGGTACAGGCGGCGATAAAGAAAAGACTCGAGTAGACAGGTGGTTTGGATTTAAGCAAAACCAAGATTTTATTGAAGTAGAAATAACACAGTCTTACGAGAAGCTACTAGTATAAAGAAAATTACAGGCAAATACAAATAACTATACTTATACAGGGAATGGGGAACACACGGCACATCGAGGGAAAACAACTATCTTAACAATCCCCTTAACCTTATCCCACCCCCTATACCTAACTAGATTAAGCTATGATGGGCCAGAATTTATGCTCACCAATCAAAGATCTGCTGAATTCAAAACAGCAGTGGGGCTTGGGGTTCGCTCTTTGTGCTCTCTGGAGCCTGCCATCATCATGTGGTCTCCGGGTGCTGCAAGGGCATTGTCCAGGTACGAGTACCCCAAAGTTAAAGTCTCTGCTTGGGTACTTTACCTCACAAGGTTGATGGCTCCTCTTCCTCGGCCGACAGTTGGAGTTTGCATGAAGATAGTCGCAGGTCAGCTGGACTGAAGGCCCAATTATTCGAAGCTTTTCTTCAATCGTCTTTCCATTCGTCTTCTTCACCACCTCGCCTCGTCGCGTCACACCTCTGCTGGCCTGGTTTGTCCGTGTCCGCCTGGCGCAATGCCGGGCATCCCTGATGGAATGGGGAAGGCACGGGCAGTGGCCGGGCGGTAAGCATGGGACGGGGGAAGAGCAGTAGCCACGAGGGTGAGGGGTCAGAGCAGGAGCCGGGAGCAAGGGCAGAGAGCAGAGAGAGAAGGTTGCCAGTGGGCCTACAATTATACTCCTTCGGACGGCCTTTATCTGCGTGCCAATTCAGGTTAGTTCTTTGTCCCAATCTTGGCGGGCTAGCTTAAATAATGGTAGCAATCTGCACAGGCTTTCTGCCACGAGGCGCGGGCGCCATCTTGGGTACCCTTTTCAGTTAAAATGTCCACGCCGGGTCACTTTTGCTAATAACAACCTTTGGGGAAATGTAGAAATTTTGCAAATCTTACACTCCCCCCTGTGATACTAAAACTTGCTTGAAGTATCATACTTTTAATGAGGTGAGCAAAATTTGTCTGACCCTCCATAGTCAACCTTCCCCTGTAAGTATCTATCTAAATATACCGACGACACATGCACTTCCCATTCCACAAAAATGTAGTGTACATCAGCATACAGAGATTGAATTACACACTTGTACACACATCCAAGCATGGAGGGGGTCTAACACCCCTGCACCACTTGGTACACACATACATCTTTATTAAACCGTCACAAAAAACCCCAGAAAAACCTTTATTAAAAATAACAAACACAAAAAAACAACAATCTTTAATCAAAAATACAGGGAAAAAGACTTAAACAGGCGTATCTCCCTCCACCTTTACATAATGTTCTTTCCAGATCCTCTGCTTTCGGAATTCTGACCACTGACATTTTCCCTTAAATTGAATGCAAACTAAATACAACACTATCCCTAACTGGCAAACTACGAGAATGTGGGAAGCCAGTCTTATCCACAAAGGGACCTCTATGTTATTGAAAATGTCCCACCAGGGTGGAATCACAATATCCAATATCTTAGTCCCTATCTCTACTGTTTTCTGCTCTAGAGTGTAAAAATGTTTCTGCGAAACTATAATGGCTTTGAGTATTTTGGTAAGGTGTTCAGGGAGAGGGGGAATTTTGTAGCCAAAGTGCACCACGTACTTTTGCAAATTCGTAAAATTCTCCTTCACAGTGAGGTGAACAGTGGAGGGTTCAGGAATGGGGACAATTCGCTCCTGGGCCACTTGAACTTCTGCCTCGGGTTTAAAACAGAAACTGTGTGAATGACCGGACACCAGCTATGCTGTCCATGCTGGTAGTGGGATGCGCCGGTGGTGACACAACATGTCCCACCTCCTATATATGCTACCTGCGGGGGAACATGGCCTTGTGCCATTGCCTCCATGGTGCAATTTATAGGTTTCACGCCAGCAGCTCTGAACCCACACTGCAGTTTTGAATAGGCTTTCAAGTGCTGGGGACACAGGATTATGTGTGCTCCCCGGCTCCGGCATCCTGAGAGGTCAGTACCTGTCATAGCCTGCTCCCACTTTATGACGTAAGGCGGGACCGCTGTGAAACGAATGTGTGCACCCCCTTGAATGACTCCAATGTTCTCAACCCTGTATACCAGCGTGGGTCGGGCTGTCCTACCCATGACCGGCATCCTAACTACTACTCCCATGATTGTGTGGTTGGACCGTCCACAATCCACAGGGACTGGGTAGGCCTCGGAGGCTAGCCGGAGTTGGCACGGGCTCAATGCATTCTCAAAAGGGTGGAGGGCTGCGAATTGCTTGTTGTTAATCCAGGAGGGTACCAAACCCTGTTTTAAATCCTCCAGATTACTGCAGCCCTCGCCCAGTAACCACGCCCTGTATAACACGCACACCTCATTCTGCGCAGCCTGGTCAGAAGCATTTCTGTCCTCCTTATGAGAGCATTTACTGTCTTTGGGTGCTTTTACAACTCCGCTATGATTTCTTTTAAATGGACCGTCATAAGAACATAAGAACATAAGAAATAGGAGCAGGAGTAGGCCAATCGGTCCCTCGAGCCTGCTCCGCCATTCAATAAGATCATGGCTGATCTGATCCTAACCGCCAATCTACTATCACAGAACCACCTCCTGAATCTAACAGAATTAGACACACGAAAAAGGAGCAGGATCAGGCTACACGGCCCCTGGGCCCGCTCCGCTACCCACAGGGCCATGTCCGATCCGAACCTAGACTCATGTCCAAATTCCTGCCCGCTTCCCGTAACCCTTAATTCCCTTTACTTCTAGGAAACTGTCTATTTCTGTTTTAAATTTATGTAATGATGTAGCTTCTACAGCTTTTTGGGACAGCATATTCCATGGACCTACCACCCTCTGAGTGAAGTAGTTCCTCCTCATCTCAGTTTTGAAAGAGCAGCCCCTTATTCTAAGACTATGCCCCCTAGTTCTAGTTTCACCCATCATCGGGAACATTCTCCCCGCATCCACCTGATCCAACCCCTTCACAATCTTATATGTTTCAATAAGATCGCCTCTCATTCTTCTGAACTCCAATGAGTAGAGTCCCAATCTACTCAACCTCTCCTCATATGTCCATCCCCTCATCTCCGGGATTAACCGAGTGAACCTTCTTTGTAGTGACTCGAGGGCAAGTATGTCTTTTCTTAAGTATGGACACCAAAACTGTATGCAGTATTCCAGGTGCGGTCTCACCAATACCTTGTACAACTGAAGCAATACCTCCCTATTTTTATATTCTATCCCCCTAGCAATGAAAGCCAACATTCCATTGGCCTTCTTAATCACTTGCTGCACCTGCATACTAACCCTTTGAGTTTCGTGCACCAGGACCCCCAGATCCCGTTGTACTTCAGTACTTTCCAGTTTCTTGCCATTAAGATAATAACTTGCTCTACGATTTTTCCTGCCAAAGTGCATAACCTCACACTTTCCAGTATTGTATTCCATCTGCCAAATCTCTGCCCACTTACTTAGCCTGTCCATGTCCCCTTGCAGGTTTTTATGTCCTCCTCACTCACTACTTTCCCTCCCATCTTAGTATCATCTGCAAACTTTGATATGTTACACTCGGTCCCCTCCTCCAAATCGTTAATATAGATTGTAAAGAGTTGGGGACCCAGCACTGACCCCTGCGGAACATCACTAGTTACTGATTGCCAGTCTGAGAATGAACCATTTATCCCAACTCTCTGCCTTCTGTTAGATAGCCAATCCTCTATCCATGCCAGAATATTACGCCCAATACCATGATTTTTTATCTTAAGCAATAATCTTTTGTGTGGCACCTTGTCAAATGCCTTTTGGAAGTCTAAGTACACTACGTCCACTGGTTCTCCTTTATCCACCCTATATGTTACTTCCTCAAAGAACTCCAGCAAATTTGTCAAACATGACTTCCCCTTCATAAAACCATGCTGACTTTGTCCTATTAAATTATGATTATCCAAATGTCCTGTTACTGTCTCCTTAATAATGGACTCCAAAATTTTACCTACCACAGATGTTAGGCTAAACTGTCATGGCCTGGTCCTTATGCAGCTCCAAGCCCACTACCTTGTTCTCATCCAGTAATATTTTCTTTAACTGTGTTTTTAAGCCGTTTATCTGGGTCTGCAGCTCTATGTCATCTAAACTGTTAATGACAAAGGACCCAGTATGAAACGCAGTAAAAACATCATTCCATACTCCCCTTCTTTGCCTCCCTGCATTATCCAAAATATCCCGGTGTGTGGTGTACAGTTTGGTCTTGTCCACGTGGGCAAAATCGAACTCGTAAAACTTCTTGTACATGTCCTTTAATAGGGCCTGGTGTAGCTGCTCTGTTTCTTTGGGACACCACTCCGGTAAATGTACCTCGGTGAGATTTAAAATCACAGAGGCTACCACGTAACGTAACCCCTGGTACAGCATCTGATCGGTGGGGACAAGTACCAACCCATTCCCTGGTCCCTTGGTGGTGGTGGGGCAACCTGCCCTGGATAACGTCGCCACCTGCGCTGTGGGCAGGGGCTTACGGGGGCGGGTTACAAGCTCAGTGGCATTGACTGGGATCGGGGAGAATGGGACTGCGCACGACTTCAGGCTGGTATCCCACCTCATCCCCTCCCCGGCGTCTTGCCACTGCCGGTGGAAAATAATGGATATGCCTGCGGGGCAGACCCTCTCTGACCCCCACATACAGATATAGATCCCTTGGTCCGGTTCCCACCACTTGTCCCAACACACACTTAATCCTCCATGAGTCCCTGTAATCATCCGATGCGTGTTGTTCCCCAACCGTTCCCACTCGACTTCAGGGTTCCTCATGTCCTTGCTCAGCTTTCTGAGCCACCACCACCTATCCAGTGGAATGTGTCCTTTACACGTTCAACATATTCGCTTTCCAACTGTGACGCTGACCCTCGTGGTAATGACCTGTACCCTGGGGCACAGGAGGGAGGTCTCCCCATACGTGAATCCGGTTTGGCTGGAGTACTGAGACAAATTGGGCCCCAGCCATCCTGGCCACCTTCCCTCATGGACATAGACGGCGGTCTCCTCCACACCCCGTTCACCGCTTCCATCGATTGCTATGGGCGCCCTGTCTCCCGAGCACCCGTAGATGTGGGAATCCTGGACGTCGCCTCGTCTTCCCATTTTCATCCCAATCAGGGCGAATAGGATCACGACCCCCTTTATCCTGAAAGTCTTTCTGCAAAAAGATGTAAAAACATGCAGCCAGGTCCCCAAGAGATTCTCTGGCTTGGTGAAGCATGGTCGGGTCCCGCGACCTCGACCACAAATATACAACTCTTAGCAGACTGCTTACTTAAAACTACCCATCACCTTATTTAACTTAAACTAAAATGCCCAAACTTAAGCTAAACAATTAAACTTAACAATAACCAAAACTTAAACTAAAACTATATACATCCGCCGCCCGTCCCCGGGCGGACAGGCTAATCCCTGGTTGGACTGCGGCTCGTCGCTACCCCCGGCGTGACCGCACCATCCTTCACTGTTGGTCCCTCGCAGCCCATGGCTGCTGGCTGAGCACCTTTGTCCTTGGACCCCTCCCTGACTCGAGGGGCAGCCCTTGGTAACTGGAGGGCTGGTGACCATGGCTTTCTCAGCTGGGGCGTCCGTGGGGACCTTCTAGCCTCCCTTGGTGGGTGGGGCTTTCTTGGCCGATGAGCCTTTTACCCGAACCGCTGCTCCCTCAGGCTTGACCTCTCCCGAACCTGGGCTAGGGCAGGTAACCCTTCGCAGCCTGCTGCTGCGAGCTGAGAGTCTCCGCCCCCAGGTCCCATGGCTGGGTCCGGGGTGGGGTTATTGACCTCAGGTCCCTCCCTCTCTACACCTGGGTTAGGGGCGGGCTTTTCACCCTGAGGTTCCCTCCTCCTCGTCTGGGTCCCAGAAGTGTGGGGGAGTGTCCCAATCGAAGGGCGGGATGGCCCCTCCCTTCAAGCAAGCCACAGCACCTGCCTGTGCAGGCTGTGAACTCGCCCCTGCTGCAGGCTGAGGATCTTTATCCTCAGACCTTACCCCAACTGGCTGTTTTCCTCTTTCAGGTGTGAACAGCTTACACTGGTTGATATGGAACTATTTTGTACGCCGGGGCTGGCTTTATCTACAATGCTGTAGGGCCCCATGTACAATGGTTCCAAACTCCCCACTCGGGCATAGTTTCTCACCATAACCTGATCTCCTACCTCCCATTCGTGATGTTTTCGGGGTTCAAGCAGCAATCGGTTACTCCGATGCTGCCTTCCCATGTTCCCAACCGCCTGCTCATGGACCTGCTTCAGGTGCTCAAAGAGGTTTTGGGCGAACCCGCCCCGGTTTACCTCTCTGAGCTGACCCTCCGTGAGCACCGGGGCTAGTACATGGGTGGGGGTCCGCATAACCCTGCCAGTCATTAGCTCGTACGGGGAGTACCCCGTGCTTTTAGACTGGCTGGCCCAGAACCCCATCAAAACCAACGGTAGGACTTCGGCCCATTTACGGGGCGAGTCCACCGCTTCCTTCCTCAACCTTTCTTTGAGGGTCCGATTCATACGTTCCAAAATTCCCGATGACTGGGGGTTGTGGGCCACGTGCCATCTCCCTTCAATGCCTAGCAGCATCAGGGTGTTACATAGAAACATAGAAACATAGAAGATAGGAGCAGGAGTAGGCCATTCGGCCCTTCGAGCCTGCTCCGCCATTCAACGAGAACATGGCTGATCATCCAAACCCTAGCACCCGGTCCCTATACCAACAGCCATCCCACCCAAGCCCTATCCCCGTAACCCCGTAACCCCACATATTTAATCCCCCCTAACACTAAGGGCCAATTTTTATCATGGCCAATCAACCTAACCCGCACATCTTTGGACTGTGGGAGGAAACCGGAGCACCCGGAGGAAACCCATGCAAACATGGGGAGAATGTGCAAACTCCACACAGACAGTCCCTGGCACTGTGAGGCAACAGTGCTAACCACTATGCCACCATGCTGCATCACCTGTCCGGTGAAGTGACTCCCTTGGTCGGACTCCACATACTGTGGTCGTCCCCACCTCGAGAACACTTCCCGGACCAGGATCCTGGCAGTACCCAGAGCTGTGGCAGTTCTGCAGGGAAAGGCCTCTACCCACTTGGTAAACACGTCCACCAGGACTAGGCAGTACTTACAGCCTCCCTGGGCAGTGGGCAGGGGCCCGATGTAGTCGACTTGTATCGACTGCCATGGTCACTCTACCCTCCTGACGTGTCCCATAGGTACCTTCCTTTTGTGGGGGTCAGGGTTATTTGCAGTGCACACAAGACAGCCTGCACAGAACTCGCGGACATCGTCCCTGAGCCCCGGCCACCATCCCGCCTGTTCCACCCATTGCCAGGTGGCCTCAGGCCCGGGGTGTCCCGCTCCTGGACCCTCATGGGCCAGTTGAAGGAATTCCCTCCGGTGCTGCTGCGGCACTCTTCCCCCCGTAACAGCATACCCTCTTTAACGGATGGGGTCGCTGTGCCATAGGGACCTTCTACTCTCTTTCCCTCAGTCACTGCACTGAGGATTGCTTTGAGGATGGGGTCTTGGGCTTGGACCGTCTTAATGTCCGGGGCTAACGCTACCCCTACACTCCCTTGGTCCCGTCCCTTCCTCTGACCGCTGCCATGGGTCTGGACCCAAATGGGTCCCAGAAAGTGCCTGTGCGGACACCCTCCTTGGCGATCAAGTCAGCCTGCTGGTTGCCTTGGCCGTGGGGTTCTGTGGAGGAATGGGCCTTCACCTTGTGGATGAAAACCTCCCCTTCCTCCCCCACTGCTGCCAGGATCTTTTCCAGCAGGGGTTTTACTGTGAGGGGTAAAACATAAGAACATAACATAAGAAGTAGGAGCAGGAGTAGGCCATACGGCCCCTCAGGCCTGCTCCACCATTCAATAGGATCATGGCTAATCCGAACTTAGACTCACGTCCACTTCCCTGCCCTCTCCCCATAACCCCTTATTCCCTTATCAGCTTGGAAATTGTCTATCTCCGTTTTAAATTTATTTAATGTCGCAGCTTCCACAACTTTCTGAGGCAGCAAATTCCATAGATTTACTACCCTCTGAGTGAAGAAGTTTCTCCTCATCTCAGTTTTGAAAGGCCAGCCCCTTATTCTAAAATTATGCCCCCTAGTTCTAGTCTCACCCATCAGTAGAAATATCCTCACCGTTTCCACCCGATCAATCCCTCTCACAATCTTATATGTTTCGATAAGATCGCCTCTCATTCTTCTGAATTCCAATGAGTAGAGGCCCAACCTACTCAACCTTTCCTCATAAGTCAACCCCCTCATCTTCGGAATCAACCGAGTGAACCTTCTCTGAACTGCCTCGAGTGCAAGTATATCTTTTCTTAAATATGGAAACCAAAACTGTATGCAGTATTCCAGGTGTGGCCTCACCAGTAACCTGTATAACTGCAGCAAGACTTCCCTGCTTTTATACTCCATCCCCCTTGCAATAAAAGCCAAGATTCCATTGGCCTTCCTGATCACCTGCTGTACCTGCATACTAACCTTCTGTGTTTCATGCACCAGGACCCCCAGATCCCTTTGTACTGTAACACTTTGCAGTTTCTCTCCATTTAGATAATAACTTGCTCTTTGATTTTTTCTGCCAAAGTGCAGAACCTCACACTTTCCAACATTATATTCCATCTGCCAAATTTTTGCCCACTCACCCAGCCTGTCTATGTCCTTTTGCAGGTTTTTTATGTCCTCCTCACTCACTGCTTTCCCTCCTATCTTTGTATCATCGGCAAACTTGGATACGTTGCACTCGGCCCCTTCCTCCAAATCGTTAATATAGATTGTAAAGAGTTGGGGTCCCAGCACTGACCCCTGCGGAACACCACTAGTTACTGATTGCCAACCCGAGAATGAACCATTTATCCCATCTCTCTGTTTTCTGTTAGATAGCCAATCTTCCACCCATGCCAGTATATTGCCCCCAATCCCGTGATTTTTTTATCTTGTGCAGTAATCTTTTGTGTGGCAACTTGTCAAATGCCTTTTGGAAGTCCAAATACATCACATCCACTGGTTCCCCTTTATCCACCCTGTATGTTACGTCCTCAAAAAATTCGAGCATATTTGTCAAACATGACTTCCCCTTCGTAAAACCATGCTGACTCTGTCCGATTAAATTATGCTTATCCAAATGTCCTGTTACAGGTAGACTATCCTTTATCCGAAAACCTTGGGACCAGCTGTGTTTCGGTTTTCGGAATTTTTCGGATTTCATAAGGTTTTCATCTCCATATCTGACAACAAACACTGTTGCTTAGCAACAGCTTGTAAACACTCGGGCCCTGCCTTGAAAGCATCTCTGAAGCTGTTGCTAAGCTACAGAGACTCTTTCCACAGCCTGACTGTTAAAAAAAATGCTAGGGGAAGAAAAAAAATGCTAGGGGAAGAAAAAAAAACTAACAAAACGGTTGCTGAATTCTGCCGTTAGATCGAGGTTTCTGGCTCCCCCTGCTCCGTATCTGAATTCCTTGATTTAGCGGGGGTCTGTGGCTCGACTGCCGCCTCCAGTTGTGGGAAAGCCAGATATCGGCTGACTCCTACACTAAGCTGGCCCGCAAATCAGTTCGGGGGGGGGGAAGAAAACACTATTGGACGGGCCGCTGCAGCTATCGGACGGGCCGCTGTATTGTTGGGTTCATTCTCCCGGTACCTCCTTCACACTGCCCGGCTCGGCCTGCAATCTCCTACCCAGGAGGGAACTCTGTGACCCTCTGCCCTGCTCACAGGGAAATGCAGAGCTCCTGGACCACTCCTGTTATGTTTGGCACCACTCGGGTCATGTCGTGCGCACGGCTTACGCTCCACGAAAAAACTTTCGGTTTTTAGAGGTTTTCGGTTTCGGAAGTGCGGATAAAGGATAGTCTACCTGTACTGCTTCCTTAATAATGGACTCCAACATTTTACCAACCACAGATGTTAGGCTAACTGGTCTATAGTTTCCAGCCTTTTGTCTGCCTCCCTTTTTAAATAAGGGCGTTACATTAGCAGTTTTCCAATCTGCTGGGACCTTTCCTGAATCCAGGGAGTTTTGGAAAATTACCACCAATGCATCCACAATCCCTACCGTTACTTCTCTCAAGAGCCTAGGATGTAAGCCATCAGGTCCAGGGGATTTATTCGCCTTTAGTCCCATTATCTTACCGAGTACCACATATAGTGATTTTAATCGTGTTTAGCTCCTCCCCCCTATAGCCCCCATCAGCGGAGGTGTATCCGCGGCGGGACCAGATGGCCAGGTACTCCGTACACGAATTGCACGTGAACATGCTGTCCAAGCAAATTGTGTAGGGGTTGGGGAAGATTTTGGGGTGTGTAACAACGTACGCCACTGCGGACAGTTCAGCCTGCTGGTCGCTCATGGTGCTGGGGAGCTTAATCGCCAGGGCAATGTTTGCCACTGGGTCATAAACTCCACACCCCGTGAGACGCTTGCCAGCAGATACTGTGCTGGAACCGTCTACATAGATTTTGCGGCCTGTGGGATGTATCCCGGCCCATAAACCTATGTTTACTTCCCAAAACCCTTCAATGGAACACCGGTGGGCTGTTCCAGGATATACCAGGTTGGCTGCGAGCTTTGGCTCACAGAGACCCTTCACCTTCAGATCCATCTGTGAGAGGAGGAAGGTCCAGCGGGCAATGCGGGCACTGCTTACTGTTCCATCCTTAATCCTCCTGTCCAGAAGCATCTGGGTGGGTGTGTGATGGGTGAGGAGGTTGATGGGAGAGGGGCCTGTGAAGATCAATGATCTTTTCACAGCCCAATGTGTGGCCAAAAGATGCTGCTCACAGTTGGAATAGCTCCTTTCCACATCTGTGAGTATCCTAGAGGAGTAGACCACTGGCTGCAGCCGGCCGTGCCGCTCTTGGAGCAGCACAGCACTCATGCTGTCCCCGCTGGCCGCTACCTCAAGGAAAACTCTTTCCCCCCATCTATGGCCCCTAAAGCTGGCGCGGTCTGCAAGTCTTTGTTGAGCCTGACAAATGCTGCCTGACAACCCTCATCCCAAAGCCACTCCACTCCCTTGTGTAGGAGTCGGAGCAGAGGGGCTGCGGTGGCTGCATAGTCCCCAATAAAGTCTCTACAGTACCTGGTTAGCCCTAGAAATGACCTCACACCCGTTACTGTGTTGGGGACCAGTATTTCTTGTACCACCTCCCTCCTAGCCTTATCTATGGCCCTTTCTCCAGCGTGCACGGTCAGGCCAAGGAATTTCACCTCCTGCTGGCCGATCTGCGCTTTCTTGGGATTAACTTTGAAACCCTTCTGCCCTAGCAGCTCCAGCAGTTCGGCCAATAGCGGGCCATGCTCCTCTTTCGAATCAGTGAACAGGAGCAGGTCATCCACATATTGAACCAACTATCTGGGCTGGCTAAAATCCTTCAAACTTTTGGGTATGCTCTGATGGAAAATGCTGGGGCTGTTGTGAAAGCCCTGCGGCAAACAGTTCCATGTGTACTGTTGCCCTTTAAACGTAAAGGCAAACTTGTACTGATCCTCCCTCCTTACAGGGATGGACAAAAACCCATTGGAAATATCCAGCACCATGAAAGTGGTCACGGATGCTGGAATGCTCCCTATGAGGTCGGCAACTGCTGCTACTGTGGGTGCGCAGGCTGGGATGTTACTATTGAGCACTCGATAGTCCACCGTGGCCCTCCAGGAATTGTTCGGCTTTCTGACCGGCCATAAAGGAGAATTCACGTAGGTAGCTATCGGTTTCAGAACTCCCTGCTGCACTAACGAGGACATGGCTGCTTCCATGTCTGGTTCTGCTTCCCTGGGGAAGTTATACTGTTTCTGTGGTCGGGCCATGGGGTCCCCGTCTACGCTGCCCTCAAACCCTGTGACCCTCCCGCAGTCGTGTTTGTGAGTGGCAAATGTGGCCAGGTGGGCCTGCACAAATGCCTGGAACTTTGTTGGGGTGTTGCTGACCATGAGCCCGAGGTTATAATCCTCTTTGGGCTTCATGGTGCAGAGGGTCCCCTTCCCTTCCTTTCCCGGGATTACTACGACCTCTCCGTTCTTTACTCTACCTGCCCCACAAAGGCAGTGATTCCTCAAATCCACTAGGATCCCGTGGCCTATGATAAAGTCGGCTCCCAGGACCCCTCTTCCACCCTCCACATCCCATTTCATCAGGACACAGGTCCACTTGGAGCGGAGCGGTCCTAACCGAATGGTGAGCAGGATGGAAAACAAGCCAGCCTGTTCCCTACCCGTGAACCCCGATAGACTGTATGGGACCCCGCTGGAGAGAGGTGAACTGGTGGGGTTAGCTGAGTAGACCACAGTGCATGATGCCCCCGTGTCTAACAGATAGGTCCTCGTCACCTTCTCCACCTCCATCTCCAAAAGGGGTCTTTTCCACTCATCATACCGGAGAGAACACAGATAAACAGGCTGCGCTGGCTCTCGTCATGGCTGTGGGTCGGATGGGGCTGACGGGGTGAAAGCACCGGTGGCGGCTGCTACTCTCCCCTGGCCAGTCAATAAGGACCTCATGGCGTCCAAAAGTGACTCGACCTCTGCGGAAGGGGTTCCTGCCCCCGCTTTTTGGGCTGGGGCTGTGGGATGCTTTCCCTTGTTATCTTTCCAAGGATTTTTGCACTCCTTCCGCCAGTGACCATCCTTCCCACACCCATAACAATTGGTCTTTGTGTTGGGGGGGTTAATCCCTTCCTGGTGCCACTCTTTGCTACCCGGTCCTGGTTTTACCTCATGCACCTTTCCCTTGGGTGGGTGTGCATCGGCTCCCCTACCCTTTTTATAGGCCAGAGTGAGCTGCCTAACTACCATAAGTTCGGTGGTCTGGGGGTTTTTGGGGTCGAACCAGGCTTCTGCCTTGGCCCGGACCTTTGGCAAGCTGTTCGCCACCAGGCAACGGAGCCAATGGGCACAGGAGATCCCCATTCAGGAACACTCGTTCCGGCATCCCCGGGCAAGCCTTCCAGTACACCGGCCACAGCCGGTCCGCAAAAGCCTGCGGGGTTTCCCCTGGGAGCTGGATCGTCATCTCCACGCAGGAGAAAGGACTTCCCACATCCATCCCCATGGCCTCCAGAACCGCATTTCTAAGCTCCTCGTACCCGCTCTGCCCCCTTTTACACTTGTCAGAGAGGGATTGGAGGAGACTACTCTCCAGGGAGAATAGCAGCATCTTGGCCTTCTCAGCGTCATCGCAGTTGTTGGCGCTGGCTGTCTGCTCTATTTCCCTGAAGTGGATCGAGGGGTCTCCCTTTTCGGAGAGCCTCGGGATATGGTTGACCATAACCCTAAGCTGTTGGGTGTTAAAGGGTAATACGAACTGTTTTGGAGGGGTCCCTCATTGTCGTCATTGGCGGGTGGGCCGAACCTCCAATGCTGTGCTGGGCACATCGGTCTCGGCTCTAACCTCTCGGGCAGGGTTTGCTCTACCTCCGCCTCCACCTCTGGCTCCACTCCGGGTTCCACCCCCCCTTGCTGCCAAACCTCGCTGAAACTTGGCGCTACGGGTGGTGGTCTTGAGGTCTCCTCTCTTTCAACTGGGTTGTCCCTAGACAATACCAGTGACATTGGAACTGTCCTCCCCTCGTTCTCCATAAAATCTGCCTGGCCTGCCTTTGGGCTTATGAGGCATACCATGCCTTTTGCCTTCCGGAGGGCCCGGCTCAGATTTTCTATCCTCTCTTTACAGGGGCCGTGGTCTGCCTCCTCAAACCCCTGTTCCCTTGCTAGCTTGTAAGCGGCTTTTACCTCATGCACTTTCTCTTCCTGTTCCCTAATCTGCCTTGCCAAGCGGGCGTTTTTCTCCCATATCCTTAACTCATTTCCCTTGGCCTCGGTGACTTGGCATGGTAGGTATTCCAACTGGGCCTTGTGTTCTCCTATTAAATGCACCCTCTCCTGATTCAAAGCCTGCAAAGCTACTAATAATTTCTCATCTGTGAGAGCCTTATCCTGGATCTCCAGGGCTGACTCCCTTAACTCGACTGCCTGTGCTGCAACGAGCCTGTCCAAAAGCTGGACATGCTTTTTAAAACACATCAGCCAAACTGCCTTTTCTACGGACTTCTTGTGTTCCTTTCCATCTGTCCACTTAGCTGCTGCATCTACTGGGCGCCCAGCCTTTAACAGAGTGGAGATCCACTTCTTAGTGATATTCACCTTGCTAAACACATAATCAGAAATCCTTTCCTCCATCATGGTTTGCTCATCCGAACCATTGTCTACTGTATCGCAACACTGTTGCCAGTGTCCTGCCACGGCCGCCATTTCTGTAGGGGTTGGTGGTGGTGGGGTGGCTCGTACACCCAGTCAGTAATGCCTCTGACTGTTTGTGAGTGGTTCGAATCGCTCCCACACCCCTGGGTTCTAGACACCGGACTTAGGTCCAAGGCGGCGATACAGAAAAGACTCGAGTAGACAGGTGGTTTGGATGTAAGCAAAACCAAGATTTTATTGAAGCAGAAATAACACAGTCTTACGAGAAGCTACTGGTATAAAGAAAATTACAGACAAATACAAATAACTATACTTATACAGGGAATGGGGAACACACGGCACATCGAGGGAGAACAACTATCTTAACAATCCCCTTATCCTTATCCCACCCCCTATACCTAACTAGATTAAGCTATGATGGGCCAGAATTTATGCTCACCAATCAAAGATCTACTGAATTCAAAACAGCAGTGGGGCTTGGGGTTCGCTCTTTGTGCTCTCTGGAGCCTGCCGTCGTCACTTGGTCTCCGGGTGCTGCAAGGGCGTTGTCCAGGTACGAGTACCCCAAAGTTAAAGTCTCTGCTTGGGTACTTTACCTCGCAGGGATGATGGTTCCTCTTCCTCGGCCGACAGTTGGAGTTTGCATGAAGATAGTCGCAGGTCAGCTGGACTGAAGGCCCGATTATTTGAAGCTTTTCTTCAATCGTCTTTCCATTCGTCTTCTTCACCACCTCGCCTCGTCGGGTCCCGCCTCACCTGGCCTGGTTTGTCTGTGTCCGCCTGGTGCAATGCCCGGTGTCCCTGATGGAATGGGGAACGCATGGGCAGTGGCCGGATGGTAAGCTTGGGACGGGGGAAGAGCAGTAGCCACGAGGGCGAGGGGTTGGAGCAGGAGCCGGGATCAAGGGCAGAGAGCAGAGAGAGAAGGATGCCAGTGGGCCTACAATTATACTCCTTCGGACGCCCCTTATCTGCGCGCCAAATCAGGTTAGTTCTTTGTCACAGTCTTGGCGGGCTAGTTTAAATAATTGTAGCAATCTACACTAACTGTTTTTAGATGGCCGGTAATCGCATCTACTGGCCTGATAATTGACTTGTTTTGTTATTAATACATCTTAATGGGCCTGTCCAGCCTCGATGGCTTCCTTAAGTTGTTCCCGATTATTTATGCAAACAGTTTGATGACCTTAACTATAGGCCTAACTGGGTTTTGATCTGTCTCCGATTTGGTCTAATACATAATTCAAGGTCATGTCTGGTTTTCAAAATGCAAAGTCTCTCTTCACAGAAACTGCGGCTTTGGTTTCGATTTCTCCACAAGCTGCCTGTGCCGCAGAGTCCAAGTTTTTAAAATCTCACAGGCTTTCTGCCACGAGGCGCGGACACCATCTTGGGTACCCTTTTCAGTTAAAATGTCCACGCAGGGTCCCTTTTGTTAATAATAACCTTTGGGGAAATGTAGGAATTTTGCAAATCTTACAGAAGGGTCGGTAACCAGACAACACAGACTTAAGATAATTGGCAAAAGAGCCAGAGGCGACATGAGGAAAAAAATATTATGCAGCAATTTGTTATGATCTGGAATGTAATGTCTGAAAGGGTGGTGGAAGCAAATTGAATAATAGCTTTCAAAAGGGAATTGGATAAATACTTGAGGTGGATAAATCGGCAGGGCTCTGGGGAAAGAGCACAGGAGTGGGACTATTTGAATAATTCTTTCAACTAGCCAGCACAGGCACGATGGGCTGAATGGCGTCCTTCTGTGCTGTATCATTCTATGATTCTATCATGTAAGTATTTGTTAGTTGTAATGACTGTAGGGATAAATGAAGAAATGTTTCTAATAGGAATATAGTCAATACCAACTTGAAAATATTGACAAAGAAACTTCCCGCCCAAAAAAATCTGATCATCTCATTAATTACACAATAGAGACATCTTAATGTTTACCCGGATCAATTCACAGAAACCTTGCATTGTTCGGCCAAAGAAGTGGTTAGTGACTAGCATCTTACCAGTTAATCATATTTGCCCTGTTACTTAACATCTCATTATCATCATAATTTTAAACACATTTTTGTATGGAATCTTTTAGTGGTTATTCCCGGAACCTTGTTACCGAATCAAACTTCATCTCTGACAAATGTGGTTGGATTACTGAGCCACACTGTGCACTCTGCAATTAATTGACTAAAATTTTTTGTGATTGCTGTACTTTGTAAAATGTAGGTGAATTACTGAAGTTGCCCCTTGGGTGTTAGTGAACCATTAATGATGCCATTAATAAAAAAGACAAGCACATAATTTATCCTGTTTTGTTTACCGTAATAGGATCCTTATACTGAAGACTTTGTCAGGAGAGAGCAGATTACCAGATTAGTACTCCACTGAGATGAAGAAAAAACTGGATATATTGCTGTGCTTTCGATAAAATTAACTGTGATGTTTATAATTCAGGACTTACCTATGATGCTGGTTTATGTAATAACTGATATCCACTAGAGTTTAATTTTCCATAACCAGCCATCTGCTTCAGTAATGATCAAACTTACAAACACAAAACTTAAAAGCTTTAGAAATGACCTACTTGTAGCGGTACCAACGGGTGTCCCTTACTTATGATACATAATTCCCTTTAACTTACCTATAGTTTACCTATTCGGGCCGTTGCCCCTTTAAGAGTGCGGCAATCGCCAGCCCGGTTTGGCCTCCCACTCCCGCATCAATCGCTGGCCCAGCTCGGCCTCCCGCTCCCGCGACTTCGGCCGCAAAGGCCAGCTCCAATGCCGGGTGCCGGGTAGATATGATAACGTCATCACGCGAGTCACGTGACCGGCCCAAGCGCGGGCAAATGCAATGGCATCACATCGCAAGTCACGTGACGCCCCAAGCGCAGGAAACGCGATGATGTCATGACGCAAACGCGATGACATCATCGCGCAAACCTCTGGACTGCCTAGTCAGTCCTCGTGGCATCCCCACTGGGGAAAGACCTGTTCCACGACTCTCCTGCATCGTTCTACGTTGTTTGCTGTACTTCATCTAATTCAACATTAAAATCCTGTTTGTTGTTCTTCCGAGTCAAACTCCGTTATTTGTTGGGAATACACCTATTCCTACGTACTGTTGCTTCATATTAAAGAATGCCATCACCATTACCTCTTCTCAAAATTATACCATAACATAAACTAGCATTAGCTTTAACATTGTTTTATGTCTGTTGCATTGTTTGGAAACTTATTATAAAAAGCAAATGCCAATGACACAATGGCGCAATTGGCTTGAGGGCAGATTTTGGCTCCAACATTGTGAGGGAGCTGAACATACACACTTGAAATAGAAACAACTTGGCTTAATGATAGTATCCAGAATCATCCTGACTGTCAGCATAAAAGCTATTTTATTCCTGTCTGTACATTAACCCTGTGAGTTTCGTGGACGGATTTAATCATTTGGATGTTGGATGATGAAATTTAATGCAGGCATTGTACAAAATGCCTGATTTTTGTTCCATCAAAATCAATGGAACGACAATCTGGCAAGTTCTACAATGGCTGGGCATTCCATCTTGCCAGGTTACCACCCAGGCAGCAACGTTGAATGTGACCCCCCAGGCATTTTAGTAGAGTCCTGATAAACATGGACGACCAATGCAGAGTATCAATCAACATAGTCAAAACAATAGAGTATAGGCCAGAGGAAGTATAGTGCTCTGGACAGAGCACACATTCAATACTGCATCCAATTCTGGTCACCAGGAAATATGAAAGATGTTTAAACACTGGAGACAGTGCAGAGATGAGCCATGAAATTGATCTTTAGTGTCAGGGGCCTGAGGTATAAGAAAAATTGGAGAAATTTAGGGGGACAAATTTGGTGGTGCTCCCTTTGGGGTGCTAACTTCGCCGGGGTGCTACTTTTAGTGCCCCAAAAAAGTTAGCGCCCCTGCACCATAAATTCAGTGGTAGCGCTCCCCCTCCTTCCTGGGGCACTACCATTGAATACGTGCAACAGCGCCACGCGGTATTGCAGGCCTCCCTCCCCTGATTAAAGGGGAGGGGCCAAACGCTGCGTGCATTGGGGCCCTGCTGGACCACTGGGGATGGATCGCGGTTGGCACCCCGCTTAAAAAGGTGGAAGGGGGCAGGTGCCGGCAGGCAGCCAAAAAAAATGGCCGCCCGGCACCTGCCCTTTAATTTGCACCACCGCGGCCACAAACTTGCCACCCTGACCTTGTCGGACATATCGTCCAGTGGTAGGTCAGGGGGCATGCCCAAAGTTTGTGGCCGGGGCGTGAGCGTGGCGCTGCACACATCACCGGAGGTGCAGTGCCATGGGGCGCTACCAACTGCCGCCGCCACTAACCTCCCGCAAATTTTGCAGGAGGCATTAGTGGCACTGCACCCAGGCGCTTGGGGCTTTGTGCCCCATTAGCGCCCCCCTGGGGACACTAATGGGAGATGCAAAGCAACCCAATTTTTCCCCCTTAGGCTTTTCAGCCTATAAATATAAATGAAAATAAGGAAATGGCACACATGTTAAATAATTACTTTGCATCAGTATTTACAGTAGAGGAAGAGGATAGCATGCCAGACATCCCAAAGAAACTAATATTCAATAAGGGACGGGGACGCACCAAAATGAACGTAAGCAAATTAATGAAGAAAATAATAGCACTAAAGAGTGACAAATCCCCAGGACCAGATAGTTTTCATCTTAGGGCTTTAATGGAAGTAGGTGAGAACATTGCAGAAGCCCTAATGATGATCTTCCAAAATTTTCTCAATTTCAGGAACCATTCCTTTAGATTGGAAAATTGCACATATCACTCTGCTATTTAAGAAAGGTGAGAGAGGGAAACCAAGGAATTATAGACCAGTTAGCCTAACATCTGTTGTCAGGAAATTGCTAGAGTCTATAATTAAAGATGGAATGACTGAACACCTTGAATGAGCCAGTGTGGATTTGTAAAATGTAGGTCATGCCTGACAAACCTGATTAAATTTTTTGAAGAGGTGACTAAAATAGTGGACAGGGGAATGTCTATGGATGTTATTTATATGGACTTACAGAAGGCATTTGATAAAGTCCCTCATAAGAATCTGTTAGCTAAAGTTGAAGCTCATGGAATTGAGGGCAAACTATTGACCTGGTTAGGAGATTGGCTAAGCGGCAGGAGACAGAGAGCAGGGATAATGGGCGGGTACTCTAATTGGCAGGATGTGACTAGTGGCGTCCCGCAAAGTTCTGTGTTGGGGCCTCAACTATTCATTGTATTTATTAATGACCTAGATGATAAGATAGAAAGCCACATGTCCAAATTTCCTGATGACGCAAAGATAGGTGGTATTGTAGGCAGTGTAGATGGAAGCATAGATTTACAAAGAGATATTAATAGATTAAGTGAATGAGCAAAGTTATGGCAAATGGAGTTCAATATAGTCAAGTGTGAGGTCTTTCACTTTGGACCTAAAAAGGATAGATCTGAGTACTTTATAAATGGTGAAATGCTAAAAGGTTCAAAGAGCCTTATGGGCCTATGTACATAGAGCATTAAAATGTCATGGAGAGGTAAAGAAAATAATCAAAATGTCTAATGGAATGCTGGCCTTTATATCTAGATGACTAGAATACAAGGGGGTAGAAGTTATGCTACTGCCATACAAAGCCCTGGTTAGACCACACCTGGAGCACTGTGAGCAGTTCTGGGCACCGCACCTTAGGAAGGATATATTGGCCTTGGAGGGAGTGCAGTGTAGATTTACCAGAATGATACCCGGACTCCAAAGGTTAAATTACAAGGAGAGATTACACAAACTAAGATTGTATTCCCTGGAATTTAGAAGATTAAGGGGTGATTTGATCAAAGTTTTCAAGATATTACAGGTAACTCATAGGGTAGATAGAGAGAAACTATTTCCGCTGGTTGGGAAATCTAGGACTAGGGATCAGAGCCTAAGAATTAGAGCCAGGCCTGTCAGGAGTGAAATTAGGAAACACTTCTACCTGCAAAGGGTGGTAGAGGTTTGGAACTCACTTCCTCAAACGGCATTTGATGCTGGGTTAATTCTTAATTTTAAATCTGAGATTGATAAATTTCTGTTAACCAAAGGTATTTGTTGAACGATGGTACAATAATTTCCTCCTTTTAGCTAACTCTTGTTTTTGTGTTCACTCTGAGATGCACACATTATTAAAAGAGATTCAGTAACTCACAATATATTCCAAAATAAATTAGTAATGCAAACGTTCAAGTGCAAGGTTGTCACAAAAACAGGCAGCACTAGACAGCGACTACCATCCCAACAAGAATGATATTCAGGCTCTTTGCAATGCACAGCCCTCGAGGCAGTTCAGAGAAGGTTCACTCGGTTGATTCCGGAGATGAGGGGGTTGACTTATGAGGAAAGGTTGAGTAGGTTGGGCCTCTACTCATTGGAATTCAGAAGAATGAGAGGCGATCTTATCGAAACATATATGATTGTGAGGGGGCTTGATCGGGTGGATGCGGTGAGGATGTTTCCACTGATGGGTGAGACTAGAACTAGGGGGCATAATCTTAGAATAAGGGGCTGCCCTTTCAAAACTGAGATGAGGAGAAACTTCTTCACTCAGAGGGTAATAAATCTATGGAATTTGCTACCTCAGAGAGCTGTGGAAGCTGCGACATTAAATAAATTTAAAATGGATATAGACAGTTTCCCAGCAGATAAAGGAATTAGGGGTTACGGGCAGCGGGTAGGGAAGTGGACGTGAGTCTGAGTTCGGATCAGCCATGATCCTATTGAATGGCGGAGCAGGCCCGAGGGGCCGTATGGCCTACTCCTGCTCCTACTTCTTATGTTCTTATGTTCTTATGTCAAGGGTCACCAGAATCTCAGCAACCTGTCAGCACTCTTACTCCTTCCTTAATGGAATCACTTAGGAGGAGTGGAGATTGGGATTGGGGGAGGAGTTTAAATCTCGGAGTGACTGCTGCCAACGACCGGAAGCTGCGCAGAAGCGTACTGCGCACTCCAGCATGATGTTTCTGCTTTTTTTTAAATGAGCACACTAATGAGCCCGTTCCCTTCCCGGCTTTTTTTTAACGAGCGTGCTCCCTTCCCAGCTTTTTTTAATGAGCTCGCTCCCTACCCGGCTTTTTTTTTAAATGAACCCGCTCTTTTCCCGGCTTTTTTTAATGAGCCCGCTCCCTTCCTGGCTTTCTCAAAACATTTTTAACAAGCCTGCTCCCATAATGAACGCTTCCACGCAGCTTCTGGTTCGTTGGCAGCAGTCATGCTTGACTAATCTACTGGAATTTTTTGAGGATGTAACTGGTAAAATAGATAAGGGAGAACCAGTGGATGTGGTGTATTTGGACTTTCAGAAGGCTTTCGATAAGGTCCCACACAAGAGATTAGCATGCAAAATTAAGGCACATGGGATTGGGGGCAAGGTATTGACTTGGATAGGAACTGGTTGGCGGACAGAAAGCAAAGAGTTGGAATAAATGGGTCGTTTTCCGAGTGGCAGGTGTTAAGTCTGTGTGTTCTAGTTGTAATTACTAACACAGGCTACAAGATTAAAGTTCAACAGGTCTTTACTGGTTGGAGGTCAGGACTATACTAAATACAATATTACTACACAGTGTTTATATACCGGTGGTCACCACCGGTATTACGTATACAGCAGCCAGAGAAAGTAGTACATCTCTTAAGGTGGAACAGGCTTAAGTTCTCTTAAGGTGGAACAGGTTACATACACCACAATCCTCCCTTTTTAGCTTAACAGTCATATCCCCATTTAACATAACATAATAACATATATAACTTCAGGTATAAACAGTTCAAAGGTTCAGTCTCTCAGAAGGCCTTCTGATTCGGTTTGGATAACGCCTTTCAGTGATCTCTGATTCCTGTTGCTGAGGTGACTCCTCTAGTTGGTCTCCCATGCATTGGGTGTTATCATCATCAGGTACATTCCCTGCCGAGGTAGATGCTTCAGGTTCATTAACGTCTTCCACAGTTGTCTCTGTCGCAACCATAGGTTCGACCCTTGCTCTCGATTCTACCAGTTGATCCACATGACGCCTTATCACATTGTTACCAATATCTACTGTGTACATCAGAGGTCCTTGTCTGGCCCGAATTGTTCCGGACTGCCATTTTTCGTTTCCATAGCCCCTTGCCAACACTGGTTGTCCTATGTCGAAACTTCGAGTGGTCTTGTTATTAATATGCTGGAACTGTTTGTTTTCCACTTCCCTCCGCACATTTGGTTTTAACATGTCCAACCTGGACCGCAACCTCCTGTTATAAAACATCATGTCAGGACTTTGGTTAGTCACTGCATGAGCGGCGTTTCGATATGCCATTAGGAAATTGTCCACCTTGTGCTGCAGCGGAATCTGATCATCGTTCATGGCCTTTATTGCCTTTTTGAATGTTTGGACAAATCTCTCGGCCAACCCGTTTGTCGCCGGATGATATGGGGCAGAGGTATAATGTTTCACCCCATTCTTCTTTAAGAATTTTTGGAATTCTTCCGACACGAACTGTGGTCCGTTGTCCGAACAGATCTGTTCTGGCAATCCGTTCCTTGCGAATATTGTTCTTAACACCGCAATTGTCTTTTCTGAAGTAGTGGTATTCATCTTGATCACTTCTGGCCATTTGGAATGTGCGTCCACCGCAATTAGGAACATCGAGTCCATGAATGGACCAGCAAAGTCAATATGTACGCGTTGCCATGGGGCTGAAGGCCATTCCCATGGGTGTAGTGGTGCGATCAGAGGTGCATTTTGCACTTTTTGGCACCCAGCGCAGCTTTTCGTCAACTCCTCTATCTGTTGGTCAATACCCGGCCACCATACATAAGCCCTAGCAAGAATTTTCATCTTAACTCCCCCCAGATGACCTTCATGCAGTTCTTTTAGAACTCTTTCCCTTAACTTGGGAGGAATAATCACTCTTGTCCCGTACATCAAAATACCATGGCAGACGGACAGCTGGTCTCGCCTTGCCGAGAATGCCGGTAACAGAGGATCACCACGTGTTGGCCATCCTTTCACTGTCACCTCGTAGACTCTGGACAGTGTCGGGTCGTTCCTGGTTTCTCTTTCAATACTTGCATTGGTGACTGGTAAACACTCGATGATGGTCGAATGAAATAACTCAACAGGGTCAACTTTCGTCATTTCTTCTTCTTCAGGTAGTGGCAGGCGCGACAGCCCATCAGCATTGCCATGCTGCTTCGTACCTTTGAATTCTATTTGATATTGGTGTGCCCCTAGGAAAAGGGACCACCTCTGGAGACGCTGTGCTGTCATCACTGAAACACCCTTCTTAGGGTTAAAAATGGATACCAACGGCTGATGGTCTGTCAGAAGTGTGAATTTTTGGCCTGCAGGTAATGATTAAACTTCTTCACTCCCCATACAAGGCTGAGAGCCTCCCTATCGATCTGCGCATAGTTGCGCTCAGCGGAGGTCAATGATCTGGATGCAAACGCGACTGGCCTTTCCATGCCATTTGGCAACTTGTGTGAGGGTACTGCCCCAATACCATATGGAGAAGCATCACAAGCCAACCGAATAGGCAGTGTCGGGTTGAAGTGAGCCAACACTTCCTCTGAGGTGATCAATTCTTTGCTTTTGTGAAATGCCTTCTTACAGTTTTCGCTCCATTCCCATGGTACCCCCTTCTGTAAAAGAGCGTTTAGCGGGTGCAGTACCGTGGATAGGTTTGGTAGAAATTCATGGTAATAGTTAATCAATCCTAGAAACGACCTCAACTGAGAGACATTATCCGGAGCGGGAGCCTTTACAACTGCCTCTATCTTGTCAGGAGACTTATGAAGCCCCTCCCGGTCAATGACATGACCACAGTACGAGATCCGCTTCTGAAAGAACTCACATTTCTGCCGATTAACTCTAAGTCCATACTCTTTCAGTCTGTTGAGCACCAGTTCCAAGTTTGCGAGGTGTTCTTCATCACCATCACCTGTAATCAGAATATCATCCAGGTAACATTGTGTGCCTGGAATTCCCTGTAATACCTGCTCCATGGCCCTCTGCCAAATTGCTGGAGCCGATGCCACTCCAAAAACCAGCCTATTGTACCGGTACAAACCTCGATGCGTGTTGATCGTGAGGTATTGGCGTGACTCTTCTTCAACCTCCATCTGCAAGTACGCCTGCGCCAGGTCTATCTTGGTGAAGTGTTTCCCGCCAGACAACGAAGCAAAAATATCCTCAATCCGCGGAAGTGGATACTGCACCGTGTGAAGCACCGGATTAACGGTGATTTTGAAATCTCCACAGATGCGAACATTCCCTGGTTCTCCTGGCTTGTTGCTCGAAGGACGTTTCATAATGGGACAATGGGCGTAGCCCACTCACTCCAATCTACCTTAGACAGTACACCTGAACATTCTAGCGCTTCCAGTTCCGCTTCTACAGTAGGTCGTATTGCATAGGGTACCGGTCTGGCTTTAAAAGATTTTGGGTGTGCATGTTCATCAATCTTGATGTTTGCCGTAATTCCTCTCAGTGTTCCCAGTCCCTGCTGGAACACCTCTTTAGCATCATCCAATATTTTGGACAATTGTTTAGGTTTGACATCTGCTTCCCCGGAATCTACCGTTAGTGCCTTCAAGGAGTGCCAGTCCGTATTCATTTTCCTAATCCACTCCCATCCCAGTAGTGGTGGACCTCCTTCAGGTAGCACATATAAGTCCATTACTTGGCTTTCTTCGCCTTTGTGGACCACTTTTACCTCTATCTTTCCGATGGGGTACACTCTTTGCCCCGTGTATGTTTTCAATATTACCTCTGTATCCCGTAGGGGAATATGTTGTAATAACCTTTTGTAATCTTTCTTATTCATGACCGTCAATGCCGATCCAGTGTCCAATTCCATCTTTACTTGGACTCCTGCTATCTGAAGGGTGACCCAAATTGTCTGGAGGTCTGTATCCTTACCAACGTTGTGTATTCTTAAACTACCCAGTTCATTACTGCTAGCATCTGAATCTGACTTCTGTTCGGTCAAACTGTTCTTTGTCACCTTGTGTACCTTTATGCATTTTCCTTGCGGTGACTTTTTGTTGATGGTCTTCTTTCCTGACCGGCATACTTTAGCTATGTGGCCAAGCCTGCCACATGTTCTGCATTCTTGGTTTTTAAACCAACACTGGTTCTGATCGTGCGTTGTCTTTCCACAATGATAACATTTTACAGTACTCAAACCCAATTTATTTGTACTGAGTTCCGGTGACCGTAGCTGCATTACTGCCGTGCCTCTCGCTGCGGCTTCGTGTGCTGCTGCCATAGTGACCGCTTTCTCAAGCGTCAGCTCATTCTCCTCGAGCAGTCGCTTTTGTGTATCTTCTTTTAATAAACCACACAGAAATTTATCTCGTAGCGCCTCTGTCAGTCTCGTTCCAAACTGACAGTGCTTTGCTAGCTTACGCAATTCCATTAAATATTCAGCATTGCTTTCATCCTTCAGCTGCCTTCTGCTGTAAAATTTAAATTGTTCCGCTAGCATCAGTGGCGTGGGGTTTAGATGATTTTTCAGGACAGTAACAATCTCCTCGAACGTCTTATCCGCCGGTTCATCTGGTGGTAAAAGGTGTTTCAATTGCCCGTATGTCTTCGCACCCATTAAGTTTAATAATGTTAGTGCTTTCTCTTCATCTGGGATTTTATTTGCTTTACAATAATTTTGTATGCGTTCTACATACATGGCCCAATCTTCGATGTCGCTATCAAAGGTATTAATGTTCCCATGTTTAGGCATCGTTGCAATTTAATTTATTTTTATTTTTATCCAAGATGGCGGCTTCCGGCTCTTGTCTTCGTCCTCCGCCTACAAAATGGTGGTTTTCCCGCCCTTGGCAGTCTTCACCCGTCCCCCGACGCTGTCTCCGCTTCACCGCGGCTCTCACGCCTTCAGTTGCCCCAGACGCTGCGCCTTTTTAGCCCGAATGCGGCCCGGCCCTTATCTCCGGTCGCGATCGATCTCACCGCCCTTATTCCTCCATCTTCCCTCCCCGTCTGTACAGCCAACGCGGCCGACTTTCTGGTCACGTCGCTGCCCGGCTTACCCACCACCGAGGTAGAAAGAAGATAGCTGACAGCCGCTGATGGAGGCTTCGAGTTCAGGGTGTCTTCTGCACTCTGGTTTCTCGATGTCTGCCGCGCGACGTGTCTTCCAGCAGGGTGATGAGGGTGGAAGCCTCTCTTCGACGTCCGTTCTGTGGACGAAGCCGCCGTGGATATAAACTGCCGCAGGGTAAGAATCGGACTCGTCGCCACTGTTAAGTCTGTGTGTTCTAGTTGTAATTACTAACACAGACTACAAGATTAAAGTTCAACAGGTCTTTACTGGTTGGAGGTCAGGACTATACTAAATACAATATTACTACACAGTGCTTATATACCGGTGGTCACCACCGGTATTACGTATACAGCAGCCAGAGAAAGTAGTACATCTCTTAAGGTGGAACAGGCTTAAGTTCTCTTAAGGTGGAACAGGTTACATACACCACAGCAGGCAGTGACTAGTGGGGTACCGCAAGGATCGGTCCTAGGACCCCAGCTGTTCACAATATATATTAATGATCTGGACGAGGGAATTGGATGTAATATCTCCAAATTTGCAGACGACACAAAGCTGGGTGGGAGGGTAAGCTCCGAGGAGGATGTCGGGAAACTCCAGTACGATTTGGACAGGTTGGGTGATTGGGCAGAAACATGGCAAATGCACTATAATGTGGATAAATGTGAGGTTATCCACTTTGGTGGCAAAAACAGGAAGGCAGATTATTATTTGAATGGCAATAGATTGGGAGAAGGGGAAGTGCAAAGAGACCTGGGTGTCCTTGTGCACCAGTCGCTGAAGGTAAGCATGCAGGTGCAGCAGGTGGTTAAGAAGGCAAATGGTATGTTGGCCTTCGTAGCAAGAGGGTTCGAGTACAGGAACAAGGATGTCTTGCTACAGTTGTACAGGGCCTTGGTGAGACCGCACCTTGAGTATTGTGTGCAGTTTTGGTCACCTTACCTGAGGAAGGACGTTCTTGCCATGGAGGGAGTGCAGTGAAGATTCACCAGGCTGATACCTGGGATGGCAGGAATGACGTATGAGGAGAGATTGTGTCGATTGGGCTTATACTCACTGGAGTTTAGAAGATTGAGAGGGAATCTCATCGAAACCTATAAAATTCTGTCAGGTCTGGACAGACTAGATGCAGGACGGATGTTTCTGATGGCCGGGGAGTCCAGAACCAGGGGTCATAGTCTAAGGATAAGGGGTAAGCCATTTAGGACTGAAATTAGGAGGAATTTCTTCACCCAGAGAGTGGTGAACCTGTGGAATTCTCTGCCACAGAGGGCGGTGGAGGCTAGTTCATTAAATATATTCAAGAAAGAGTTGGATATATTTCTTGAGGCTAAAGGGATCAAGGAATATGGGGAAAAGGCAGGGACAGGGTACTGAATTTGGATGATCAGCCATGATCACATTGAATGGTGGAGCAGGCTCGAAGGGCCGAATGGCCTACTCCTGCTCCTATCTTCTATGTTTCTATGTTAACCGCCAAGGATGAGTGGGTTGGGGGTGGGTGGGTGGTAAAAATTTTAAAATTTTCAAACCCAATTCTAACCAGCCTCCAATCCACCCAATTCTAGTTTTAATGGAGGCAGGTCAGGAGGGCGGGCACCAACCTGCTCTCAGGAGGTGGTTAGGTCAGTAAAATCGTTTAAGGAGGCTGTGTGCTTTCATTTTACCTAAACCTTTCATTTTAACCCATGGAGCCCGGGATTCCTGGGGCTCAGGAATCCTGGCAGATAAAAGGAGACAAGGAGGGTATGGGGTAAGTGCATTTACAGAACTGCTTGTGGGCCAGGAGGAGCAGCAGTGCTGCCACTGGCCCGCCAAGCTAACCTCATTATACACCCCGTGATTGGATCCCGTGATCTACGACTGCCCCCACCACCTCTCCGTGATCTCCATCTGCTCACTACAATCTTTTTTTATTCATTTGTGGGATTTGGGTGTCACTGGCAAGGCCAGCATTTATTGCCCATTCCTAATTGCCCTTAAGAAGGTGGTGGTGAGCCATCATCTTGAACCACTGCAGTCCATTTGGTGAAGGTACTCCCATAGTGCTGTTAAGGAGGGAGTTCCAGGATTTTGACCCAGCGACAATGAAGGAATGGAGATATAGTTCCAAGTCAGGATGGTGTGTGACTTGGAGGGGAACTTGGAGGTGATGGTGTTCCCATGAGCCTATTACCCGGTTAATGGTGACCCCCAGGATGTTGATGGTGGGAGATTTGGTAATGGTAATGCTGTTGAATGCCAAGGGGCGGTGGTTAGACTCTCTCCTGTTGGAGATAGTCATTGTCTGGCACTTGTGTGGCACGAATGGTACTTGTCACTTATCAGCCCAAGCCTTAATGTTGTCCAGGTCTCGCTGCATGCTGGCACAGTTTGCTTCATTATCTGAGGGGTTACAAATGGAACTGAACACTGCGCAATCATCTGCGAACATCGCCACTTCTGACCGTTTGATAAGGGAAGGTCATTGATGAAGCAGCTGAAGATGGTTGGACCTAGGACACTGACCTGAGGAACTCCTGCAGCGATGTCCTGGGGCTGAGATGATTGGCCTCCAACAACCACAACCATTTCCCTTTGTGCTAAGTATGACTCCAGCCAGTGGAGAGTTTTCCCCCCGATTCCCATTGACTTCAATTTTACTAGGGCTCCTTGATGCCACAGTCGGTCAAATGCTGCCTTGATGTCAAGGGCAGTCACTCTCACCTCACCTCTGGAATTCAGCTCCTTTGTCCATATTTGGACCAAAGCTGTACAACATCTGGAGCCGAGTGATACTCGTGGAACCCAAACTGAGCGCAGGCTGTCAGGCAGGAATCCTTCTCAAAAATGTTATAACAGGTCCTACAGTTAAATTCAGTAGGATCTGCGGAAAACCCATACTTCTGGGTTTCCTGTCTGCAAAACATTCCCCCTATTATGATGGAGTAGGCCACATGTTCCACGCTGGAAAGTATGGGCTCCAAGCTCTGTGGAAAGCCCTGTGCCAAGTTGATGTCAGACTCTTCCATGTTCCTTGACATTAAACACATTGGCCTAGAAATTCACTATGGCCCCACCAGCTGGCTAACGGCCAAAGGTTAGCGCTGGGCGCGGAGCCATGTGCGACCGTCCGATATTCGCTTTTTGCGCCCCAAGTTGGAACCGTCCGCTATTCCAGGGTGTGCCCGCCCCCGCTTGGGGCGCTGAAACTGAATTTCAGCGCTCTAAGTGCCACTGCGCCACCCGATGCGGTGCGGCAGGCTGCGGTACTGCAGGCCTCCTCCTTCTCTTAAGGTGGAGGTGCCTGCAACGGGGAGATCACCGCTGGATTGTGCCGGCAAATGAGCCCGGCACCACGGAGAAGTGCCGGGCTCGCGGAAAGCAGCCGGCAATGCCGCGGGGGGGGCGGTGGAGGAGGCCGGGGAAGGAGGTGCGGGCAGGCGGCCGCCGAAAAAGCGGCCGGCCGCACCTCCACCTTAAAGCGCCCCAATAGCGCAGCAGTACGGCCCCGTTTTTCAATCGCTGTTTGCGGCCACTGCAGAAGAGGTGGCCGCAACTAAATATGGGGTTTGGGCCGGAAGCGGGGCGGAACCGGGGCACTGCGCACACCGATGACGTCATCGGTGTCGGCGCAGCGCTACCGACTACCGCCGCCATTACCGCAGCGCTGAATATCAGCGCACCCTCTTACACTGGCACAGAAACCCTATTTTGGCGGTAACTGGGCGCAAAGCCCACTGAATTTCTAGCCCATTCTTTCTGGGAGCATTCGGTATGTACACCCATCAGCCTTTTTCTGTAGCCTGGCCCATCAAATTCCTCGTCTGAGCCCTCTGCAGCTGAGCCAATGCGCGACCTTGCACTCCGCTGAGCTGCCTGCTGCACTCTCCTTTCCCCTGCCCTGGCCGCAGCGCACTTGTGCCCGGTGTCCCACCATGTGCAGATCTCGCCTCTATGCTTTCCTCTAAATTACACGCAATGTCAGTATCTGAGCTAGTGGCTGTGAGTGTGAAATCCAGTGACTACGTGTCTTCATATTCACTGTCTTCCTGCTCGTCCAAAACTGCCTGGGCAGGTTGCAGTTTTTGGGTATCTGAAATGAAAAAAGGACAAGGGTTGGGTTCTGGTGAGGGGAGAGGAGAGAGTAAGAAGTGCATGCTTATACCATCTGCAGCTTGCAAATCAGAAGAGAGTTAGGGATGAGGGAGAAGTGGAAGGATTAGGTATGAGGATACCGTCATCTTCAATGGCTTCATTCCCAATGGTGGCCCTGGCCTCAGCAATGGCCCTTCCCATAATGGCCAGCACCATCTCCTCCATGAAGGTTGGAACATGCAGGCGGCCTCTCCCACTCTGGTTAGTTTTTGCTGCCTCCGGTTGTGTGCCACCTTCTCCTGCAAGAGAGAGGGAAGAGTGTCAGTGAGTGTGGTGCAATCTATTTGGCTGCTGTGGCTATCATGGTTGAATAGCTCCCAGTGTGTGCAAGCTGTGAGATGTGGGTGTGAGGCTTGCAACAATGCTAAGTGTGTGAGAGTTAGGTGAAGCATATGAATTTTATGTATGAGTCCTGATTGACAGAGATTGTTGTAGGAGAGTGATGGGGGTGTGGTGAATTGAGCAGCAGCTGAGGCTAGTGGTGCAGTTGGTAGGATATGGAATTTGAAGTTGCATTCACTGACCTTGACCACTCATGTGAGATCATTGAACTTCTTCCGGCACTGCATCCAGGTCCTTGGGGTTACATTCCTGGCAATAACCTACACAGCTATCTGTTTCCTCTGCCTTCTCATTATGTGTTTGGAGGGCCTCTTGCCTCCCCTGTGGATACAGGACATTTCTTCTCCTTCTCACGTCCTCCACCAAGACCTCCAGTGCAGCAACCTAAAACCTGGGTGACTACTCTCTCCCATGGTCAGCCATTGATCGCTCTTTCCCAGGTGAGATTCAGCTGCAGAATGGCTCCCAGCGCCTGCTCCAGCCACAATGTACCTTCCCTTTTAAGAAGTGCAGACTAGCTTCAAGTAGTGCAAGTTAGTAATGATATTGGCCCTCTGGTGATATGTGCAACCAATGAACAGCGTAGCGAGTGCTGGCTGCACGCAGAAATCATTGGGCCGTATTTTCCGATCAGAGGCTTCCAGCGTGCAGATGGCTCCGATCTGGAAAAAATCTACGAACTTACCTGAGGGCTCCCGAGGTCCAGACACTTCCGCTCCTGGGCCTTTCCAACTCGGAATGTGCAGGACCCAGGTATCCCTGAGGCGCATGTGGTTTGCAGCGTTCCTGGGATCACGTGGGCCATGGGGAACCAATCAAAGAAGGGAATCTCCCTTCATACACTTGACAGATAGAACTGTCCAATATATGAATGGAGATCACCCCAAAAACACAGTAAAACATTAAATACATTTTTAAAAAACCATCACATTTTTAAAATGAGTTGAAATTACAATAAATTAACTATTTTAAACAAAAATTTAATTTTTTGAAAAAAATAATTAAATTTTTTTACGGGGCTAAAAATAAACTTACCTTTTTTAAAGTATTTTTAAATGATAAATGAGTGAAACTTTTTTTTTTACTTTTTTCAAATCTTATGCTGGTAAAAGCAGGCCTTATGCCTTTTACCAGGCGTAAGATTTCTGTGTGTTTTCTGTAGGCAGAGGTTTGCCAGAAAGCGGAACTATCCGCTCGCAGAGGCCCTTCTCTAGGGCAGGTGTCTAATCTGTCAAGAGCATTCTTGACAGAACAGAAATGCCAGTTTTCAGCACAGATGCTTGACATGCCTGAAACCGGCATTTTCGATGTCCCTACAGGGATCGGAATATCCGGCCCATTATAATTAGCAGGCAGCAGGAAGTTGGCATACTGCCTGCATTCCACTCAACAGGTACAGGTTAATCGCGCATTGCGATTCCCGCGCCAATTTTTGGGAGCTATCCAATTTTACCCCCTTAAATTCCTGTACAGCAACATGGAGTTTTACGCTAGTAAGTTCATTGCACTTCTGGTGATGACTGAAGGGAAAAAGTTTGATTGTTCTGGAGCTGTGCCAAACTACAAGCAGTTTCAAACAATTCGGTGCTGTTTATAAATTTTGAGATACCGTTAAGAGGGCTGGGGTGTATTTGAGATGTTCGTTTATAGACTAGTATCTCAGGATTGCTCACAGAGATACTGTTTGTAGTCGTTGATCAGTGAGGGACCAATTGTGAGGAATTTAGGGGCAATGTCGAGCTACCTATTATCTCAGAATAAACAACAGACTTATCTTAAATGCCATGACAATTTTTGAACCAGCTTGTTACAAATGTGTGCAACAATGTTGTTTTCTCTTTAGTTAAACCAATGATAGCCTTGGTGTTATAAGAAACCGACTAGCTTGGAGAATGTCATCAAAATATCAAAAGAAACACTGTAGCGTAGAATTACTTTCAACGGTGACAGCAAACAGATTCTTAACAAGCTCAAGCAAATTCTTCCCTCAGCTTTTTAAAACAGGGCATTAACCATTTAAAAAAACAGCTGCATCTCAACTGAGCCACAAGTCTCCGTCATTTTCTGGAGGTGTTCTGCTGGTCTCCCACCATACACAGGGGGCTGGGGGAATCACAGCCAGCGCCAGAAAGCACCTGTACAACCTTTACCCCCATTGATGGGTGTGTGCTGGAATCTCCACTGCCTGGGGCCATTGACTACTGGAGATGCGTCAGTAATGGTGCTTGTGCCTGCCTGCCCCATTGTAATTCGTTTCCCTCCTACTGTCCCCACAAACTGTAATAGGGTCAGCACTGCAGAGATCTGTCAAGCAACACACAGCCAATCAAATCATACCGTGTAGAATTTAGGCCCCCATTGTGTGCAGATGTCATTTGAGTTTTCACCAACTCTTGACAGTAGCGGAAATGTCAGCTATGGCTCACATAATTGAATATTGACAATAGTATCAAATTTACTTTTTGATTCTCGCTATTGAATATCTACACTTTGAGCAAGGTGCCCTGCAACTGTATCATTCCACAGAAAACTGAGCAGAAAGGCTTGGCAAATGCTGCTTGTGGATATTCATCTGCATCAACCTTACAATTCTCCACATATGAATCAAGAGCGTTATAATGGTACTGGTCCAACTATGTGCGCTAGAACACAATCTCTCCATCTTTTTCCAACAGTAACTATACTTTTAAAGTACATTATTGGCTGTGAAGCACTTTGGGACATCTTGAGATTGTGAAAGGTGCTAGAAAAATGCAAGTTCTTTCTTTACCTCTTTGAATCAGTTATTGCTTTAATAAATTATGTTAATGTTGTGAACAGCAATGCAGTTAAAGACTAAGTGAGCATCACCGTATTGCACCTTCGTGAGAAAAGATTTAATAGCCATTGAAAGCTGGGTGAGTTTCCTGGTCTAGGAAATCATCTAAAGGACCTCAGGATGTCCCAAAGCACTTTACAGCCAATTAAGCATTTTTGAAGTGTAGTCACTGTTGTAATGTAGGAAATGTGGCAGCCAATTTGCACACAGCAAACTCCCACAAACAGCAATGAAATAAGTAACCAGATCATCAGTTTTCTAAGTATTGTTTGAAGGATAAATGTTGCCCAGGACACCAGAAGAATGTCCCTGCTCTTCTTTGAATAGTGCCTCAGCGTCTCAGGTTCCCAGCAACTGGCGCATGCACCCAGCGTGCCGACCATTCTGTGCCCAAAAACAGGCCAAAATGAATTTCTAGCCCAATTAGTTGATACATCTGATGCTGATTTGTGTTACTCAAACATCATGAGCAGGAAGAGCAGGGAAGTGGAATTAATTGGATAGCTCTTACAAAAAGCTGGCAGACATGATGGGCCAAATGGCCTGCTTCTGTGCTATTTGATTCTATGATTCTATGACCATCATAATGTTACCCATGTAACACCCAGTACAACACGTAGCATAGGCAGGGTTGGGGGAGCGGGGTAAGTTAGGAAATATTGAAAAATCCAGATTGTCTTTAAACATTACCATTAACAAATATTAACCATATTTAAATGCCATAAAATTGCAACACTTTGACTAGTTCAAAGTCTATCACAGTCATGTAACTGCTTAGATTAGTTCTAAATATTACTTTTCATGTGTTTCAGTGGATTTTTCTTAGAGGTTTGGATGTAATCATAAGTTTTCCAAGAGGAGATCTTGCTCATGGATATTGTTGTGTGTTTGAAATTGGACAGTTTGATCTCTTGGCTTATTACTGATGTATAAGTCTGAATCATCAACTCATTTAAAATCAAATATGATGTCTATAAAACTGCCAGGTGCAATGACATTGAATTGTAAATGAGACCAAGTGAAAGAGCTTCAATTGAATAACATCAGCAACGGAGAAAGGAATGATGCAGGGAATTAAATTGAATAAAGTTATAATAAGGAGTTGACTGATAACCTATCTACTGCAAGATACTCCCCAAACCCTAATACCCTCAGCAAATAAATATCAATGACCTGCCCTGCATTCAAAAACTTTCTTTTATCAAGGGATATCTTGCTGTCAGAGCAACCATCCTATTGTGGCAGAGCCACCAAGGGACTCTTATATCGATGTACATAATTATCTGTAACAGAATGAATCTGTACCTGTATTCGTTTTACTACATGTAATTAGCGTAGTCCCTAGAGGGTTAAGACCAAACGCGATGATGTCACCATGTGGGTCACGTGACGTTCCCAACGGCAGGAAATGTGATGATGTCATGACGTCAGAGGGAGGAGCTCACTCTCTCAGTCCTCGTGGAGCCAGCATTGAGCATAGACCTGTTTGTTAGTTCTCCTGCGTTTGATTGTTACTTCTGCAAAACAGTATTAAACTTTGTTTGGTTAACAGACTGACTCAATCTCAGTCTTTTGATTAGGAATCTGACAATTCCTACAGTGGTGACCCCGAACTTTCGCGAACGATCTTCACGGAGGAAGTGACGCGCAACGAGATGATGAAAGCGAACACGGTGGCTTTGAAGCTCCCTCAGTTCTGGGAACAACAGGCAGCCTCCTGCTTCGTGCAAGCGGAAGCTCAGTTTGAACTGCGAAATATCGTGGCGGATCAGACCCGTTACCTCTATGTGGTCTCTGCACTCGACGGCTCCACGGCTTCAAGGATCATCAACCTGCTTGAAAACCCCCCGGTCGATGGCAAGTACGAAATGCTAAAAGCGCGGTTAATTCAGCTTTTCGGCCTCACGAAGGCGGAACGCGCACGCTGTTTACTTACGCTGCCCGGGTTAGGCGACTCCAAGCCATCTGAGTTAATGTGCCAGATGCTCACACTCCTTGGCGCCGAACCACAATGCTTCCTCTTTCGAGAGCTGTTTTTGAGCCAATTGCCTGAGCAGGTACAGGCAGCTCTCGCAAGATCGGATGCTATGGATTGCGTCGCACTTGCCGCTGAGACAGACACCATTTATGCGGTCACGCAGCAGAACTGCGCCATCACGAGGCGACCCCCCCTCACGGATCCCGCCCCGATGCCTCCATCGCCCGGCTTGTGCTTTTACCACGCCCGTTTTGACGCGAGAGCCAGATGATGCCAGCCTCCCTGCAGTTTCACGCCTCAACTAAAGAAAAAACACCAACACCAAGTCTGGGAAAGGAAGCCCGAGCCTGAGAGATGTCCCACGGCCGTGATGGCGATTCCGGGAATATAGGAGTCGTTGGAACAGAATTGTCTGACCTCCTCTTCGATTGACTTTCACTGTTAAAGACAATTTTGGGGGGGGGCGCATGTGGCAGAGCCACCAAGGGACTCTTATATCGATGTACATAATTATCTGTAACAGAATGAATCGGTACCTGTATTCGTTTTACTACATGTAAATAGCGCGGTCCCTAGAGGGTTAAGACCAAACGCGATGACGTCACCACGTGGGTCACGTGATGTTCCCAACGGCAGGAAACGTGATGATGTCATGACGTCAGAGGGAGGAGCTCACTCTCTCAGTCCTCGTGGAGCCAGCATTGAGCACAGACCTGTTAGTTCTCCTGCGTTTGATTGTTACTTCTGCAAAACAGTATTAAACTTCGTTTGGTTAACAGACTGACTCGATCTCAGTCTTTTGTTTAGGAATCTGACAATTCCTACACTATGACATGTTTTTATAATCTTGTGAAAACATCTTGAGGTAGATTTAGATGCAGGAAGGATGTTCCCGATGGTCGGGGAGTCCAGAACCAGGGGTCACAGTCTAAGGATAAGGGGTAAGCCATTTAGGACAGAAATAAGGAGGAATTTCTTCACCCAGAGAGTGGTGAACCTATGGAATTCTCTACCACAGAAGGCAGTAGAGGCCAATTCAGTAAATATATTCAAGAAGGAGTTGGATATATTTCTTAAGGCTAAAGGGATCAAGGGGTATGGGGAGAAAGCAGGGATAGGGTACTGAATTTGGATGATCATCCATGATCGCATTGAATGGCGGAGCAGGCTCAAGGGGCCGAATGGCCTACTCCTGCTCCTATCTTCTATGTTTCTATGTTTAGACCTTTGGGTGGCCAACCAGCAGAGTATGCTGGGCATTCGCTCACTAGTCCAGCGGAGAGGTCTGAGCCATTTTGAGGCTCGGACTTCATTAGCTAAATACGCCAAGCGGGCATTCTGCTGCAGCTCACCTGATGGCCAATGGAAGAATTCTAGTTGGGTTGGATGTTGAGCCATCTGGCAGGGGGGAGAAGGACCTAGCATAGAGTGGGGAGGGTGGATAAGCCTGGTGTGGCAGTAGCCCAAAGTATTCTTTTGGAGCCCAGAGGAACACTCCTGCTCCTCCTAGCCCCACAAAAATGAAAACAAAAGAGACTTGGGGCCATTTTCTGAAATTGCTGCCTGGGACAAATAGGTATAGGACCCCGATTAACATTGTAAAAGGGCCGACCGCCCATTAGAAGACCCCTTCCAAAATAGCGATGGCCAGAGAATCAGTGTAAGTGGGTTGGTAAGAAATCCGATGCCATTTTCAGGCCACAGCTGTCCTGGTTACGTCGGTTGGGCTGGTACAGGCTCGTTGAATCTCAATTTTCAAAGCCGTTCTGCATACTGTGTTCTGTAGCAGCATAAATGTTCATTGTGTAGGACCAAGAAATTCAGCATTACTGGAAAAGATAGTCACTATAGTTGATGTTTAGCCTTCCTCCAATTCTGGCCACTTGTGCATCCCTGATTTTAATCGCTCCACCATTTGCGGCCGTGCCTTCAGCTGCCTAGGTCCTAAACTCTGGATATCCCTCCCTAAACTTCCCTGTCTCTCTACTTCTCTTTCCTCCTTTAAGATTTTCCTTAAAACCTACCTTGCTGACCAAGCTTTTGGTTATCTGTTCTAATATCTCCTTATGTAGCTCGGTGTCAAATTTTGTCTGATTAAACTCCTCTGAAGTGCCTGTGGGACGTTTTACTACGTTACAGGCGCTATATAAATGCAAGTTGTTGTTGTAGTAGGAAGAACATGGTGAACGCAGCTTGACATGATTAAATACTTTAGATAATTCAACCCATTCAATGCAAAATCGCCAATCCCAATTTTTGCAATGAACTGCTTTATCCTAACTGAATGAAAAAGATTTGCACTATGACCACATGTTTTTCCATTTTGCTTTCAGCTTAAAGCCATGTCATTGATATCACAACACTGTGAGCATACATATAGCCCCATAGACCCGGCAGATAGTGACAAAAGAGTTCCTGAGACAAGCTCTACTTCCAAACTCAACATATTGTGAAGCAGGCATACTCTGCTGCAGCTATTAACTATCAATATCTTCAATAGACATCTCAAACTATCAAGCAGAACTGAAAGTCAGCAGAACTTTTCTTTAATTTTCAAATAATAAATCTCACGTCTGGAAAGGTCAAAAGTCCTTTACACTCACTTAATTTGCACAGCAATTTCATTTACATTTTTTGCACAGTATTTTCATTGAAATGCAGTGATACAGCAGGCAGTGAAATGGCATGAGATAAACAAACTGTTCTGCTTTCATTAACTTTCTTTAGCTATTCTAAATTGCATATATTGATTTCTCTTAGCTTAGAACTAACAGGTAATATTAATATTGTGCAATAATTGTCACACAATATATCACTTATATGAATGTAATAACTTTTATCCATTTCTATTCATTACAGATTACACTTGTGTGTCAATGTAAACTCACAGGATATATTAACAAACTTGCATTTATATAACGCCTTTCATATTCTCAGGACATTCCAGAATGTTTTACAGCCAATGAAGTACTTTTGAAGTGTAGTCACTGTTGTAATGTAAGGAACTCGGCAGCCAATTTGCACACAGCAAGCCCCCACAAACAGCAAGGAGATAATGATCAGGTAATCTGTTTTAGTGTTGTTGGTTGAGTGATAAATATTGGCCAAGATATTGGAAGTATTCCCCTGCTCTTCTCTGAATTGTGCCATGGAATTTTTACATCCACCTGAGAATCCAAAAGACAGCACCTCCGACAGTGCAGCACTCCCTCAGTATTGCACTGGAGTGTCAATCTAGATTTTGTGCTCAAGTCTTAGTGGAATGGGTTTTGAACCCACAATCTTCTGATTCAGAGGTGAGAGTGCTACCAATGAGCCAAGGCTGAAACCATTAAGATGTAGCTAATGTAATTTGAGCTGCAACACTGGCATTGGTACCAATACTGCAACCCTGCAATTTGTTTTGTCAATAATTTGTTCATTTACTGCTGCATAATACAGCAACTTAGAGTGGAACTGGGGAAAATCAGGTTGGCTTTCATGTCATATTTCTTTTTTTATTATATTTAGTCATTTTTATTATTAGAATTAAATTATTTTTGGGAGATAAACTAGGAGGCATAGCTAGTGTTTAGTGATGTGTTTTAATATGAAGCAATAATTCTATTGCCTTTCATGGTTACTAGAATTAACTAGGGGAAAGCTCAAGGAAATCTTTGCCTGCAGGCACTCACGTCTAACTGAAGCCTTTGCATTTCCCCCAGTAGGGAAAATGCATTCCATCAGCAACCTTAAGCAGAGAACTAAAGTCTATTAATATAATCAAACAGAGTTTTATGTATTTTTTTAATTCTCTATATGGAGATGGTAAAAATGTCCAATTATCTCTATGAAAAGCTGCTGGCTTATACAAGAGAGATGAAACCTTTAACCCTATATGCAGCAATGACGAGGCAAGTATGATAATTTCACAGATAAGGATTTACTATTAATATGAAATCAGTCTAATTTAAATCTAAAATTGCACACGTATTGCTAGTTTACTTTCATTTTCTCTGTCCTTCCTTGGGTCTCTGGAGGTTATACACCATTACTTAACCCTGTGACCAGGTACACCAATAGGTTATTTTCGAGCTGACTACAAGAGAAGACAGCTGGTGACTCAATATGACTTACCCTCCTCCTCGGAGGTAATAAAACACCTAAATACCTTTCCCTAACAGCACACCTGAGATAGGAAACTCATTGGGGGGAATTTTAACATTGGTCAGCACATGGGATTGGGATGGGGTGAGGGGTTTGAAATCGGAAAAAAATTCTGAGTGCATCGGGAAGCCAGCCTACAACCCGCCCGACTTCGCGGTATTACGGAGGCAGGACAAGGGGTGGGCAGCCAACCCGCTCCCAGGAGGCGGGTTGGCATTTTAAATATGTTACCGAGACTGGCAGCCTCTGATTTGACCTGCTTTACAGTGGGCAGCCAGGTTTTCCAGGCCAGGGAAACCCAGCTGCTGAAGCAAGGTGAGGACAGCTTCAGGGAGAAGGTAAGTGCCTTTACAGCACTGCTTGTGGGCCAAGAGGCGCAGGAGTGCTTCCCCCCAGCCCCTCAATCTCCCTCCCTCCATCAGACCCCTCCATACAAAGACTCCCGGGGTCGGGGATTGGACCTTCCCCCGGGAGTCTGGGATCGGTAACCACCCCCCGCCCCCCCCTGAGGTCTGGCATTGGATCCCCTCGGCGTCAGTGATTGGACCCGTTCCCCCGGGTTCGGACCACTCCCCCCAGGAGTCATGGATCGGACCTACCTGGTCCTGTGGCCTGCTCAGGAGTTCTCCCCGCCGAACTGGAAGCGAAGCCTGCCAATCAGGCTGACTTCCAGGCAGGGAACCTGTCAGGGCTAAAAGACGCATGCTACGGAGTTAAAACTCCATAGCATGCAGGGAAACCATGACTTCCTGTTTCCTTCTGAAACTCTACCACCCCCCCACCTACTTAACCCGCCCCAGTAAATATGCAGGCCATTGTGTGGGAAATTACAGGTCCGTAGCTATATGCTACCCAATTTATAGCATAACTAGCTGGAGTGCCCGGCGGTGCTGAGGGAAATGAAGAAACCTGTGCAATGTTTATAAAACTGTTTATGAAACTGTTTGGGATTGTCTGTGTGGGAAGGAGAGAGAGAGAGGGAAAGAGAGAGGGGGAAGGAGAGAGAGAGAAAGGGGGAAGGAGGAGAGAGAGGGGGGAAAGAGAGAGAGGGGGTAAGGAGATAGAGAGAGAGAGAGAGTGGGAAGGAGAGAGAGATAGACTGGGGGAGAAGAGAGAGACTGGGGGGGAGAGAGAGAGAGAGACTGGGGGAGAGAGAGACGGGGGGAGAGAGAGGAGAGACGGGGGAGAGAGAGGGAGAGAGACTGGGGGGGAGAGAGACAGAGAGAGGCTGGGGGGAAGAGCGAGACGGGGGAGCGAGAGAGAGAGAGATTGGGGGGGAAGACAGAGAGAGAGAGACTGGGGGAGAGAGAGAGAGAGTGACGACTGGGGGGAGAGAAGAGAGACTGGGGAGAGAAGAGAGAGACGGGGGGAAGAGAGAGACAGGGGGAGGGAGGGAGGGAGAGAGAGGAGAGAGGGGGAGATGAGAGCGGGGAGGGAGAGGGAGAGGGAGGGAGAGGAGGAGGGAGAGGAGAGAGAGGGAGAGGGGAGGGAGGGAGAGAGAGGGAGGAGAGAGAGAGAGGGTCAAAACGTTTGACACCTACAGAATGTTGGAAACCTGTACTTTTTGTTATGTAAGCTTTGGCAACATGGTTCCCTGTAAACTTTCATGCCAATAAAGCATTTGAATTGAATTTGAATTGAATTGAGAGAGAGACTGGGGGAGAAGAGGAGACGGGGGAGAGAAAGAGAGAGACTGGAGGGAGAGAGAGAGAGAGAGAGAGAGAGACTGGGGGGAGAAGAGAGAGATGGGGTGAGAGAGAGACTGGGGGGAGAGAGAGAGACTGGGGGGGAGAGAGAGAGAGAGACTGGGGGGGAGAGAGAGAGAGAGACTGGTGGATTTAGTTCGGGATTAGCCTGGAGGAAGAAGGCGAGCTCCCCCTCCCTCTCCCACCCCTTCACTCTTTCCCACCCTCACCCTCTCTCTCTCCCTCCCCCTCTCTCTCCCTGCCCCTCTCTCTCCCTGCCCCTCTCTCTCCCTGCCCCTCCTCCCCGCTCTCTCTCCCTCCTCTCTCTCTCCCTCCCTCCCGTCTCCCTCTCTCCTCTCTCCCTCTCCCTCACTCCTCTCCACTCCCTCTCCCTCTCCCTCCCCGCTCTCTCTCCCCCTCTCTCTCCCTCCCTCCCTCCCCCTGTCTCTCCCTCCTTTCCTCTCTCTCCCTCCCTCCTCTCTCCCTCCCTAATGCCTCAGGCCCAGCCCGACTCACCTGAGCTGAGCTCCCCCGCTGATGAGCTCCCGCTGCAGGCCGCCGCCCCGGAGACACACGTGGGCGGCCTAGCGCCTGAGGCCCGGCGGAGTCACCCGAACTGAGTTCGCCGCTGCGGCCTGCGCCGCCCCCGGAGACAACCGTGGGCGGCGTATCGCTTCAGGCCCAGCCCAAGTCACCCGAGCTGAGCTCCCGCTCCCTCCGGCCTGAAGAGCTCGGCACTGACATCCTGCAGAGCGGAGAGGCCTGGGTGACAGGAGAGAGGGGAGAAAGCGGAGAGAAGGAGGAGGCAGCAAGCCTTTACCAAGATGGTGGCGATGGCGGGCCGTTGGTTTGGAATCAGGCCCAGCGGGACGGGCGGTGCCTAGCTCGGGGTGTGGCTGGCGAGGAGGAGGCCGAGGCTTCGAGGCCTGGGGACTGCAGGCAGCTCTCATCCACCGTGGATGCAAAAAACCCGCGAGCAGAGAGGCCGGGGTGACAGGAGAGAGGGGGAAGAAAGCGGAGAGAAGGAGAAGGTTGAGGGTGGGACTGGGGGCCCAATGGTCAGACAGAGGCAGAGTTGCTCCATCACAAACAACAATAGCCGCCGCTTGCTTTTCAGTTTGAAGGATTAGGCCCCGCCCACACACGCCATGAAACGCCCCCCATGATGCAGCGCGCCTCCCCCCGTAGGATTGGTCAACCTTTACGTCACTCAATGCTAATGAGCGGATTTCCCCCATATGATTGGCCAACCGCTAATGAGCAGAATTTTGAACGTTTTTTATCTACTGTCCGAACAATTTTTGTCTGAGCAGGAAGTAACTATACCTAGGACAACCCTCCTAATCATAACCTTTCTTTTGATATAACATATGTGTAGGTACGCTCTATAACGTTTGAGTGATGCCCGGACAGACAGACAATCT